>NC_064852.1:111484455-111836955 GCF_024139225.1 Suncus etruscus | reverse complement strand
TTTTGCAAGTGCCTAGCCAGTTGTGCCAACACCACTTGTTGAAGAGGCTTTCCCTTCCATTTAGGATTTCCTGCTCCTTTATCAAAAATTAGGTGATTGTATGTCTGGGGAACATTTTCTGAGTATTCAAGCCTATTCCACTGATGTGAGGGCCTGTCCTTATTCCAATACCATGCTGTTTTGATAACTTTTGCTTTGTAGTAAAGTTCAAGTTGGGGAAAGTAATTCCTTTCATATTCTTTTTCCCAATGATTGCTTTAGCTATTCGAGGGTGTTTATTGTTCCAAACGAATTTCAAAAGTGCCTGATCCACTTCTTTGAAGAATGTCATGGGTATCTTTAGAGGGATCGCATTAAATCTGTACAATGCTTTGGGGAGTATTGCCATTTTAATGATGTTAATCCTGTCAATTCATGAGCAGAGTATGTGTTTCCATTTCCGCATGTCCTCTCTTAATTCTTGGAACTTATTTTTATAGTTTTCTTTGTATAGGTCCTTCACATTTTTAGTCAAGTTGATTCCAAGATATTTGAGTTTGTATGGCACTATTGTGAATGGGGTTGTTTTCTTAATGTCTATTTCTTCTTTATTACTATTGATGTATAGAAAGGCCATTGATTTTTTTGTGTTAATTTTGTAGCCTGCCACCTTGCTATATGAGTCTATTGTTTCTAGAAGCTTTTTGGTAGAGTCTTTAGGGTTTTCTAAGTAGAGTATCATGTCATCTGCAAACAGTGAGAGCTTGACTTCTTCCTTTCCTGTCTGGATTCCTTTGATATCTTTTTCTTGCCTAATCGCTATAGCAAGTACTTCCAGTGCTATGTTGAATAGGAGTGGTGAGAGAGGACAGCCTTGTCTTGTGCCAGAATTTAGAGGGAAAGCTTTTAGTTTTTCTCCATTGAGGATAATATTTGCCACTGGCTTGTGATAGATGGCCTTAACTATATTGAGAAAGGTTCCTTCCATTCCCATCTTGCTGAGAGTTTTGGTCAAGAATGGGTGTTGTACCTTATCAAATGCTTTCTCTGCATCTATTTATATGATCATGTCATTTTTATGTTTCTTGTTGTTGATGTTGTGTATTATGTTGATAGATTTACGGATGTTAAACCATCCTTGCACTACTGGGATTAAACCTACTTGGTCATGTTGAATGATCTTCTTAATGAGGTATTGAATCCTATTTGCCAGGATTTTATTGAGGATCTTTGCATCTGTGTTCATCAGCGATATTGGTCTGTAATTTTCTTTTTTGTTAGCATCTTTGTCTGGTTTAGGTATCAAGGTGATGTTGGCTTCATAAAAGCTATTTAGAAGTATTCCCGTTTCTTTGATTTCATGAAAGAGTCTTGCCAGGATTGGTAGTAGTTCCTCTTGAAAGGTTTGAAATAATTAATTAGTGAATCCATCTGGGCCTGCACTTTTGTTTTTGGGCAGACATTTGATTACTGTCTTAATTTCCTCAGTAGTGTTTAGATATGCTACATCCTCTTCATTCAACCGTGGAAGATTATAAGAGTCCAAGTATTTATCCATTTCTTCCAGGTACTCATTTTTTAGTGGCATAGCGTTTCTCAAAGTAGTTTCTGATTACTCTTTGAATCTCTGCCATATCAGTAGTGATCTCTCCTTTTTCATTCCTAATACGAGTTATCAAGTTTCTCTCTCTCTCTCTTTCTTTGTTGGTTTTACCAGTGGTTTATCAATCTTGTTTGTTTTTTCAAAGAACCAACTTCTGCTTTCGTTGATCTTTCAGATTGCTTTTTTGGTTTCCACTTCATTGATTTCTGCTCTCAGCTATGTTATTTCCTTCTGTCTCCCTATTTTTCATTCCTTTTGTTGAGCATTTTCTAATTCTATGAGTTGAGTCATTAAGCTATTCAGGTATGCCCCTTCTTATTTCTTGATGTGTGCTTGCAAAGCTATAAATTTTTCTCTCAGTACCGCTTTTGCTGTGTCCCATAAGTTCTGATAGTTTGTGTCTCTATTGTCATTTGTTTTCAGGAAGGTTTTGATTTCCTCTTTGATTTCATCTCGCACCCACTGGTTATTCAGCATTAGGCTGTTTAACTTCCAGGTATTAAAGTTTTTCTTCTGTGTCCCTTTGTAGTTTACATATAATTTCAGGGCCTTGTGATGACCCCAATTTTCTAAGAATCTTTAATTGAATAGGTATGTCTCCTTCTTTCACCTAAGGTAGGCTTCAAATCTTGGCTACATGAACTTGGCCCAAGCTCTGTCCACTTGCTCCTTGATAAAAGGGGAACAGTAAAAAGGCTTTCTCCATCTCTGGAGAATGCCTGCTTGTGGGTGGGGAATATTTTCATTCCTGAAAATATCCAGGAGCCTGGGAAATGTGGCCGACTTGTGACTGACAAGCAGTCCTCACTCCTGTATCATTCAGAGCCTTGCAACTGCCCTTGCATGTGTGTTCCAGAGTTTTGAGCAGCTGCCCCCATTTCTGGGCAGCCTTCACTCACTCAGTGCTCTTCTCGGAGTACCAAACTTATCTTCCCCTTCATTCTCTTGTGTTTTAACTGGAGCTCCCATCTTGCAGCTGTTCAGTGGCCAAAACTAGAGCCAGCCCTCTCTCTGTCATCTCTTTGCAGCTTTCACTCTCCCTGCACATCAGCAAGTCTAGATAGTACATTTTTCTTTGAGGAAACCGGTTTCTGTTTTGGTGGTTCTCAGATTCTATTTTTGGTTTGTTTGCTTTTGGGGCACACCTGTCAGTGCCTAGGGGTTAATCCTGACTCTGTACTCATAAATCACTCTTGGTAGGCTCAAGGACCATATAGGATACCAGGGATCGAACCCCAGACAGCTGCAGACAAGGCAGATGCTCTCCCCCTGTGCTATAGCTCCAGCCCAAGGTTCTGGTTTTTTTTTTGTTTTGTTTTGTTTTGTTTGTTTTTGTTTTTAAATAGAATCTCTATGATTTATTAGGTGTTTATTGTCTTTCTGCACTTGGGGGAAGTTTGAATTCATGCTCTGCTGGGCATCTAACCCAGATCTATCGAAGGTGCTCAACCATTTGAACTATTTCCTGGAACTCACTTGAAACTTCCAGACCTTATTGTCTGTCCTAACCAGTCTCTCTGCTTCTCCTTCTCCCATTCACTCACTATGCAGCAGACAGTGATAGTTTGGAAAAAAAAGTATCAGAAACCTGGAAATTATAAATAAACAATAAATGAAAAGTTGAACACATTAGACCAATTTTTAAAATACTTCATTTTATTAATTTTTAAAAACTTGTTCTTCATACTTTCAGTGTCCATTAGAAGATAATAATAAGTCTGAAAAGGACAAATTGAAAGTAGCAAAAGGGAATTTATCTCCAACGTATTTGTAACAGCTTCACATGCCATGCCAGTTGTAGTTTTCATTTCTTTCATGCACATGTTTCTTAGTGTAAGGACAGTTTCAAGCATACTCAAGTACCTCAATGTACTGTACAACTGTTACTTCAGTCTGGTTCCAAGATATTTCTGCCACCTCCAGACTCTTTATATTGACACATGCTTCTATTGTGGGACCAGATATCAACCCAGGACTTGTGTACATGTGTAAGCTTCCTCCCAGCCACATATTTGGCCCACTTTTCTTAGGTATATGAAAAAATGTTCATCTTGTGGAATTTTCTAGGCAGCTAAAAATGCTGGCCTATTTTTCTTTTTATGCTGAGTTAGAAAAGAATCTCAAAATACATAACGACTCTGGAGCCAAAGTGATGGTATAGTGGGTTAAAGGGCCTTACACATTTGCCTTGCACATGACTGACCCAAATTCCAGGGGACGTCAGAGGGTCCCTCCAGTATTGCCAAGGGTGAGGCCTAAGTGCAGAGCCAGGAAAAAGTTCTGAGAACTGCCAGGTGTGGCCCCAAAACAACACCCCTAAAATGCCTAAAATGTTTGAGGTCAATAAGATGTATCATGATTCAGTTGTAGGCTTACAATAAAATGTAGACATTTACTCTGAAAGAAATGTGAAGATGGAACAAAAGAGGCAGCACAGAATCTAAGGCACTTGCCTTGCATGTGGTTGACCCTGGTTGGATTTCTAACACTGCACATGATATTCTAAGCACAGAGCTAGGCATAGACCCTGAATACTTCTGGATGTGGTTTAATCCCTCTGTTCCTCCATTCCAAAAATAATAAATTATTTTTCTAGGCCACTCCTGGCAGTGCTCAGGGCTTTCTCCTTCTCTGTACTCAAGGATCACTTCTTATGGGGTGCAGGGCATTCTCTGGGGGTGCCAGGAGCCAAGTGAGTCAGCCATATGTAAATCACGTGTCTAGTTCATTGTTCTATTGCTCTAGCACCTGAAAACAATAAGATTTGTGTTTTCATCCCACTGGGATGCACTGTGGGAGTAACAGAGATGAGAGTCATAGTACCAGAGGTACTAGGTTGGTAGAGTAAATCACTGCAGACTGTAGCTTAGCAACAACAGACACACTGTTTAAGCTTCCAGGGAGCATCCAAAAACAAGGCTTCAGTACGGATGCAGGACCCTCTTTCTGCACCTCCTGGATCCTCACCTAAGGGATCTTTGCAGACTCCACTGAGATGGTTAGAATGAGTTAATCCCATTCCTGAGGGCACCAGCTCCTTGTATCTAATTACTGGAATCAGTAGGATTTTTTCAGTTTGTCCATATCCAGGTACATGAACATTCAGACCAGCAATTGTGAATTTACGGGTGTTACTGATAACACAATACCAGTTCCTGGCACATCGATCTTCAGTATACTTAGTGTTATGAACAATAATAACAGGTGTGTCAATATGAAGACAGTTATTCTTGGTTTTAAAACAGAAACGAGAGAGAAGCAATAAAGTAGCCTCATGTATTATAGCGTAAAATTGGGCAGACAAGAGGAGTGTCAGTGGAGAATATTTTTCAATCTTTATGAAAGATGTTATCTCATTGTTTATGGCTAAAGGCAGATTTTCAAGATTTATGGCACAAGTCGGATATTGCAGTTTTGCTTTGTCCTGAGTTCTAAAAATAATGCTAGCCATATCGGCCAATAGAGGGCATGATCCCCAAGTTTTAGACTAATTTCCAAGGATTGGAGCAAAATACCTCTTTGCTGAAACTCCAGATGTTGTTAGATTCTGTTAACGTACGTTTCTTAAAATAAAAATAGTTATAAGCCACAATAAACTCCTTGTACCATTACAGTTTAGCTTTTTGTCTTTCCAGTACTGACTTTGAGGACATGAAAGTCTTTGCTTGGGGAAGGCATGCTTCTGAAATACTATACCAAAATATACAATAAATGAATCTCACAAACTCAGAAGTACTGCCTAGGAAGTATCCTGGGTTTGTGTATGGCCCTGAGTTTAAAGTGAGAGAGTTGTTCATTCGGGACTCACTTCTTGATCTGAAAGCCCTTTATAACTGGGAAAGGTGGTTTTCTGGGGGTGGTGGGGCAAAGGAAAGGTATTTGTGAGTCAACGACAAATAATCAAGACACCCAAACTAAAACAAACTAAACACAAAATGGACCTGTTACACTAGTAGTCCAGGGAGCTAGGGGTGGAGGTATGGGATGCTTGCAGGGAACTATGATGGAGAGTCAACTCTGGTAGTGGGAATGGCCCTATTTCACTATCATTAAATGCCTGAAATACAACTGTAAAAGACTTGTAATTCACAATGGTCTCAATAAAAAAAATGTTCAAGAAAGAAAGATATTTGTAGACATCATTACTTTTTTCTACTTGGGTATGAAGCTTCTCATAAGGATTTCTGTCAGCTTCCTCTAGTATTCAGAAAATACCATTATCTTGTATAAAATTTTGCTAACAGAGAAACAAAACAAGAATACCACCATATCAACATGGCATGAAGCTGAATTTTATATATGTAATTGCTTCTACTATTGCTTTGAGATTTCTGTGTCTCCAGAATTTTGAAGTGTACCATGAATTAATGACTTTGAAGTGACCAGCATCTCCTTTCCTCCAGTACAAGAAATATCGTTCATCTCATGCCCACACCAACAACTTCGCCAAGTCTGTGGTCAACCTTGTGGATTCTGTAAGTGTTCTTTTTTTTTTTTTTTTTTTAAGAACTTCATTTGCCAAGATGGAATGATTTATAGCTATGTTTGGCCACTTGTTGCTTTACTTCTTTTCTGGACAAGAGTAAAAAAAAGCATCTCCTTTACCCAGTAAAAGAAATATGTAAAAAGTGTCTTCATAATTATTATTATATTCTACAAAGAAAGTGTTATTTGTATTTTCAGGGAGATCATTGAATTATTCCCAGAATCCCAAAGCTGCATCAGTCTTTCTTCTAATAGTTTATGGAAGACAAAATTCCCTGGAGAGAACTCATTATCAAAAGGAGCAAAAGTTACTTTTTTTTTTACCATTGATACTAGTTAACTTGTAAAGTTTATTGTTGTAAATATATGACTGAACTTAGAACTGTAAGAAATACATGAGCTGGTATTATCTTAAATTGCACTAATCAACTGAGATAATACATATTTGGAGAATATAGGAAATACAAGTTATTCTAAAAAATTCAAACTTACCTTGTTAGTAAAGTAGAATGCTTCAGGCTTTATTTCTAGGTAAAGCAATTAAGACAGATTCCAACTAATTTGAGATATTAAAATATGTGTCTTACAGAACTCCAAATATCTTTAATGTCAATACCACCGTCTCATTTTGTAAGTCATAAAAAGTTATGTTGTGATTTTTCTTCCTTTGTCCTACTCTTTTTGGAAATTTATCCGTGTTGCTATTTATTTTTAGGCTGTAATAAGCATTTCTGTTTGATTCACCCTAAAGTAAATACATAGAATATTTAGTATTCAAACATACAGTACAATTTTTAGCTACACACATATATATATGTATATATATATATATATATATTTTTTTTGGTTTTTGGGTCACACCTGGCAGTGTTCAGGGGTTACTCCTGGCTCCTCGCTCAGAAATCACTCCTGGCAGGCTCAGGGAACCATATGGGATGCCGGGATTCGAACCACTGTCCTTCTGCGTCTAAGGCAAGCAAACGCCTTACCGCTGTGCTATCTCTCCGGCCCCTAGCTACATATATTTTTAATTAATGTCTGTTGCATGTTTTTTGGGAACATTTAACCAGAGAAAAATTTCATGTAACTTGCTAATTATATGTAAAAGGTACTTTCCCTAAAGAATTGTTTTCTTTTCTTCCTTTCTTGTAGCCTCAAGTCCGAGTACTACTAATACTTCTTGATCTACAGTGCTTGATCGGGAGGTGGGGGGGGTGTTGGAGGGAGGGGGGCTGATCAATAGCATAGTGGGGATGGCGTTTGTCTTGCATACACCTGATCCGGGTTCGATCCTCAGCATCCCGTATAGTCCTGAGTACTGTGAGGAGTAATTCCTGAGTATAGTGCCAGGAATAACCTCTGTGCAAAACTGGGTGTGGCCTCCAAACAAACAAACAAAAAAAGCAAACAAACAAATAAAAAATACAATGCTTGGTGGGCACAGGAGAGCCACAGCACGATCTGGGTCTGGGCAGAGTGTGTGAGACAGTCAGGACTAAAAATCTGATAATTAGTCTCACCGATGTCTTATTACTTATCTTTAATTTCATGTCTTGTTGATTTTCTCTGACAAACCCAGACTTCAGTCTAGAAAAGAGAATATTCAACACACCCATTATCATGCCAGTCATTTTACCATGTCAGAAAAGAAGCGCATCTGAGAGTTGATGACTTTTTATTCTGAGTATTAGATGCATTTTTAACCACATTTTAGGCCATCTGTTTGGAAACCCAGAAAAAATATTTTTTTCCTGACTGCAAAACCATTAAGCTTCAGGTTCATTGAAGCATGACAATGTTCCCTTTCCTCAGTGTGTTCAACGATGATTCATTATTTTCCTAATTAGCTAGAAAACAGGACGGAATGATGCTGTTCATTAAATTATTTGTATGAATTTGCTCTTCGCAGCAAGATGTGATGGAAATATTGTCCTGCTGCCCCCCTGTGGCCAAAGCGGGTTTGCTTAAAAAACAAAACAAAACAAAAACAAAAAAAAACAATCAGCTCTTTTTGGGATTTGGACCCAGGTCTGATTCTCTCCAGGTGTTATTGGACTTTTCTTAGAACAAGGCCCCCAAGAGCAAACCAACTCTATAGTTGGTGTCTGCCATTGGAAATGGTGATTTCACTGAGGAACAGCTGGAATCGTCTGGGGTCTACTCAGAGTCCACAGAGTTAAGAACCACTTTGATGAGACTTTTTACACAGATGTTTTCTTTGTGATTTTTGTCTGCGTTTAGCATCTAAATATCCCTCGTTTTTGTCCTCAGCTGAAGTGCCCGTCTGTCAGGGGACCGTGTGCCTCCCTTGCAGGATTGTTGGTTCTGCTCTGAGTAGAGAGAAAGGAAAGGCAGAGCTTTGGTGAAGAGCTAATCATAAAGTTCTGTTTCCCTCTCACCATCCTTCCTCCCCTTCTACTTGCTGGTAGTGTATGTTTGACCCAGTGTTTTTTCTCCTGCGCCTGTCCCATGGTGTGTCCCCAGATTTACAAGGAGCAACTCAACACCCGGGTGGTCCTGGTCGCCGTGGAAACGTGGACGGAGAAGGACCAGATTGAGATCAGCACCAACCCTATGCAGCTGCTCCAGGAGTTCTCCAAGTACCGTCAGCGCATCAAGCAACACGCAGATGCCGTTCACCTCATCTCGTATGTGCCTGGCCTGGCTCGCTGCCATGTTTCTTGTGCTTAACTTGGAGTGTTTCTATTGAGGTTCAGGTGGGGAAGGATGGAATTCTAGTGTCTTTAATAGTCCAGACAATGAGTTTTCATCATTTATCTTCACCAGAGATACTACCAATTAGGCAAGATAGAAAATATTTTCCCCACATCTCAGAGACCCTCCATACTCTCTTTTTTTTTTGTTTGTTTGTTTGTTTAGTTAGAAATTCTAGGGTGATTCAATGGCCTCACAGAGAGAGTGTTCTACAATAAACTATTAAATGAAAAGAGGATTTTTCCCCACTAAGGAAAAGGAATGCTCTGCTTTTACTTCTTAAAATTAATATTCACGGTTCTTAAACAATTCTTCGAGGTCAGGTCATGAAGTTTAATGAAACTCCTTCTTCCTTTTCTCTCAGAGACTTTCTCTGTCCTTTCCTGTTCGCCTTTACTTAGGAATTTATGACAGCCAGCGTTGTGTAATTGCAAGATACTGTCTGAGGGAAAAAATAAAATAAAATAAAAACCAAAACCTAGAGTCTGCTGAGCTTTGTGTCCTTGATTTAGTAGCCAGAAATTGATACTCAGAATTTTTTTGTAGAGGACACAATAGCTAGTATTTTTTTTGTTTTGTTTGGCTTCTCCTGGGAAATATGTATCACAAACATACAGCCAAAACACATATGCTTAGATATATAGACTGCTATTAGAGATGTCTTATTTAAAATTATGGATTAATATTTATTATTAATAAAAACCATATGATCATATCAATAGATACGCAGAATTTACTCAGCCAGGACTCTCCTGTAACATGATCAAAGCTCCTAGTGACAGTCGAACTGATGGTCTAGTACTTGACCTCGAATTGTTGATGGCTTTGATGTGATTGACATGGAGCTAGTGTGTTCCCGAGAGAAGCATCAGACTGGTGAACTGGTCGCAGTTCAACTGTGCTAACCGTTTTTTTTTTTTGTTTTTTTTTTTTTTTGTCTCTGAAGGCGGGTGACGTTCCACTACAAGAGAAGCAGCCTGAGTTACTTCGGCGGTGTTTGCTCCCGCACACGGGGAGTTGGGGTGAATGAGGTACAATTTTGTGGTTCACTCACTGGATGCCCTTTCTTTGGTCTCTTGTTCTCCTATTGACCACTTTTCTCCCCTATCCCCTAATTTCTGTGTTCCCCCAACTTGTTTGGCGTGATAACAACATCCACACAGAGTGTGAGTAGGTTAGATGAGTAAATAGAACAGAAAGAGGCATTGGATGTCTAAACAGACTAATTCTTCCATTTCCACTTTGAGGAAATAAACTTGATTGAGCTTTCCACATTTATTGGGTAAACACATACCAAAATTTGTCCCAGAAAATTTTTATGAACTCATTCATAAGTTTGATAAGTGTATAAATATACTCATCCTTCCCTTTTGATCTTTTTCAGTCAGAATGTCCAGATCTTCTGAGATTATTTAGCTATTAATTTTGGTATTGTCCTTGTTAGGCTTAATCATTAAATCAGTCAGTTCTATCTCTCAGTATCTTAGGTACCTTAGGTCGTTTTTTTCATCTTTATGTCTTTACCTAACTCGCTGTAAAATTCACTGGAGTCAACATCTGTTTAACCTCATTGTTTGGAATTTGATACCCTTATTTTGCTAAGGGAAATTCTTAATAATAATGAACAAATAGCACCTGAAAAAATAAACCAACTTGATCTACACCCTTGGTCCATGTCAAGACCAGAGAATGTTTTGCCAGGCTCCCCTCACAGTCAATCCTCAAGGGAGATAAGAACTCTGTATCCAGTAGAATTTGCTTTTGGTTTGGGATGTGATGTAGAAGATCACAGGTCAGAGTTCATATTTTTATGTGACAGCATCAAGTCCTGAGGGCACCACATTCTTTTGAGTTTCCCCATCACAAGGAGGAGGAGGTGTGATGGGATAAATGTCTCCTTTGATGCCTGTGAAGCCCTGTCAGGGGGCTGAGGTGATAGGTGGCAATGACTAAGAATACTGACTAACTCTGTCCATTTTCTCCAATGCTTCGCACACTTGTTCTGCTCTGAAACCAGCATGGTCTCCCCATGGCAGTGGCCCAAGTGCTGTCACAGAGCCTGGCTCAGAACCTTGGACTCCAGTGGGAACCTTCGAGCCGAAAGTTAAGTATGTGCCTTCATCTTCTTGTTGACACGCGTGTGCCAGGCTCTCTGTCTAATGTATATCCATCCAGGAAATAGTTCTCCTTCCTCTGTCTGGAGGGCTTGAGTGCAGATCGTCTCTTTTCTTCAAAAGTGTTATCAAATATTATAGAATACACCTCATCTCAAATATATAATCAAATATCAAATCTCACATAATAGGTTTTTTTAAGAAATTTCTTTAAGATAGATTTATAAAAGGAGCTACTTGAAGGGATCTGTAATGTGTTTGAGGTAGAGTCATATCACTTTCAGAATGTGTCAAACCATACTCACTTCCTAGAGTGTGTCTAGGTGAAGTCTGGACACAAGATGCCCAATAAGAGTCCCTGATGAAGATGTTGTTATTGTTTTCAGATTGGAATAAATTTTGTCTGACTTAAAAAATAGATACTTCAAAAAAAAAAAAAAAAGATACTTCCAAGCTCTGAGTTTGCCTGCCTATCTACTGGCCAACTGGGAGAGACATCTGAGCTGGAGGCAGGATGTACCAAGTGGGCAACACCTCTTGTGTGCCCATTTCAAGTAGGACACAGCTAGGGCCACAAGTCCCAGCTGCCAGGCGAATGCAGCCAGCACCCTTGTGGATTGTGTTGCACAGTAACCGATGGGTGGGTGAGGCATTAGGACACACTGCCGAGTCAAGTGTCTGCATCCGGCTTGCTTTAGTGGGTTTGTGACCGATTTTTATTTCCCTTAAAATAGGCATAAAATCCGGTCTTTCTTAATATTTGTTTCTCTGTAGCTCAGCACAATAGTAAAATACAATGATTCCATATATGTTGTTTTGTAGGAAATAGCTATAGAGTCCAGCATTCAAGTCAGCATGGGATTCTGTGGAAAGATTCCTACTTAGGAACTTAAATTCCTTTTAAGTAGAAATTACAGTAGAAAAGTCCGGATACTGCTCCCTGTATGAAAATACTAGAATTAGAGTATACCAGATATATAAAATATCAGACATAAGGCTTCCCAACCCACCTGGATCTTCTCAGAGATGAAAAGGTAGAAAGAAAGGAACCTTCTTGAGCATAGGCCCAATATACTTCAGCCTCTTAACTACTATCTGATAATTATCCTGAATGCCAAATTATGGAAACTGGAACTAAAAGAGTTATTCAGGGGCCCACTGAGTCCCTTTATGGCCATATAAGCTTTATGGACATATTAAGTCTGGTGGTATTTGGCCAATCTTTCTAGCAAGGTTTTATTCATATATCGCTCACACGTTTTGCTTTCCTGAAGAAATACAGCACATATTAAACAGTGTGATGGGTATCGGCAGCCAACATAGATGTTCCCCTCTAACCCTGAAGGAGCAGCACCAGGGTTTGAGGTGTGGTCAGAATCCTGCAGTGACCAGAGGGCAGAGTGGGGTGAGCCAGGTGTTATGAACTTGGATGATGAACTCGGGCAAGAAAGAGGGTTTATTTCCACATGTGCAGAGTTCTTGCCTGACAGAACTATTTACTCTTGTGTGCTTTAGCTGTAGTTTATCCCATCTGCACTTTGAATTGGTGGGTTGGAGCAATATCATAGCTGGGAGGGCATTTGTCTTACACACAATGGAGCTGGGTTCGATTCCCAGCATCCCATTTGGTCCCCTGAGCCTGCCAGGAGTAATTTCTGAGCACAGAGCCAGGTGTAGCCCAAAATAAACGAACAACCAAACCAAAAAAATCCATTTGGGGCCTGGAGTGGGAGTACAGAGAGGAGGGGACTTACTATCCTTGTATGTGGCTGACCTGGGTTCAATATCTGACATCCCATATAGGTTTTCAAGCAGTACCAAGAGTAATTCCTACATGCAGAGCCAGGAATAACCCCAGAACATCGCTAGGTGTCCCCCCAAAACAAAACAACAACAAAACAACCAACAACAAAAATTCATTTGAAAGGATTTCTTTAAAAACTATTATGGGAGTAAAATAGAAGGAACACCCCATCCCATTATCAATCTGCCCCACTTTGAGATTCAGGCTAAGTGGACAGTTAAATGACTTCTTCATTCTTTTTTTTTTTTTTTTGGTTTTTGGGCCACACCTGGCGTTGCTCAGGGGTTACTCCTGGCTGTCTGATCAGAAATAGCTCCTGGCAGGCAGGGGGGACCATATGGGACACTGGGATTTGAACCAACCACCTTTGGTCCTGGATCGGCTGCTTGCAAGGCAAACGCTGCTGTGCTGTCTCTCCGGGCCCGACTTCTTCATTCTTGGTTTTAGATTTTTTTTTTTTTAATTTTGCGAAACTTTCCGCACAGTGTCCCCAGCTTCTGGCCCAGCCAAAGGCCAACCTCACTGTCTTGGTGGCCCAGTGTTCTGGGCCTGGCTCATCTGCTCTGGGGTTTGCAGACCGCGTGGGGTACGCCCTCTAGTGGGCATCTGTCACCCAGCCAGAGCCCCCGCTCTCTGTTTTTTCATTTTAGTCTATTCTTTTAAGAGGCTCCTTCCAGTCCTTCTGGGCCTGAAGGAGGTCCACCAGGGTCACCCACGACAAGCCCAGTATTGGAGGGACCTGCAGTGCCAGGGGAAAAACTGAGGGTTTCACACATGCTGCAGCACTTTAAACCATGTCCCCCAGACATCCATGCTAAGGGATGAAGTGCCCAGACTCCCAAAACAACAAGTTCCTTATAGTCAGGTAGAGCGCTCAGATTTCAAGACACATATATTTCTAATATACGATGGCATTAGAAACCTAGTGGAGTTCTTAGGGTTATTTAAAAACAAAAAGAGGCAACAGCTCTTTTTCCCCCACCCCTTAATAAAGGCATCAACACTTTTCATGACAGGGTTTCAGGCTGTCCCCAATCCCTCTCCAAACCCATCACCAGCCTAGAAATATCACCAACCTAAGCGGCCTAGAAGCATCATTTTAGTCCTCAGAGTCTGTTGTCTTGGGAAAAGGAGACATTGATTGAGAAGCTGTTGATTTGCTTCAGTGGGATTTCTCACTACCTAGTACTAAAAGTACTGGAGAATAGGAAATCAGGAGCTGCAAATGGAAAACGTAACTTTTGTTTTTTCTCCTCCTTTTTTTCTGCTACCTCCCTTCCTTCTGTCATTGGACCAGAGTGTGACTGTACAGAGTCATGGGGCGGCTGCATCATGGAGGAGACTGGGTAATTTGCACATCTCACCTTTCTCTGTTTGCTCTTGGGGTGTGCAGCTCACACCTCTGCTCAGGAGTCCCCCAGATTCTGCCGAGCTCTGAGGAGAGACTTAATAATGAATGACTTGATATTTTTTAAATGAGTGAATTGAGTCACTTTCTTTGGAAATTGTTCTGTGGGTGAAAAGAATGACCGAGAGCAACGTCATTAACTCTGGAGGAGTGTTTGTCAGTACTTCTAAGGATAGTAGAAGCACCAATTTCTGAGTGCACTTAGAGTGAAAGCTGGCAAAAATCAATTTAGTTCTCAATTAGTATTTGAAGGAACCGTAAATAGATGTGGTTACTGTAATAAGAATGAGATGGTCATGCTTATAGAATCAATGTACTTTGTTTTATATCATTATGAAGTTGGATTGATATGTGGTGAGTTGGTTACTGTGTCTTGTTTGGTCTTTCACTGCAAGACTTTCAGACTTCTCTCAATACTCTCCTGTTTTTATTTAATAAAATATTCTGGGCCTAAGGGAAGTCCGCCAGGGTCACCCACGACAAGCCCAGTACTGGAGGGACCCTGCAGTGCCAGGGGACAAACTGAGGGTTTCACACATGCTGCAGCAATTTGAATCATGTCCCTCAGACATCCATGGGTACCTGGGGGCCGAAGTGGGCACCTCAGTGCTGTGTTGCTCTCAGGGACTAAGCGTCTTGTTCTCTGTTTCAGTGACACTGGTTAGGACACAGACAACAGTGCCCCCCAGCCTTGTCCTGGTGGGAGGGAAGGTTTCCTGGCCCACATCTCTCTCCCTGTCTCCCAGTCACATGACTTTTCAGGGCAGCCTGCATGTCTCCATTTCCCCCAACCCTCTTCCTGAGCACCTCTGGGTGTGTAAAAAAAACCAAAAAGGCAAATTAAAAATAAAAAACAATTTAGAGGGAGAATTTGGGTGATGACCTTTCTAAAACTCTTTCAAGCATGAACTCCAAAGGACATGACTGCTGTTGAGATTGTGTAACCTAGCCCCCAAACCTGTCTTTGCATTATTATTCTAAGAAGTCATCCTTGTTTGACAAGTTGATCAGATCTGCCTTGTCAGATTTCGTAGAGACTCATAGGGATGTAGAGTGAACACTTGGTTCTAATTCAAGGACTTTGATGTCTTCTCTGCTGGCTGCTTTTAGGAAATTAATTGCATAATTGATTCTTCTTTCCTCAGAGTATCCCATTCCCGAAAATTCTCCAAGTGCAGCATTTTGGAGTATAGAGACTTTTTGCAGAGAGGTGGTGGATCTTGTCTTTTCAACCGGCCAACAAAGGTCAGTAACTCAGAAAGTGGTAGTGTTTTTAGTCTCTGTCATTGTAATGAAATCACTCCCAATCTCAGACACTACACTTTCTTAAAGGTTGAATCATTATTTAGTTGTAAAAGGATTTATCTTGAGAAGATGGAATATTTACACGGATGCAAAACTCTTGTTTCTTGGTTTGGAATCTTTGATTTTTCAGTGCTAGCTACACTTTCCACCCCTCCCATCACTCTGACAATGAGGTTGCTTATGAAATATTTATTCGATTTTTTGTAGTTTCCACCTCTTACTCAGAGATAATGAGTTAGATTAAGATGCATTACTTTCACCTATTCTCTGAAAAAGAAAAGAATTAATTTTCCCTGACCCTCCTCTCTTGGTATTTATTTATTGATTTTTCACATTTTTCTCTGGAGCCATCTCTTCTCCAAACAAGAACTACTGATGTTAGGTAGTCCCCAAAATGGTTGAAGCTGTCAGTCTTTTTGTCACAATTTCTAAATTAATAAAGCTCTGATGAGCAAGAGATTTTTTGTGAGTTGCAGCAAACACATTGCACTATATGACTTGTTTGATCTAATTATCCCTCAAGATGTATGTCCATAAGTCATGCTTCAGAAATAGAAATGTGTTTAAATTATACAGTCTATACCAGGTCTTTTGGGGGCTATTATGGACATATATGCATCTTGCGTTTTTAAAGTTCAGCAAAGGAAGATTTCTCCAACTGCCTAACAGTAAAGCCAGCATTTTGGATTGGATTAGATGACCTCAGTAGCATGTTTGAAGATGAAGTTGTCCAACATGCAAAAAAAATACAGTCTCTTTGCTAATCTTAGAAGATGCCATGGAAATCAAACCTTGCCTATTTCATGTTTCCTTTTCTAATAGGGAGCCAGTGGTCAATATTAAAAACTCTAATATAAGAATCTTTCATACTTTGTTATCTGAAAGCAGCACGAAAGTGTTAACTTTAAAGAAAAAAAGTACCCCTGACATTGTGAATAACTGTGACTGCTGGGTCAGAGGAGAGAGGTGCAGAAAAGGCAATAGGAGTTGTAAAGTGACCCACACTGATAACATGGCCAATGACTGCCTTCTGTGGAGTCCAGGCCAGTGCAATGGAAATAGGACAGTTCTAGAGTATTTAAAGAGGGTGAAGTGAGTAATGTTGAGATAATATGAGCTGCTGGCTGGTTGACACTGTAGTGTACATTGCTAATTTTACCTGCCCTGTGGTTCAGCAGCTGATAAGAAGCATTATGCCTGAGGAGAGAATGCTGTGTTGTTGGGAAAGGTTAAGGCATCCAACTTGTATGTTAGGCTCCATCATTAGGTGCTGAAATGCCTGTGATGAGGGAGAAAATTGTTCCTATAAATTGGAAACTAAAAATAGCACTAGGCATACCTTCCCTTTTAAAAGTTTCAACTGCATGTTAGAATGATTTTTATAAGCGTTCTTGAGGAAGGTGAGAGAATATAGGAATTCTGGTGATCCCTTTGCAGATGCCTGGCATTGACTCAATTCCAGGTAACACATACGTTGCCCTTATTACCACTAGGAGTGACCACTATGCACAAAGCCAGGAGGAAACCCTGAGCACTGCTGGGTGTGGCCACCAACTCCCCCACGCTAGCCTTTATAGATTCCAATAAAATAGTTTTCCTGTATCAAAGAGCTAATTCTTTTATTTCGGTGTTTTTATTCATAAATCTACATTTTATGGAGAATATTCCAGAAGCTTCTGGGCATCTTTTCTCTGCTGTGGGCTCTTTCCCAGCTTCCATAGTTCTCTCTGGGGGTGCATGTTGACCTATTGCATGGTGGATGAGGCCAAAGAATGATGTCAAGTCTTGGGTATAGAGGAGGCTGGATAGAAGGCATCATCATGGCCTAGTCTTCCTTTTGCTTACCCCTTCTCTCCTGCCTGATGAGCAGAAGACCACTGAGATTAGGACTGTGGGTTTTGCTCATTGGATGTCCCATTCAACAACTTTTGGAAAGTTTTCCTTTCTTGGGAATGGAAGGTAGATCAAGTATTGCTTAGGTGGACTGAGTAGGAGGGACTGTGTGTTGCTGACTCTGAGCACTTGGGCAGAAATATGCGAGTCCCCTTTTTACCAGATGTGTTGGGCACAGAGAGAAATCTTTCTCAGGTGATGGAAACTAGGGCTCTTTCTCCTAGATGCTAACTGCTTTGATAGTTGAAATCATTTATTGGGCAGGCAAGTTCATAGTATTAGGAAGGTGGATTATCCAAGAAATGGACTCTCTCATTACCTCGTCTGACAGGAAAAATTTTTTTTGCAGATGTCTGCATAGTTATTCAAAATATTTCAGGCAGTGTGGATTTCTTTTTAGTGAGAAGGATGGGCATGAATTTACAGCAATATTTTTGAATGAAATTGATTTACTTTTGCTGATTACATATGACTGAAGGGTTTTTCAGGTTTTGATAGTTTTGTGTCTTCTTGGCTGCCTTGAGATAAGTCACCAAGGCGTTTTAGTTCCATTAGTGAATTCACAGTCACCAGTAGGTAGGATTAGAAGAAAAAAAGAAACATGAATACAAGAAGTGATAGATTCTTCTTGACAGCTTAGGCTGTCAGAAAAGTAACTGATGGTAGACATTATATATGCAGCCCACAACCAGAGAATCTCCAAGAGCTATTACCCCATTTGAAACACATTTTTAGAAATGTTATTGATAAGTGAGCAGTCTTTTCTGCACAGACATCATTTACAAGATGTCCCAACAGAGTATAGAAGAATATCACATGAGAATTGATTCTAGGACCAGGTATGTGGCCTCCTTAGTGTATTGATTTTCTTCTATAAATTAAAACCTTCTTTCCATTGTCTCCCGCATCTCTTTCAGCTATTTGAACCCACAGAGTGTGGGAATGGATACGTCGAAGCTGGCGAGGAATGTGACTGTGGATTCCATGTGGTGAGTATAAGATTCTTTTGTACCTTCAGCTCAGCTCCTACCCACAGCAACTTAGAACATCATTAGTGAGAAGCTTGCACTAGACTTCAGTGTGGTCTTACTGCCTTTCTTTATGATCTTTTACTACTACCGCTTCATTCCAGCTTAAATGCAGTTCATCATATTTATGTCCTATTGCCCTACTTGAAAAAAAAATTAAAAGCTAATAAAGTCTTCTAATCAAATTCCCTATTTAAACATTTTATTTTGGGTCCTGAGAATTGAAGCCAGAAATTGGACATCAGATATGTGAAGCTTGAGTGTTACCACTGAACCATGAGTCCTAGGCAAATTCAAGGTCTCAAAAACAAACTGGGGGCACTGGTGGTGAAAAATGCACATAAAGGGGGGTAGGGCCCAGAGAGATAACACAGCAGTAGGGTATTTGCCTTGTATGCAGTTAATCCAGGATGAATGGTGGTTCAAATCCAGGCATTGCATATGGTCTCCCGTGCCTGCCAGAAGTAATTTCTGAGTGCAGAGCCAAGAGTAACCTCTGAGTGCTGCTAGGTGTGACCCTTCCCCACAAAATGGGGAGTAGATTATCTCTATCTCAGGACAGCATGATTTCTGTGTTTTGTATTTATAAAATGTGATACATATTAAGAATAGAATGGTGTTAACCAAGACTATGGTGCCTGCTGAAAAATAAGCTGACTTTTGGGTAGAGAATTTCTTTCATGGAAGAGGAAATGAAGTGGGGAAATAGAGTCAAAAGGAATCTCCCACTGTAGACTATGATTGTTTTATTTCTGATGGACTCACCAGCTGTGGGCCACATCTCATCTGGTTTGGGCACACATCACATGTAGAGACATTTCTGACCTGCCAGCAGGTCAGAGGCTTCATATTCTTACTTGGAGTCTTTATTTTTCAGGAGTGCTATGGCTTGTGTTGTAAGAAATGTTCTCTCTCCAATGGAGCCCACTGCAGCGATGGTCCCTGCTGCAACAGCACCTCATGTCTTGTAAGTGTCCTGACAGTCTCATTGACCTTTTACCTCTCTTTACATATTAGTCAGAGATTGTGCTTATACATATCTGTAGGATGTATCGAAAATGTGTTGTTTACCAGTGTTGCATATAAACCCGGAATTTTTGTTTTGTTTTGTTTTGTTTTGTTTTGTTTTTGGCCCATGTCCAGTGATGCTTAGGGGTTACTCCCTGGCTCTGTACTCAGGAATTAATCCTGGTTTTGCTCAGGGGACCATATGGATGTATTTTCAACCCCAGGCAGATGGATCTGATACAGGTAGAATTAATAAACCAAGCCAGTCTGGAGTCAGTGGGTTTTTGGGGGGGGGGGCCTCATTGTCTCTCCCCCTCAGCTCATAGCCAGAATTGCCTTTCTTTATTAAACCAATACCCATTTACCAGGAGGGAGAGCAGCAGTCAAGTAATTCAGGTAGGCTTTTACATTTCAGAAGGAGAGGTTTTAAGGAAAGAGGAAGAAAACACCTTTGTTTTGGGTTAATTGTTGGGTGTCATCTTACAATATAAGATGCCAGGGATCAAACCCAGGCAGGCGCTGGGTTATAATGCAAATGCTGTACCTGTTGTGCTATCGCTCCAACCCCAGCATGGCAATTTTGTAGACTTAGTAAATTTACCCCAGCATAATAACCTTGAAATCCCTTAATGAAGGATTTTGCATATTGTATGACTGAAATTCAATCATAAACAACTTTGCAATTGAGAAAAAAATAACTCAAATGTATTATGAACACAGCCTTAGAACCACAGTATTTAAATAAAATGATTAACTAAAATAAAAATAAATAAATTGACCTCCAAGGAATGGTTAGACCTATACTAGTAGTGAATAGCAACCTTAAATTGCAAACACCAGGTGCTGGCCTTTCATACAGACAAAAATTGAAGTGAATGGTTGAGTAGAAGTACAAATCATGGAGTAGATGGCCTTATGAAAGCACTTTCCTTTAAAATGTACCCTAAGTTATTTTAGACTCATAAAAGCAAGAGCTCCTATTTGCACACAGGACTTTTGAAATCCACTGTAAAGGCAAGGAAGGGTAGGGAATAATACATATTTCTGCATTCATATGCTCTAATGCTATATTTGTATCTATATGGTTACATAGTTGCTTCTAGACACAGTCTCTTATTTTTTTAATTATTTAAAAAAATCTTCCCTCTTTTCCTCTAAAGAGAGAGTCAGTACATACTAGACTTTAGCTTTTTACTCTTTTGTGTAAAACAACACTGGTACCTCTTAGTATTTTCTGGGTTGGGGGCAGGGGCACACCTGGTGGCACTAAGGGGTTACTTCTGGCTCTGCACTCAGAAATCACTCCTGGCAAGCTCAGGGGATGATATGGGTTGCCCTGGGTTGGCCTCATGCAAGGCAAATGTCCTACCACTGTGCTATCACTCCAGCCCCAATACTGGCACTTCTTTAAGTATTGCCATTCTATAGCTTATCGAATTTTGTGCTCCAAGGCAGTGGGTTTGGATATCCTAATTTTCAGTGCTATGGTTGATCCGCTTTACTGATTTGATTATATTTTTTTTACTTATTTCTAAATTGTAAATGATATGGTTATGAGATCAAGTAAGGATTGTTGGTGAATATTCAAACAAGGCTCTTTGAAATTTTAAATGATAGTAGCTATTCTATCACTGAATTTAACAGGAAATTTAACACTCAATTTCCTAACATCGAATTTCCATTGGCAGTTTCAGCCACGAGGCTATGATTGTCGGGATGCTGTGAATGGGTGTGACATCACTGAGTATTGTACCGGAGACTCTGGCCAGGTATGCCCACCTGCATTTTGGTTTCATTTCATTAGAAAAGCACATTCTAAAGCTGTTAATTTAGAGGACGGCAATCAGTAAACTTTGGTTCCTTTATTTTGGTTGGGTTTTGCTTTGGTTTCTATATTCCGAGACTTTATTTTAGAAACATCTTTTGCAGTTTGGGTACCTCAATCTCTTTTTCTTTCCAATCTCCCCTCAATAATTAGTGTCCCATTGTGGCTTCTAGTCAACTAATTGACTTTCGTCTTGCCACAGCTGAACTCAGGTGTTGACACTGATGAAGCACTAGTATGTTCTTTTCAGACATATTCAAGCCAGAAAAATATTTAAAGCTTTTTTTAAAGAAGGATTTAGACAATTTTTCACACCTTAGAAACCAGTAGTCACCTCTGGGCAAGTGCAGTTAATGACAAGTTCCCATCTCTCTGCTGCCCCCTGTCCATGAAGAGACTCCTGCCTCCATGGCCCCATGCATTCATGGGTCTGGTTAGGTCTGGTCATATCTCAATTATAATATTCTAATTTAAAGTATAATTTTTGCTTATTTATGTTTTGGATTTTTGGTCAACCCAGTGGTACTCAGAGGTTACTCCTGGCTCTGCACTCAGGACATTCCTGGTGATGCTCAGGGGGAACAGATGGGATGCCAGGGATTGAACCTGGGTAATCCACATGCATGGCGAATGCCTTACTCACTGTGCTATCACTCTGGTTTCTACATTACATTTCTAACAGCAGTTTTTATTTTTAAAAATCAAACTGTAGACATAATACAACAGGCAGGAGACTTAGCTTCCAAAGGCCTAACCAAGGTTTGATCTCTGGCACTGATCTCTGGCACTTCATCTGGTTCCCTAAGCACTGCCAAGGGAGATCCCTAAGCACAGAGCCAGGAACCAGCCCTGAGCACAGCTGGTTGTGACTGAAACACAAAAGAATATAGTTAAGCTAAAATCCAAAGTTTAGTGGGAGCTCAAGAGGCCTCTCGTGAATCTTAAATCCAAGCTCTCGCAACAAGTTATGATCAAAATTGCTATGAATTGTCTGGAGTGAGCAGTGGGCAGAGATGGATTTGAGTGCACAGAGGATTTTGGCAGAGCACCTCTGCCAAAGATTTTGGCCAAAGCACCTCCCTACTCTTCTTAAGCTGTTATTCTTCCCTACTCTTCTCAAGCTTAGTCATTCCACCTGCTAGGAGGCAGTGAGGAAAGGAGAGTGACTGCAGTAAAATTTCTTGTTCGTTAATGAATCTGCTTGTTTAGTGGCCACATTTGGCTGGTGCTCAGGGCTGACTCCTGGTGGGACTTGAGGGATCAGATAGAATGTTGGGGACCAAACTGCTTAGCCATGTTCAATGGCAAGTGCCCTACCTGCTTAACTATCTTCCCAGCCCCTTAAATGGTCTTTTTAAGATCAAAGTTGCTTTTTATTTTAATTGAGGGGAGAGAGGTAATACCTAATAGTACTCAGTGCTTACTCCTCCTGGCTCACCTTTTGGGGGGGGTATTGGGGCCACATTTAGTGATGCTCAGGGGTTACTCCTGACTATGCACTCAGAAATCACTCCTGGTTTGGGGGACCATATGGGACACCAGAGGATCAAACTGCTGTCTGTCCTAGGCTAGTGTGCACAAGGCCTTATGGTTGTGCCACCGCTCCAGCCCCAGGAATCACTTTTGGAAGGATCCAGTGTAGCTCTAGAGCAGGGGTCTAGATTACGGATTACAGTCCCTTAGAGAGCTGGAGGGCCGGACTATATGAGCTACTAATTCCTACTCACACTGCACATGTCTTATATAAATAAAATGAAAACCATTTATAAATAAACAGATCACACACCAGTATTTCAATGGGCACTGTGGGCCTGCTTTTGACTAATGAGATGGTCAATGTCCAGTTCCATATTTGTCACTGCCAGCTGTAGCAAGTGATGCAAGTGGGCATCAGTTAATCTTGATCTGGTTGGAGATTTCAGATGTTTCATTCTTGAAAAAGTCTGTTCACAGGCATAAATGCTACCAAAAATGGTTACCATTTTGAGTGCATGATTCCTGATATTTGGATATGTCTCAGAGGGGAGAGATGCATAGAAATTCAAAAGGTTACTTGACTTAAATGTGTCTTTTAGAGAGTCACAATTCTGCAGTTCAGCCAGTTCCATTTGGTAAATTGTAAGGACATTTTCAATCTCAACAGAAAATGGGTTACGAAAAAGCTGTATGTCCTGTTCATGGTGATGAAGCTCTTTGAATCTAAATTGAAACTCCTTTTGCAACAATTCTAGTGAAGCCAGACATGTTTCCTTTGGGAATGCAACCAATGGTTTGTCCGCTGACAGGTTTTGAGTTGTTGGGAGATGATTGAAGTTTTCCTCCTATACTTGTTTGATGAGAAGGCCTAATTTTACTTCAAATGCTTTCACATGCGATGCCTTATCACAGATGAGCTTCCCCTTGCCTTGAAGTTCTAGATTGAAACTGTTGAGTAGCTCTGTTATATCTGTCAGAAAGGCAAGGTACCATTTCCATTCTGCATCATTGAGCTCTGGTACTTCTTGGTTTTTTAAAAGTAGAAAAGCTGTAATCTGTGAAAGTAAGTCATAGAAACATTTCAAAACTCTCCCTCTACTCAGCCAACGGACTTCTGTGTGGTACAGAACATCTTCTTGGGCAACATTTACCTCAGATAGAAATTCCTGAAATTGTCTGTGGTTTAGTGCATGAGTTCTAATGTAATTAACACAAGATACCATAATTTTCACAACAGAGTCCCACTTTAGTGATTTACAACACAGCGCTTGTTGGTGGATGAGGCAGAGTATGGCAATTGGATGAGGATGGTTATGTTTGTCCATCTCTTGTGTAATGTAAGCAATTACTCCTCTCTTAGACCCCACCATGCTAGGAGCACCATCAGTTGTTACACTGACTAGTTTAACACAGTCCAGCTCCAAACCATTCACAGTTTGGCAAACCTTTTCAAATATATCCACTCCTGTGGTTGTACCTTTGATACTTAGCAGTGCAGCAAGCTCTTCTGTGACTTCAAAATACTCATTTGTCCCACACATATAAATGAGAAGGTGGGCAGAATCACGAACATCATTGCTTTCGTCGAGTGCCAAGGAAAAATAGCAAAGTTTCTTTGCAGAGTTTTGCAAATGGTGCAGCAAATTTTCTCCCATTTCTTCAATCCTTCATGTCATTGTAACTCCTAAAAGGCTCACTGTACTAAATAAATCGGCCTTCTCTGGACACATCCCTTTGGCAACAGAAATAAGGCATTCTTTAACAAATTCTCCCTCCACAAATGGTTTGCCATTGCGCGCTATTAGCTTGGCAACTTGAAAACTTGCCCGCAGTGAGGAAGTATTTAACTGCTTCTGCTTCACAAAAGTATTTTGCTGAGTCGTCAGTGTGTGTTTCAGTTGTAATATTTTATCTTTTCTCACTTCTCCAACCAAACAATCATATTTATCTTTATGTTGAGTTTGATAGTGGCGTCGCAAATTGTATTCTTTGAACACAGCAACTATATTCTGGCATATCAGACACACAACTTTTTCTTTGTACCGCATAAAAAAGTAATCGTAAAGTCCACTGTTCTTTGAATATCCTACACTCGCCATCAATTTTTCTTTTTCTTGACATCATTGTTTCCTAGGGATTCCAAACTGATATTAGTGAAATACAAATATGTGTGTATATATACACACAGTGTATGAACCCCCATTAGTCCCTGATTTGAACACTTACCCCTTGCAGGCTTTTCTAGGCAGACCAGCTCAGTCCCTGATAGTTCAGTTATATCTCCCTATATAATGCCCAAATTGATATGTTCGGAATCAGCATGTGAACACCGAAAAGGAATTGCAAAATGCATATAAAATTTTCAATGTAACCCCTTTAAAATGCTTCAGCATCAAACCCCTAATTTTCCACATGGGCAATTCAGCACCGAACCCCTAACCTCCCAACCACTGCCCACCCCCTAACTTTGATTTCAGCACTGAATGCCTCACCACCCCCAAAGAGGAATTTTCATATGAGTCACCCATAGCCCAATCGGGCAGAACCCCCCATCTGGCAAAAATTTATTTCTGTGGCACTTTTGACTGACCTTTGGCAGTGGAGGGAGTGGAGGAAAACCTCACTGACAGGCAGGCACAGCACACAGACACCACGTTGCCTGGGGGTAGAGCAGGCGCCTTTTTATATCATATAGTCACCCACATGTGGTATTCCTCGCCCTCCAGTGACGTCATCAGAAACGCGCCAAGTGCCAGGCGCAAGGGCGCATCAGTATCCCTCTCAACACCACCCTCATGCCCACCCTCCCAGCATACAACATGCCGTGGGCGGAGGCGGTTGACATCATCCCTGAGAAACCGTGACACTGAGTGTATATGCTGGCAGGTATCTTGGCAACCAAACAGCGCTCACTGCTGGCAGGCCAGATCAGACTCCTCTGTGGGGCCGCAGTTTGAAGATCCCTATTCTAGAGAATCAAGGGAGCGGACAGAGGTGTGTGTCCTGCATACACAGTGAATTCCTTTAGCCCTTTGACTTTCTCTTTTGGCCCATGCGTGCATTTTTAATATTTAAATATGTGATAGGTTTCTTCACTATTTTCTTTCCTCGCAGGGGTCCTCAGGGGGCCAGTTCAGTGTCCTTCAGACTGTTGGAGGGACAGATTATAGTAAAAACAAAAATTATGAACAAATTTTTATGCACACTGCATATATCTTATTTAGAAGTGAAGAAACAAAATGGGAATAAATACAATATGTGGCCCACAGGCCGTAGTTTGAGGACCATTGCTCTAGAGCAATGACAAAATGAAATTGTTCTAGGTTTTTTATCCTGTGATTAATTTATTGGCCCTAATAAGTCATATTTTAAATTTTGTATTAAGAATTTTATAATTTAAAAAATTTTTATAAATAATAAATACAATAATTTTATACTTATTTTTACACTTATCATCTATGGTTTTGCTTCTATACATTTGAGTAATTGAGAATTAACATTTATTTTATCTTAACTGAAAACCCTTAAGTTGCCAATAGAATTTACTGAAAATAAGGTGGGTTTTGACATTTTTTCCCACCCTTAAAAAATTATAGTCATGGTACCATGGTTACAGTTGTATTGACATTTACAGTTTTGATGTAAATAGTCACTGTACTTTTACTGCCACAAAAGGTGCCTACAACCCTTCAGCTTTGTCTTTATGCTACTCAGGCCTCTGCTCGCCCCCGTAATTCCTGTCCCCCTCCTCCAGAAACTTGTCTTTTCAGTTGAGTGGTTCCTTTTCATTGACTCCTATTTTATTCCTTTGTGTCTTTACATCACATAGAGGAGATTTTTCTAGCAATTTTCTCCCTTCTAACTTGTTTAGCTTAACATGACTCCTTTCATTGCTGTTCAAGTTGGAATAAACTGTCAGATTTCATCTTCTCTCAGAGCTGAGTTTTCCACTGTGCATATATAGATATATCAGAATTTCTTTTTGTGCTCATCAGCTGGGCACTTACATGACTTCTAGATCTTTCCTCTTGTAAATACTACATTGATGAGCATGTTTAACCTAATGTTTTATCAATTACCACCTTTAATCTTTGATGTCTGATGTAACAAATTATATTGTTCAATAAATTTCTCCATGGCCTATTAGAAGAGTATATGGTTTTAGAAATAATTTTCTTATGAGAATGAAGCTAAAATAGATATGAGAAGAGATGAAATTAAAGGTCTCCTATGTTATTTGACTTTGGAAGAGGCAGTCGAGCTTGAATTAAATGGATAGTGATAATGATTTTAAGAGAATGACCTCTAAGAAGCAGTCTGTCCAGCTGGCATTCTGACATGAGCTCTTTTATCCAGAGCAAGCATCTGCTTATTTTTTCACAGTAGCATTTACAAATGCCTTGGAGCTGTTTTTTAAATCACAGTATATAGAAGTGCATAATGTTTGTGCAGATGAGATAAATCCCTGGCAAATAGTGGGTGACTTAATAAGGGTACTTTGTGAAAATGTGGGGGATGTATTTATTAGCTCTGTGAAATACGTCATCTGAATAGATGTGCATTAAAGTGACTGTACTTAAATGCTGTCACATTTCATGTTGGCCTCAAGAAAAATATACTCTGTAATAGCAAGAGTTGAGGTAGCCACCTAGTGACAGGTTAGAGAAAATGCATATATTTATGGTTCTTTGGGTTTTAAACGTCTCCAAAGAACATGGCATTTCGAAACTTTCTCTTAGTCAACAATAAGCAACTGGTTTTCATAGCTTAACTAAAAATAAATTGATTAGAAAAATGCATGTAGAGATGAGAATAAATAGTAAGGACTTTTGGTGTCCTTAGTATGAGCAAGTCCCCCCTTACCCCATACACATATTAAGAAATCACACAAGTCAAAATGACTAATTTAAAGACTGGTGTGAAGGACTCTGGGAGAAGGCAGTTGCCTTGCTTATAGCCAACTGGGGTATAATCCCCAATATCCCTTATGGTTCCCCACACACCACCAGGAGTAATTCCTGAGAACAGAGCTGGGAATAACCCCTGAGCATCACCAGGCATGGCCCAAATATCAACAAGAATTCAAGCCTGGTATGTCTTTTTGCAGTAAGGATATTTTCTTTGCTTTTTTGTTCAGTGTAGTTGTATTTGTCTTTGAGTAAGTGAATAATTAACAGCAATGATGATAAAGTAATTGTTGTGTTTTGAGTGGATTCTGGTGGATCAGAAGGTAGCAGGATCTGTATTTTGATATAGTCAGTCCAAGATGCCAGGCTTCCTGCTTTTAATCTCAGCCCTAGTGGAGTTGTGGGAAGCAAAAGCTTAAGGGAGGATTAGTTACTTTCTAGACAGATGTAAAACCAAAAGCTCTTAACTCAAACTTTTCTTTATTAAGTTATTGCTTCTAAGTGGTTCTAAACTAGTTCTCTTATCTTCCTGTATTGAACTCAATAAACAGCTAATGTATGGAGACTAAAAGGACAGAATTGAATGTGTATGGGTCATTCTTTTATTTTCTCAATCATCTCATAGTAATAGCATTAATAATAGGAATAGTAGTAGTAATAATAACAATAATTCAGCTATCAACTCTGGTTTTGATCTGCAGGGCAGGGAGGAGCAGAGAATAGAGCATGTCAGATCCCCATTTGCATGAATACACATCATTTTTGAAAGAAGAACCAAAGAAAAAGTGAAATATGTGAATCCTCAGTAGCTGATGAGTATTACAGAGGAGAAATCACCCAGGCACAGGAATAGGAAGCCAGATTGGGAGGGAGGATGGTTTTGTGAGGCCTGGTCAAGAAGCCTTTGCTAATATGCTGGCATTTGAGCATAACTCTCAGGAAAATGAGAGACTGGTCAGTCCGAGTCTGTGGGAGAAAACAGAGCAGCAAGGGCCATGGGGTGGCACCATGCTTGCCCCATTCACTAGACTCAGACCAGCCAGGGCAGAGAGCAGGAATGAGTCAAAGAGCTGATGGCTTGGATTGACACAGTTTCATGTCAGGTTTGGTCAAATTTTGAAGGCCAGTGAGCCAACAGGAAAGCCACTGGGTAAAGGAGTGATATAATCTGATCATACATGACATGTGTGCTCTGATCATATATGACACTATCATTGTTTGATGAGCATGTTTAATCCAGTATTTTATTTTGCATTGCAAACCTTGATCCCTGTGTTTGATATGAAAATTATTTGGATAAATGAATTTCTCCATGACATATGAGCATATATGTTCTTTAAGCAATCATTTCCCTGTATAATGGGAGTGAATTTAAGATAGATCATGGAGGAGAGGAAGCCAAACTTCCCCCATGCTAGTTTTTTTTGTTTTTGTTTTTGTTATTTTTTTTTTTTTTTGGTTTTTGGGTCACACCCAGCAGTGCTCAGGGATTACTCCTGGCTCTATACTCAGAAATCGCCCCTGGCAGGCACAGGGAACCGTATGGGATGCTGGGATTTAAACCACCGTCCTTCTGCATGAAAGGCAAATGCCTTACCTCCATGCTTTCTCTCCGGCCTGCTAGTTTGTTTTGTGAGAGCCAGTATAGCTTAAGTTGATGTATGTGCATACATATATATCCCTTCCCTTTGTTATTATTGCACTGCTCTAGGGGTGGCTGGTCCACAATTGTTTCTGGTTTGGGGTTTTTGGGGTTTTGTTTTTGGTTTTGGTTTTGGTTTTTAGGTCACACCCAGCAGTGCTCAGGGGTTACCCCTGGCTCTGTGTTCAGAAATCACTCCTAGCAGACTCGGGGATCTGACCCAGCAAATGCCCTCACCACTATGCTATCATTCCAGCTCCACAATTGTCATTGTTGAGGAGTGCTGGGGACCCAGGGGACACAGTGCCCAGGAACTGTTTGGGGTGTGGTTTCAGGGAACTGATTGCACAGAGGCCAGTTTGGAAGTCAGAGCTCCAGCTGCCAAGGATGTGCTCTAGGCTTCAAGCTTATACCCTGCTCACTACCAGGAGGGAAGTAGCCTTCAGCCAGGTGGTGGAGGAGATTTGAAAGGCCCCCCGATTTAGGGCCTGAACTCTGGCAGAGGGAAGACAGAAAGGGCCTCCATGCAGTAGTTGGCTCTCCCTCCAGTCTCACCTTGATGTATTTCTTTTTCCTTCTTTCCCATTTTTGTTCATTGGACATTGGATCAGAACCTTTGATTTCAACTTCTGGCTTTGGCTCTAGACTCTAAGAGAAGGAGACTAGGGAGTTCTCCCAAGTAGTATTTAGTAAGACCAGGGGCCCCTACTGAACTGCTGTTCAATTCAAAACCCAAGGATGTGCTGCCGCTTGGGTCTTTCAGTGCCAGGGATACCCAAGCACCTCAGCTGCATGGCTGCGCACCTCCAGGGCATACTTAGGGCATACTCCAGAGCATAATCAGTCTCCAGGGCTGTGCCCAGCAGGGCTTAGGATATCCTGGGATGCCAGAAATACAACTCAGGCTGGATGTGTGTTAGACCTGTGCCCTGACCACTGGACTAGCTCCTAGTTTCTCAAGTCTTTCTGAAAGGTGATTAAAAAAATGGATGGAGAATCTGACTTTTATCCTCATCAGGCTGATTTGGGCAGTAGAAAATAAGTGTCTTCTTAAACAGGGATGCACAGCTCAGCCTAGAGAAGGTGATACCAGACCCATCAATTGTTGTACCAGTACTCTGGCATGCAGGAGGGCAGGCACGGACAGTTGGAGTACCTGTAAAGGAGGATGAACGAGCAGGAAGTTCCTCCCTTTGCAGTAAAGTGACTCATGTGTGACTGAGAGGGTGGGAGATTTTTCACAGAATCCCTGGAGGTTCATAAATGAGCTCCTGAATATGGCTGCTCCTACGTTACAGGACAATGTATTTCCTTCCTTGTCCGATTCTAACTCAGTGGGCAAATGACTATAAGTTGTGCTGGTCTATCTGGGAAATGGAGGCATATAAGCCTTTCTTGCCATGGACCTGGTTTATTTGCATTAATCATAGGAAAACAAATTTGGATCATCTAACGAAGATGTTACTCATATTTTTCTCAGTATTTATGTCCATACTTACGTTTTTTTGGTGTTATGATCCTAGTCTGAAGGTCCTTAACCTGTGAAGCATTAATTAAAAAGATTCTGTCTTTCAGTGCCCACCCAATCTCCATAAGCAAGATGGATACGCATGTAATCAGAACCAGGTATGCTGTACCTTCCTATTTTTAAATATAATTTTAGAAGGATTCACTTGCAGTTTTCTTTTAGAAGAGTGTTACTGGGAGGGATATTGTAGCTCAATCAACTGTTAAATTATAGTAGTGGACTTGGAAGTCCAGGTTGCTTCATGTGGAACCAAATGCTAAATATATTCTATTTTATTTCAGTGACAAATTGTCAAGATTGTGAGCCAGGAAAAAAAAAAGCATGCTTAAAGAAAAACACAAACACACAATTTTTTAATTTATCACTTTAAATGATGAGTTTGGATTTCAAGAAATCTACCCTGAGTCTTATTCTCAGTTTTTGATTTTAAGTGTCTCTTAGGCTTCTCTTCAGATAATGAGGACTTTTGTGGTTCTCTATGAACATGTTGAAGTATGGAATGACCCAAACCCAAACCAAACCAACCAACCAACCCAGCTGTCTACAAGACCAGAAAGGAGGGCTGGCTCTAGAACTAGGGGGAATCAGAAGAGGTCCCTCTTCCCCATGCTTCTGCCTCCTGACCCTGTTTCTCTGTCCCCAGGGTCGCTGCTACAGTGGAGAGTGCAAAACCCGTGACAACCAATGTCAGTACATCTGGGGAACAAGTAGGTACCATCCTGTACTGTGTTAGTTATATGTATCTTTTGGAATAATGTCCTCTGTCCCTCACCAGAAAAACAAACACAGCTTAGAGTGATGTCTTAAGGCAACCTAGTAAAAGGTCAGAAAGAGAGACTCAGTCACATGTCCCACAATAAACAACAGCTTAGGCTGGGGAACTTATCACCTGTACTGCCGGTTGTCACCGGTAGTTGGTGGTAGCAGCCAATGGTGGTAGCAGCCAGAAAGTAGGGTTCACAGGTACTTGCTAGGACCAGACCCAGGACTGAGCTCATGCCAAGGATCCAGACATGGGTATGTGTTACTTAATACTGTGTTTCAAATGCTCTCTCCCTCCACGCTCACTCTCTGCTCAGTTTTCCCATCAAGGACCAGACTTACATTCTCAACCTGTGTAGTTTTTTGTTTTCGTTTTGTTTTTGTGTCATACCTGGTGACGCTCAGGGCTTACTCCTGGCTATGTGCGCAGAAATCGCTCCTGGCTCGGGAAACCATATGGGACGCTGGGGATCGAACCCAGGTCCATACTGGGTCATCCATGTGCAAGGCAAATGCCCTACCACTGTGCTATCACTCCGCCCGCCTTAGTCTGTGTAGTTTCAAGTGAAGCTACAGAGACAGCAGGAGGTGCCTTGAACCCCTGCATGGCAGATGTCAGTGTATTTGCAGTTGTTTAACAGGAGGATATTTTTAATGCTTCCCTTTGGGTGGATGGAGGAAAAGATAAAAGAAGCACATTTGTGTTTTAAAGATTAGAACTAAAGGCCAACATAACATCTTAAAGGAGTGAATGAATATAGAACAGGGTTAAGAATGTTTATTCATTTTCCAAGTGCAAGTTTACTCTCTCCTGTTGGTAACCATTTCTACCCCCACCATCAGACCCCTTGAGAACTGGGAATAAATTTGCTTTTCAACTGAAAAAAAAATAGTGGTGTGCTGATGCTCTCTTGTTCAATGTTCTCAGTGTTTAAACTTGGACACCATTTGATAATCACATTGCAAGCTTCAAATTGGCTATGGGTCATTTTATGGAAATTGATACCACATAAATTGGCAAGTTTTAGGAATAATGACTGGCATAAATTGGTGATGGAGAACTGGAAGAACTGAAATTTTCTTTTCTCTTGCTCATTTCTAAAGAGGCATCTGGGTCAGACAAGTTCTGTTATGAAAAGCTGAATACTGAAGGCACAGAGAAAGGGAACTGCGGGAAGGACGGGGACCGGTGGATTCAATGCAGCAAACAGTGAGTGGGTGTATCGGGCCATCATCAGGGCTTTGGATGTGCTAGTTCTTAATGCAAAAGAAGCGGTACAAAAGGGGACTGACTTCAATGTTCAACTACAGATAAGTTTGGTATAAGTATTCAAAAAACTCTTGTCTCTTTCAAGACATGTCTAGGGACAAAGCTTTTCTACATGACAGACTCAGACAGATAATTTCTGTAAAATTCAGGAACTTTCTCACATGCAGTTTTATTGGATTTTTGTACAGAAGCAACACTTAGCAACTATAAAGAATATTAGGTTTCAATTTTCTATTTTATTGAAAGATATAACGATAAGCATATTCATATAAACAGAGCACTAGAAGCTCTTGAAGACACTGTTGTCTTTGGATTTTAGAGTCAAATATATAGGTGTTACTGGATCATTCTAGCAATGCAATATTTGATTTAATTAAACATGAATGTATGTTGGGAGATGATTTTCCTCATCTCCTGTAAAAGAGTATTCAGTAGCTCTTTATTCATGAAATAAGATAAATTCTGAACACATCAATGATATTTTCCCTTTGACTAATGAAAGAATATTGAAATTGTGGTTTAACAGTTACTATGGTTAAGTCATTGACTTAGATTTATGGAATCATTAAGTTAAGGGTACCACAGAGTCCTCATTTTTCGTATTCCAGACAAATAAGAATCCTATGCCCAGTTTTTGATGCCTAGCAAGGATGTAAAAGAAGTTTAATTTCTCAGGTTGATGGTGTCTGGGCTGTTCTTTATGAGACTTTGCAACTCTGTGTACAGAGATAAATGGAATTGTCTGTATATTGTCTTCTTCCTGGTGTGTTCTAACCCTTTTCTCATGAAGCAGAATTCCCCTCCAAATATTGACTTTCCTTTACATTTCAGTACTGGTAGCCACTTAGGCCCAGGAGAATAGGAATACTGCATACAATACAGACATAGGGGGCCTTGAAAGGCACATCCCAAATGCCAACCTCTGCAAAGGACTGTGGGCATTGCTAGGGGAGCCAAGAGCAGACCAGCCATGAAGGCAACTGAGCAAAATTGGAAGGAAGTGGGCATCAGGATGGAGATACAAGACTGACTAGACATCTCAAGTGACTCTGCTTTTGGGCTGGGAATTCTGCTGCACTGACCAAGCTGTGGTCCTGGTAGTAAGGAAGGAGTGGAGCAGATTCAGCTGATTATAGATAAACAGATGTTTTGGCTTAGAAGGAAAGATGTTGTTGAAAACTTTTGCATATTTGTAGAACAGCTGTTTGGTTGATTTTGAGACTGATTTTTTTTTTTCTCTTCTGTCCTTTTTTTTTTTTTTTTTATCTTTTATCAACCTATTTAGTGATGTGTTCTGTGGATTTTTACTTTGTACCAATCTCACTCGAGTGCCTCGTATTGGTCAACTTCAGGGTGAGATCATCCCAACTTCCTTCTACCACCAAGGCCGGGTGATCGACTGCAGGTAACTCCTTAAATATTGGGAAGCGTAATCATTCATGAAAATTTAGAAAAATCAAAGAAGAATTAGTTCTACTTGCTGCATGAGAATTATTGACTAATATTTGGTTAGAACACTAAACTCCCTTTGAAAAAAAGTTACATATTGATTTGAACATTTTTATCTGTTCCAAAATTATCTTAGGCATGAAACATACTCTGTCATCATAATCTTAGTAATGGAATCATGCTATCTGTTTATTTTTACTAAAGTATTAAATACTGGAATCTGCCATTGTTTGAACATAGAATGTGCCCTATTTTTAATGTCAAAAGAGGGTTTAAGCTATATGTATTTGTATCTGGTAGATGATTTAAGAAATAATCAGATATAAAATATTTTAAATATTATTTATAGTCATAGGCAAACGTTTCATGCCCAATTAACTCTGAGTGCCAGGTACAGAAGATATGAGATCTATTACTTAGCCAGTCATGCATATTCCAAATAAGCATTGTTTATTTTGAAGTAGCTATACTCCATTGGGGCTTTGCTCATTCACATGGCGCTATCAGTGTCCAAAAATACTTGAAAACCTTTGCCCTCTACAAAAGAATCTCCAGTCTTTGCAAACTTTCATTTTTATTTTTCCCTTGGAGTAACTCATATACTCACTGTCTACAAGTGAATGTGACATTTGGAAGCATTGAAATGTAATTTTGAACAAAAGCTAGTAAATTAATTGAGTAGAAATTTGGTTGATACTCTCTTGGTCAAACATTGCTGCTTTTTTTTTTTTTATCTTTTTTGTTTTGTATTTTTGTTTCTTGGGCCACACCTAGCAGCACTCAGGGGCTGCTTCTGGCTCTGTGCTCAGGAATCACTCCTGGCAGGCTTGGGAGACCCTATGGGATGCTGGGAAACTTTTTTATCTTTTAAAGGACTCTAGTGGCATTTCTAGCAGGGCCTTGGACAATAAGATCTTTTATGGATTATACTTACAAATTTTAAATTTAGTTACTTCATTGCACAGAAACTTTCTTTGACTGTATCAATTTCACAAAACTTTTGATACAATGGTGGTGTTAAATTATAGTTACATTCTATATTCTAAACTAGTATATTTGTGAAATGTTAGTGTGGTATTTTTTTTTTTTTTGGGATTTTGGGCCACACCCGGTGACGCTCAGGGGTTACTCCTGGCTATGCACTCAGAAGTCGCTCCTGGCTTGGGGGACCATATGGGACGCCGGGGGATCGAACCGTGGTCCATCCAAGGCTAGCGCAGGCAAGGCAGGCACCTTACCTCTAGCGCCACCACCCGGCCCCAGTGTGGTACTTTTAATAATTACTGCAGTTGCCTTTAACTTTGAAACTTTAGAAATAAATATTAGTAGAGAGGAACTCATTAGTCCCCTTTCTCCCATGATGAGCAACCCAATTCTCTAAGGTCATAATATTTTAACAATTTTGTTTGTTATTTTGTTCAATTTATGCTTTTTTAATTTATTATATAACATGTCTAAAAGCCATGGAAAACAAAGATACTTCCCCTGTTCTGATGTAAACAATGCTGCTTAAGTCTTATGGTAGCCTTGAAAGGCTTAGGGGTCAGACTCAGAGATTGTATAAGGATTAAGGTGTTTGTCTTGCATGGAGCCAACCTCAGTTTCATCCCCTGTACTAAATATTGGTAGGAATAAGCACATATCCAAGAGTATGCTTTAAATACAATTGGGCATAGCTCCTCCCCAAAATATTTATAAGTTAGAGACATGGTTAAGCACCTGGTTCACATGCAGGTAACTCGGGTTCAAGCCCCAAGTTCAAGCAACTGAGTCCTGAGCACTGGCAGGAACACTACCGGGGGTAACCCTCCCACTCAGAGACTGGAGTAGCTACAAAGAGTAGTGTTGGAATATGTCCCAAAAACCAATAATAGAAACAAAGAAAAGTAAAGAGGATGGTGTACATTGTATGACTGAAACTGAACAATGAATAATTTTGTAACCATGCTGCTTAAATAAAGCAATTAAAAAAACTAAAAGCATCTGTCCTTAAGCTCATCTAAAAGAATAAAAAAGTAAAGACTTAGAATGAATGTACTTGCTATATATATCATGAAAATATTTCCCTTTTTCCTTTTTTTTTAATTATGGGATAAAGGGGGAAAGGCAATGAAAGTGGGGGAAGGCTGGGAGAAATCCATGTCCCTAAAAGCCACTTATCTTTCCATAAGGAAACCTTGTGACCCTGGATCCAATTTCTCAGTGTGGTGCTAATAGTTGTGTGAACATTTCCTCCTTTTAGTGGTGCTCATGTGGTTCTAGATGATGACACAGATGTGGGCTATGTGGAAGATGGAACACCCTGTGGCCCCTCCATGATGTGTTTAGATCGGAAGTGCCTACAGATTCAGGCCTTGAATATGAGCAGCTGCCCACTTGATTCCAAGGGTAAAGTCTGTTCAGGCCATGGGGTAAGTAGACTTGAGAGTCCTAGCCCAACCTTTCAGTATCCGACTTTGTACTTCTCAGTTCCGGGATTTCCTGTCCAGTCATTCTCCTGTGTAACTCTTGCCATTGTTTATGAGTTGGTGATTCTGATTTCCTTACTATTATTTTTTGTTTATGAGCTGATGATTCTGATTTCTCTACTATTTATATTTACTAAAAACACTACCCATCTGTGTTATTAATATATATTTTCTCTTAAGACTACTGTTTATTTTTATTCACTACATTCCCTAAATAAAACTTGACATCTAAGGAATGGGAGAAAATTCTTATGATTCTAAAAGGATCCTAAAGCAACCCCATATAATTACAAACTTTGTACCATCCAAAATTACCTACAACTTCCAAGCAAACTGATAGCTTGCACCATGTATACCAGGCATCTATATGTACAAGATCACATTACAACAGATTTTGGATGACTGATACAGTGTCCTGTTAATTAACTGTAAGGAATTAAATACACAATTACATGTTTAAAAGTGTCTAGTTGTTTTTAGGCCACTGTCAACCAAAGAAAAGAGAAGATATTCTCTCAACACATTATTCAATGGGCAAGGCACCTGGGCAGCACCTTCCTGGAAAACTTAAATTTAATATTTAAAATTTAACAATGATTTGAATTGAACTTAGCATAAGGGAAAATTGTCAAGCATGGACTAGCCTTTAGACATGGAAAATAGAACTATGAAGAAAGAATGACAGCAAAAGAGAAAAGGGTTGGTGTGAAGACAAGATAGACAGGCCTAGGGAACACATAGCCTCGTGTCTGCTTCTAAGTTTAGGTTTGTTTGAATCATAGATTGACCAAGGAGAAAATACTTCCCTGGGCCCACGAGCATGTACTTGAGGACCAGAAATTATCTTGGATTTGACTCATGAGATATCATACCAAAATCATGAGCATTGGTATCTAGCAACTGCTTAATAGTGGCTTGGGACAAGGAAAGTGTAGGGGAAATGTCTCAGTTACTTAAGTTCTTGCTCTGAAACATAGAGTTTATCTATCAAGAGATCTTCAATTCTCTCTCTCCTTTGTGATACTCACTTCTTCATGTTTTTAAAAAAAGTATCACAAATAGTCATAATTATGGTTATAATTATATGTCAGATTAGAAAGTTTGTGCACTAATACATTAAGTTCTTATAGGCAGCAATTTGTCCCTGAAAGTATCTTCCAGGAAGAGAAGGGGCTCATGATCTACATGTCTATTTTGTAGTTGGTTTTCTCATTTTACCTAAATTGCAATTTCATTCCAGCTGCTGGGGCTCCAATACATTCTTTGACAGTCCTTAGTCAGCTTGACTGAGAGAAAAGGGCTAACCATGGTGGGAGAGACGTTAGGGGGCAATATTTGGCTTGTCAATACCAAATAGCTACTTCTAAAAATAATTTGGTGTTGGGTATGGAGAGGCCAGGCAATGTGTTGGTAACCAGATCCCAGTTTTTCATTTCTGACAGTGCAATTCAGCCTACTATCTGTTAACATCATAAGCATATGGGTTTTCAAGTATTTTCTTAAGAACAGCTGCTTCAGAAAATACTTTGTCCAGGAAGCATTGCCATTAAGCAGTTAACATGAGTCATGATTAATTTTTCCCACTTAATCTTTATATTTCAATAGTTAAATAAAAAAATACCATTCAACAATTTCTATGCTTTGTTATCTTTTGTCTTTGATTTGCAACCATGGACATTTCTTTTTTTTTTTTTTGTGGTTTTTGGGTCACACCCGGCAGTGCTCAGGGGTTACTCCTGGCTCCATGCTCAGAAATTGCTCCTGGCAGGCACGGGGGACCATATGGGATGCTGGGATTCGAACCGATGACCTCTTGCATGAAAGGCAAACGCTTTTTACCTCCATGCTATCTCTCCAGCCCCTATGGACATTTCTTAACTTTTTAAAATTAAAATGATTGTTAAAGATTCTGTTTTGCCCTTTCTGTCTCTTCTGAGTTCTACAAAGTCAAGAGAAAATCAGGTCCCTTGTTCTTTCTTCTTCACAGGTATGTAGTAATGAAGCCACCTGCATCTGTGACTTCACCTGGGCAGGGACAGACTGCAGTATCCGGGACCCCATTAGGAACCTTCACCCACCCAAGGATGAAGGACCCAAGGGTTTGTGTGATTTCAGTATTAATACCTTGGAGACTGGGTTTATTGGCATTTCAATGGTGCTATAACAATAACCTCATGGATTTAAAAAAAAGGTGTATGACATTTTACCATTAAAATATGTATCATAAAGAAGATCATATATAAAATACAGCCCACGTTGGGATTAGAAAATTGGTAGATAATCACATTTTCTTCTTTCTAATTCCTTTCATTTTCTTTAAATCATTCTTTTTCTATTGCCACAAATATGAAGAACGTTATTTTTAAATTTATTTATTTATTTATTTATTTATTTATTTATTTATTTATTTATTTATTTATTTATTTATTTATTTTTGGGTTTGGCAGCTGGCAGCTCTTAGGGGTTAATTCTTGACTTTGTGCTCAGGAATCACTCCTGGCAGACTTGGGGGACCATATAGGATTCAGAGGATCAAATACAGGTTGGCCACATACAAGGCCAACACCTTATCCAGTACATTTTTGCTCCGGCCTTATATGAAGCATTTTATAGTTACATCGAAGCCTTGCCAGTTTTCCAAGAAATAAGTCCTCTTGGCTACTATGAGATACCGGCCATTCTTTAATACTTAGATTCTTTAATTCATAATTCTTATACTTACTACTTAATTCCTTTTCAAAGGAATTAGCTCTTGAGGAAAGTAATACATACTTTTGATTGGGATTATAATTCTTTAAAAAGGATGGGGCCGAAGAGATAGCATGGAGGTAAGGCGTTTGCCTTTCATGCAGGAGTTCATTGGTTCGAATCCCGGCATCCCATATGGTCTCCTGAGCCTGCCAGGAGTGATTTCTGAGCATAGAGCCAGGAGTAACCCCTGAGCGCTGCCGGGTATGACCCAAAACCTAAAACCAAAAAAAAAAAAGGAAACTATTAGGTTGAACTGGGTAGGACATATTATTCGCATGAGATTGACCCAAGTTCAACCCCCTGCATGCCATACGGTTCCTTGAATGGTGTCAGAAGTGGTCCCTAACCACAGAATCAAGAGTAAGCCATGGGCCCTGCTGGCGTGGCCTTCAAACCAAAAATACAAAAGAAAGGAAAATTATGAAAGATCTGGGCCTTTGTTTTATTCCATCATTTAAAAAGGGGAGAGATAAGGGGCCAGAGTGATAGCACAGTGGTAAGGGTATTTGCCTTGCAAGCGGCTGACCTGATAATGACCTGGGTTTGATCCCTGGCATCCTATATGGTACCCTGAGCCAACCAGGAACCATTTCTGAGCACAAGAGCCAGAAGTAACCTCTGAATCCTACCAGTGCCCCCATACTCCACCCCAAAAGAAGAGAAATGAAAAATCTTATCATTTAGTGACTTTCTAGAAATCCAACCTCATGTGGGTGATGAGAAGGGTTCAATGCTGAAGCAGGCACCAGAGACTAGTTGTACAGCTGACCGGAGGCAGGATTTACCAGGGACCCAAGAGCCTGAGAGGTCATGCTGAGGTTTCCTTCATTCTGTCATGTGGAAATATTCAATGTTATCGTGACATGATTATCATTATTCCAGCCCCTTCTACGATCTTCAAAGATCTGGAATATCTCCAATATTATGATATACATGCATATGTCATATAATAGACACATGGAGCCACTCTAGAAATATATCTGAGGAGCTAGAATTGAGAGGAAGAATGAGGCACCCACTGAATTGTTTATCAAGTACTTTTGTTTCAAATGATAGAAAACCTCTAGGTTTTCTCATAAAATTATGGGGCCAGAGTTATGCACAGTGGGTAGGGCATTTGCTCTACATGTGGCTAACCTGGGTTTGATCTCAGTCATCCCATATGGTCCCCCAGCATGCCATGAGTGATTCCTGAGTGCAGATCCAGGAATAACACCTGAGTGCTGCTGGAGTGCTGCTCCCAAAACCATGCTTTTCTTCCACAAGTAAGAAAATATATAGCAAAATAGGAATTTTATTTGCTTAGTGTCAAGAAATGTCTTTTTAGACTCTGCATATAGGAAAATGCAAGTTTAAAAGCACAAGAAGCTCTTTAGACCTCAATTCCTGAAGGGATTAGGCTGACTTGGGTGCATGTGTATTGCTCAGTAATAGTGAATGTGTTCACACGCTTTTTGGGGGCACTTGCTGAATATATTCTTGCTATTAAAATTTTATAAAAATCATAATCGCACCCTCACAGTTTATTTCCTTTCTCCTATTTTTAAAGGGGAAACCAATTATAATTTTACATTTAGTCTTTTGTAATTTCAAGTGAGAAAAAAAATCTTGGATACACCTCCAGGTTAAGAGAAAATTTAGACTCTACGAGAGAAACATGGTTTCTTTCCAAATCTCTTTTCCCTGAATGTCTGGAACTTTCTTAAAGCTATTTTCTCCAGCTAAATAGATAATCTGAACTGAACTGGTTTAGAAACTGTCCTTTTGGATTAGGTAGAGTGTGAAATTATTTATTGTCTGATTGACTGTATCCCTCATTCCTTGACCCATTCATGCCCTAAAACTTTTGTGGAGGGAGCAGAAAATCCAGAACTGCCCTCTGGAAGTCTGTGCTGCTTTTTGTGCCCTTTTATATAGAACCTTTTCTTTTTTTTTTTCTTTTTTTTTTTGTTTTGTTTTTTTGGGCCACATGCTCAAGGGTTACTCCTGGCTATGCACTCAGAAATCGCTCCTGGCTTGGGGGACCATATGGGATGCTGGGGGATCGAACAGCGGTCCATCCTAGGATAGTGCTGGCAAAACAGACGCCTTACCGCTTCATGCCACCACTCTGGCCCCTTATATAGAACCTTTTAATCTTTTAAGCAATGGGCCATATTTTTGAAAACAGAGATTCAAATAAAAGAAAAGACTTGAAAAGACATATCAAATGTGATCCCACATCTCCAGTGAAATCAGTTGAAACCTCGGTTCTAATTCTTGCGTTATGCATGTCATGTTTTCATTTTCATTTTCATTCTTGTTTTTGTTTTTGTTTTTGGGCCACACCCATTGACGCTCAGGGTTAACTCCTGGCTATGCACTCAGAAATCGCTCCTGGCTTGGGGGGACCACATGGGATGCTGGGGATAGAACCGCAGTCTGTCCTAGGCTAGCGTTTGCAAGGCTTACCTCTAGCGCCACCACTCCGACCCCCATTTTTATTCTTATTAAGGTCAACCAAGTCATGGGAGACAAGGTGCCTTTGGTCCTGAAATGGTTCGACTCCTCATGGCTCACTAATAATCTGGATTTAATTGGGAAAAATGGACTCTTGAGATTTCTCAAGTGGTAGGACATGTACCTAGGATGTGCGTAGGCCCCTGTTGGGTTCCTGGCACCACAGTGCCCTGACCCCTATCAGACCTGAGCACTGAACATTCAGTGTACACAGCCAGATTGAATACAGCCAAGGGTGTCATAATCCCCTGAGCTCTACTGTGGTAGTGCTGTAGAAATACAGTTATCAAGGGGCCAGAGAGATAGCACAGTAGTAAAGCGTTTGCTTTACATGTGGCCTACCTGGGACAGACCTGGATTTAATTTCTGGCATCCCATATGATCCCCCAAGCCTGCCAGAAGAGATTACTGAGTGCAAAGCTAGGAGTAACCCCTGAGTGCTGCTGGGTGTGGCCCAAACTCACACACACACACACACACACACACACACACACACACACACACACACACACACAAAATAGTTATCTAAGGATAGAGATGCAGTATAGAGAGTCTAGAGAGTATAAATTATTAATTTTTCAGAAAAGCTAGAAATTTTTCACATAATTAGATATCTCTGTTTTCTAGTTCATTGTGCCCTTTCAGCCTCTATCTAAACAGTAAATATCTATCTAAATAGTAAAATGCTATGCAATCAAAATTCAAATTTCATGAATTTATTTTGTTACAGATTTAATTAATATTTTGATTCAAATGATGTAAGGGAGAAGATATGTACATTCAATTTTGTCTATCTAAGATGTTTATTAAGTGTCTGTTGTTTAGTAGATCCTTGGCACAAAGTAAGCAATCCAGTACCCCACCCACCTTTGGAGATAGTAGAATTGTGCTAATTGTCCTGAAGAACAGGTTTCTCCTCACATAGAAACCATTAATTCTTTCTTGGTGCTGAGTTCAGCAGCTGTAGGTAAAGCTACTATATTTGGGGGGACTCTGGGAACCTCCCCCTAGCAGTTCTCGATCAACCAGGCCAGAGTTTCCATGCAAGGGCTTCATAATATCGTTCTGAGAGGGGCCTGCAGTTCCTGGCATGACCAGGGCCGCACTATAGGTGCTCAGAGCCCTCTGGAGTTGTACCCAGCTCTGCTCCAGGGATCACATGGCATTGTGGATTGAACTAGGCCTGCCCCATGGAAGATGTATACTGTCTTTCTGATCTCAACAAAGGTTTTGCTGTTTTTTTCCTCATCAAATTGCTTCATTTTTGTATTTTTTCATACATATTTCATACATGTTTTATATGTTTTTTCATAATGATTGGGGTTGTTGCTTTCCTCACTGAGGGAAGTATTTGGGCAGTATAAATAACCCATAGGCTTGATATTTATATCATAAGTCACACCCACATGATGGTACTTCATATTGTAAAGTTTTTGGTGTACATATAGAGTGAGTAGTTGTTAAAATCTGTTTTGTTTTATTTTATTGCACTGGGTTTCCTATTCTGAAAAAAAATTCAAGAAGTAAAATTAAAATGTGACCTTTTATCCTGACAAAAGATATAAATTATTTTCAATTGCATGCCTTGTATAAAGATCAGAATACTAAATATCATTGCAAATTTTGTGACTCCACTTGATTGGAGAATGTCTAATATGGACTTACGTATTTGGGTATTTCATTCATTTCAACTCTCAAGTCCGAGAAAAATAGATTCAATTTCTCCTATGGAGGAACAAAAACATCTACAATAGTTATATCTTTGAAGTCACTCTGTACTCACTATATTTATCCACAGTTGATGCCTATTTGAAGCAGGCTAGAGCATTTACTCCCACTCCTTTAGGGAAAAATTATTTTAAAAAACAAGCAAAAAAAAAAAAACACAAACAAACAATAAGCAGTAGCATTAAAGGACATAGCAATGGAGCAAGGATTGTTTACAAAATGCTTTTCTATTACATGCTTTACTCGTGTTTTTTATATTCTCATTTATTTGACTGCTCTTCTGATCATTCATCTCCCAAATGGTTCCCACTGCAGTTACAGAAATTGAATCAGTTCTACAAGGGTTGAATATACCATATTTTCCGGCATATAAGACGACTTTTGAAACAAAAAAAAAGTCAACCGAAAATTGGGGGTCGTCTTATATGCCGAGTATATCCCGAAAAATGTTTCAATATGCCGCTAAACGGAAATTGTCTGAATATTGCCACAAAACAAATTTTCCACTTGAGCCTGCACCAATCACTGCAAGGCTGCTCGGACCGCCTCTCTAACTCAGTCAATCCAAGCAGGCTTTTTATGCATGCAAATTAGACAATGTTCTGGACCCGAATCTACACTGTCAAAAGCCTGCTCAGATTGGCCAGAGTCAGAGAGGAAGTCTATTACAGTATAACCTTTGAACCTTTGCTTGTTGTGATTGGCTCACTGTGGTACATACAGTTGCAGCACAGGAACATTCTGTCTGATATAGTGAATATAGGCCTAAACCTATGTTTTAACTGCAAAATTAGGGGGTCGTTTATACGCCCAGTTGTCTTATACGCCAGCAAATACGGTATTTGAACTCTTAAGTTCTTTGAATGTTCCCATTTGCTACAGAGAAAGTTGTGTTAATAAGTTTTTGTCAATCTATAGGTCTCCCTGCAACGTTCTTATTCTGGAAGACAGTCAGGGCCCTTTCTTACTGGTTTGCATCACTGTTTGAGGAAGGAAGAGAAATAGAACATTTCACAAGTTTTCATTATATCATTATGAGTCCTTTATGGGAAGCTTCACTCAAACCCTCCATCATCTCCAGAGTCAAAGGCTGTTAAACCTTGTTTGGCAATTCAGACCAGAGCCTTTGTTTTACAGATGAGAAAACCCATTTAATTAATAGGGTAATAATTAATTTAGGGACAGAGCCAAGAATAAAATGAAGATGTCATAATCTTAAGTTTAGTGTTTTTCCATTGTACTTGCCTCATTTAAAACTGACTATGAAGTTCTTTGTTCCTAATATACTAATAATAATAACACCCAAGCCATGCTTCTCTTCATCTTCTCCTAATCACCCATAACTTGTCCAAAAAAAAACTATTGTATTATTAAAATTTAGTATTTTTAAAAGAAAAATATCTCAGCCTTAATTCTTTGAGAAATATTATTTATACATTTACATCTATGTAAATGCCATCCACATATTTACATAAATGTAAATATTTATATAGAGATATTCACATATTTATTTATATGGTTGTTATTTACATATATGTAGATGTTGCATATATCAAAGGTATATATTGCAACTTTGATTTTGGAGTTCATATGATGAGAAATGTTATGATTATCATATGTAATGATGCTCATGTAGCATCTGGATAAGATTTCACAGTGGTATAATAACAAAGATTTACCAAGTTTTAATATTTTTCTATAATTATGAGCTTATTTTATTTGGTTTAGGAAAAACTCCATAATACTTTTTCATTGTTAAAGGAAAGTGACTGAAGTTATATTGTTGTATGAGATAATTTATTTATCATTATTCACATTTTTCCTAATGTATTTAAAACTGAACTTATATTTTTTCAACTCATATTTGCACTGAAATTATATAAATTTTAAATTTATATAAAACATATTTTAAACATAAGGATTTCTTAAACTTCAAATATATATGAAATTTATATTTATATATTATATATTTATGTTATATTTAAATTTATATTATATAAATTTTATAAAATTATATTATATTTATATGTATTATATTATATTTAAATTTATATATGTTTATATATATAAATTTATATAAAACATATATTTTAAACATAAGGATTTCTTAAACTTCAAATGTTTCATATTTTGAAATCATCTCCTAAAAAGTACTATTTCTATTTTTAGAAAATGAATGGAAAAAAGTAAGGAGATCTGATTATATATCTAATATATTGAAGTATATCTTGGAATCCATTGAGAATTACAGCAATGACAGAATTATCTAGACTAAATAATGCACCTTTCTACTTCAGAAACTCTCTAAAAAGAAAAGGACTAGAGAACTAATATAGTAGGTAAAGGTGCTTCTTTGCATGCAGCAGACCCTGGCACAAGTTCCCTGTATTACATCTTGTTCCCAAACTCCAGCACCATAGGAATAATCCAGAAGCACAAGCCAGGAGTTAGGCCTTAGTGTGTCCAGGTGTGGCTCATTCTCCCCCCACATAAATAAATAAATAAATAAATAAATAAATAAATAACCAGAAAGAAAGGGTTTTAAATTTCAAAATATCTAAAGCATGACTTTGTCTATGAAATAATTCTACATATAAGACTCTGAAGGAGTATAGTTTATAAATTTGTAATTTACCATTATATATATATTAAAATTCTTCCTTTAAGAAGGAGAGATAGTACAGCATGTAGGGTGCTTACCTTGCATAGAGTTGACCTGGGTTCAATCCCAGGTACCCTACATGATTCTCCAGGCACAAGTAGGAATGATGCCTGAACCAGAAGGGAGCCCTGAGCACTGCATGTTTGTATGGCCCCAAACAAACACAAATATTTATATGTAAACTAAAATGTTTAGACATTTTAGAACAGTACCATGTAAGTTGCAGCAACATTGAATCGGAGGATATTATGCTGAGTAAGTTAGTATGAAAAGAAAGGGACAATACACAATGACTCTCATAGGTGGGACTTAAAAGCCACACATCAATATATTAACAAAGGGCCAAAGGCAACACTATGGGAAAATTTATCTACACAATTGAGTTGGTTATGTGGGAAGCGTTAGAAAGAGAGTAACATTTGGGTCCTTGAGTAAGGTAGGTGGGTGAACAGGTTCTAAGTGTGGTGTTGGAATTATATACTTGAGCAAGCATCAAGAATAGAGCTTATTATACATCACAGAATCTCTGATGTATTGGTAAACTGATTTGAAACCAGGGCTTTTGATTCACAAAAGTGACTCAAATTGCATGCATGTCCATGGTTTTTTGCCCACCAACATTCAGATACGTTAAACCCTAATACTTTGCCTGCCTTCTCCAACTCTGATATCCAGCCCCCCTGCAAGCTTGGGGCTCTTGTTCAGTGGAAGACAGCTACACACACAGTTAGGTATTGGCTTCTTACTGGTAATTGCTACCATGAAGGAATATAAATAGTTCTTAGATTCCCAGAGTCCCTTATTTCCTATCAGTACAGTTTACCTACTGGAGACTAGAAACAAAATTCTAAATGTCAAATATGATCAAGGATACCTAAAAGTTAGGTATCTAAAACTCTAAAACTTAGAGTTACTTGAAATATGCTTCTTTTCCAAGTAAAACGACTTTCTGGGTTTAAGAAAATGCATCTTAATTTTAAAGATATTCTATTCTGAATTTGTAAGAATGTTGACAAAATAGATTGATAAGGGATTTTTAGATGGTTTTTTTTCTTCAGCATGTCTCCATTCTGTGACTTCAATAGAAAGTATGCTGATAATTGATGATTTTAACTTTTGTAAAACAGTCTTGCGGTTCTGCAATTTAAATTACATTTTAACTTTTACCTCATTCCTTGTAGGAATTATTGCTCCAATTGAATAATGCATATGTTTATACATATTTCTAGGGGATTATGTTTTTAATTAAGGTTTGTGATATTTGAAAGAAAACTGGAAAGTAGTTTCAAATATTTTTCGTCTGTATGTTAATTTTAATTTCAGATTTTAAAGCAGAGTTCTCAATATTTAACTGCCTATCAAAGCATTTTCTGAATGGCTGTTTGTATGTTCGTGAAATTAATGTGCAATCCTGTTTCTTCTGTTAAAAAGTCTCCCCTTTTTTCCCTCCACACAGTGAACTTGGCCACCAGCAGGCTCATAGGGGCCGTGGCTGGCACCATTCTGGCCCTGGGGGTGATTTTTGGAGGCACAGGGTGGGGCATAGAGTAAGCATCTTTCTGAGTTTCCAAGTGTTTTTGTTTGGTTCCTTATGTGTGAATCTCCCTGAATATCAACTCCCCTTGTGTTGTCTTGTTGAGGTGTTTTTGTGGTAGTGCAACTTGTGCTGTGATTTGAATGTGTTTGTGTCCTGTGATTGTCTTGTGTGATGGAGAACCTACTCCTGTCTGGAACAATGTGGGGCATACAGTGTTATTGGGGTGCTTATTTTGTCTTCACGATTACATCCAAACCAAACTTCCATTGTTTTTCCACTTCTTAACGTCTAAAAAATGGCCTATTCTTTTTCTTTAAAAACAAATGATTTGTTATCTGAGTATTTTTTATGATCCTTATAATAATCGTAGTGTTTATCTGGTCAAATAGATTTCCACGTATGCAATGAACCCTTACCACAGTTGCATTTTCTTTTGTGCATGTTCTGTATGTTAGCCACTACAAATTAGAAAATAACTTGTTTTGAGTGAATTGGAGTCTTCAGCTTAATTTTTAATAAGATTTAGAAAACAACCTTGATTTTTCTTGTAAAAGGGACTCATTCCAGTGAGTTGTCTTTGGGAACTGGAGTACAAGAATGGAAAGGTATTGGAGTAAGTAAGATAGTACAGAGGGTCAGGCCTTGCACACATTCAATCTGGAATCTGATCCCTGGAACCAGGTATGGTCCCCTGAGCCCCACCAGAAATCATCCTTGAGCACAAAGCCTGGAGTAAGCCCTGAGCACTGTTGGGTATGGCCCCCAAACAAACAGACAGACAGTACAACAACAGTGAATGAAAAGGTATTTAATCCAAATATGTAATTCCTGAAGGGAAAAGTTAGATATTATCTGGTGGATTTGTATTAAACTTAGCCAATGTATGGATGAGTATTTTGAATGTCACTTGTCATTGAACTCCCACCAAGGCCACTCCATACTTGGGGTCACTCCATACTTGGTCTACATTCTCAGTATAGTTGTTTGTTCTCATAGGATATTGCTTTCCTGATTGCTAGTCTGTAAGACGTGAAGACTATCATGATTTTCTCCTTTTACCAACATGGGAAAGGTCCCTTACATGCTGTTTTTTCACTAGGAACATGTCCCAGAAGCACCGAGCATTCACCTTCATCACTGACAGCCATATAGTTCCCTTGGTGACATTTCCTGGTTGTCTCTTGTAGCTGCTACAGACAGATATTCTTAAATGTTGGGACTGGGATTCTTGGGCATGAAAATGAATGAAGGAGGTGCAGATGCATGGGTCCCCCTTTGTGCTAAAGGTTCTCTTAACCTTCTCTGCCCAAGATGAAAAGGCCTTTGAGCAAACTCAGATCTTCTCATAGAACAGAGTTCAAAAAAGAGTACAGTGAGCCCAGGAAATGAAACTATAGGGAAACATATTTTCTTTCTCCACACTTGTTATCAAGTGAAGTCTTTAACAAGAAGGAAAGTTAGCAAAAACAAGATTTTGGTCCTGTAAAATTTCTTTTGGGATCCTTATTAGAATATGTAAAGAGTAATAGTCTATTTGAGGGAATTTCTATATATACATTTATATGAAATTTTCCTCTTGATAAAATTTTTTTAAAAAATCATCTTAATTCTATTTTTTTATTTGACCAAAATCACCATGTGCCATCATGTACTAACTGAAAGGATGGGGTTTTTTTGTAAAGCATTATGATTGAAAAATTATTCATAGTTAAGTCTTAGACATACACTATTTCAGCACCAAGCCCATCACCAGTGTTGACTGACCTTCCTCCATCAATGTGCCCAGAGTCTATTTTATGCCACCACTCCTTGTCTCAGCCTGCCATCATCACAGGACCATTTTTAATTTTGTTGTTCAAGTCTCATGGGTCTCATGGTTTCATCATTGTTGACCCTGTGATTTGAATAGCCTTGTCCATTCTTATCACCACCCATACACCTGAGTTCCCTTGGCCCCTATCCCCATCAATTTATATCTGTCTTTCTGCCCCCCCCCACTCAATTTCTTTTCTTCTTCTCACTATACCCTGGGGCCAAGAGTTCTTGGCAGTCCACTTTAAGCTATTGCATTCTTTCATGCACTTGTCCTAAATACCACATAAAGGTGATATCATCCTGTATTTATCCTTCTTCTCCTTCTGGCTTATTTCATTTAAGATAATATCTTCTAGTTCCATTGAAGAGCTGTATTTTAATGTTTTCCTGGATCCCCAAATAAGTAAAAAACAAGGTCTTCATTGTAAAAATAGTCCTTGCTACCAGACCTGATTCCATTCTTTCCAGTATTGTTGATTTATGGTCATTTCTGTTTTAACAGGTAAGTCTGCATAATTATATACATTTTTATAAAATATTTATTACTTATAGTTTAAGTGCTATATATATTGATTTTTACATTTTTCCTCACAGTTTTAAATTTTGTCATAACAGCTCAAAACATACATGTAATTAAAAAATAAAGTACAATATCCACAAAGTACAACACAAATTGTTTTGGTACCTCTTAGTCATTTTGTAGGTTGTGAGGCAGTATCACAATCACTTAGTAATTCAAAATTTTATAAACATAGGTTTTATTTTGGTTTTATTTCAATTATATCACTTACAGTTATAATTTATTAATAATAATTTTGCTTGGATTATATTTTGATTCCAAATCATGGTTTTATGAGCTGGTAAAATATGAATAATCCTTAACTCAGAAGATGGATAGTCATACACATATTTCTCAATTTTATTTTTAAATTAGGACTCTGAAAATGTGGGGAAGAATTCCATAAAAAAGGCATAGTGTGTCCTTCAAGCAGGAATTAGCAAACTCTCCAACCATAGCCAGGTGATAAATCATTTTGGCTTTTCAGTCCATGGGCTGTTGTTGGCTACAACCTGATATCTCTGCTGTGTAATGTCAAGTCGGTGTACACAGTGACTGTATCTGTGTTTTAATAAACTTTCTCTACACACAGGCAGCAGTGCCAGATTTGGCCTGGGGCTTGCCTGGATGGTGACCCTCCATGTGGAGCATAAGCTTGAGAATCAAACAAATGTATGTTCGGGTCTTGCTGTGGTCACTCTTAATTCCTGGAAACTTCAGATTTTTTATCTACCTGTCAGAGAGAGGCATAGTTCCTACTTCATCTAGGTTTTGTAAGGATTAAATGAAGTCCTATTTGTTAAAGACTCAGAACTGCACCTGATATAGTAAGTGCTTAATATACTCCAGCTAAAAAGCTTCTGTGCCCTGGGGCTCATTCTGAGTTGTATTCTGTTTAAACAATGCCCAAATTTGTGGTCTATAGGATTTCAGTGTTTAGATTAAGAGCATGTTACAAGTCCAGGAGTGTAAAGAGACTAAATCCTTAAGACTCCTATTGTAGCTGGCCGAGGTTTTTCCAAGCAGGCCCACAAGCACAGCTGCTGCCTGAGTGACAGTTAGCTTACCCCAGCATTGGTGTTGCTCAGAGTGACACTTATGTACACAGATGAGGGCACCAGTGTGAGCAGAAAAGAGAATATTTACACAGAAATAAATGTTTCTGCCCATCCAAGGAGCCCTTGAAATCAAACATGTGACTTCTGGAACAGGTATGGAGAGTAAAAGACCTAAGAATATATTACTGTTGAGTGACAGCGAACCTATATCCTAGCACCCAGAAGGAAATGGTGTTTAAAATACTATTTGTAGGGCTGGAAAAATAATACAGGAACTCAGCCAACTCCAGTTCAATTCCCAGCCCTGCATATGGCCAGTCCCCAACCAACACTTGGACTGTTTACTGAGAACAGAATCAAAGAACAGAGCCTGGAGTATAGCAGGGGGTGGCCACCCAAAACATACTAAAAAGAGCAAAGAAATATTTCTGCAAGATTCCATTGATGCTTATGCTTAAAAACTGTGAACTACAGTGTTTTTCACAGGTGTGGAGAGAATGTATATCCATGCCTCCATTTTTCTCAGTCATAACTGGAGAAGTTAAAATAATTCCAATTGAATTCAAGGAATTTTTTTCCTCAAAGTTCCCCAAATGAGTTCTTTCTTATATTGTCTTTGGAACTCCATGGTCCAATGGAGAAACTATGCAGTTAAGCAATCTATCTTTCAGAGAAAATCTTAAAAGGGAGATTAGACTTTGGGAACCTCCTTCTGACTTCTCAAATTTGATTTTATCTCAAAAGTTGGGAATAAGAAATTTAGCAGACACCCAGGTGTATGTTAGTGGGAATTTTTGTAGATGTTCTCATTTAGTAAAATGTTTTTCATGACCTCATTTGCCAGTCAGATGGGACTAATTCTAATGTAGTTATGCTCTTTAGGTCTTCTTTGGCTTTTCACTCATGATACTGAGAAGGGAAGAAGACGAAAGAAATGCAGTGATAGTAACTAGGTCATGTGTTCTTATAATTGTGGGAAAGATATAATCGATAAATTCAGTTGTCAACAGTGCAAAATATTTAGATTTAAAGGCATTCATAGCCAATCCATGGCTATACATTGCATTTAAAGTGCATTTAAACAGGGGGCCATGGAGCTAGCACAATGGGTAAGGCCTTGCACCTGCTGACTCGTGTTTAATCCCTGGCATCCCAAACAATCTCCCCGAGCCTGCCAGGAGTGATTCCTGAGTTGAGAGCCAGAAGTAACCCCTGAGCACCGCTGGATGTGCCCTCCTAAAAGGGCAAAAAGTGAAATAAAAAATAAGGCAGTTAAAATGTTTAGCCATATTTTATGCAGGAGAAGAATGAACTTCCTACAACCTCTTAACTACTCTTCCCTTGTGGTGCTGAAGTGATGGGCTCATATAACTTTTTTCCCATGATCCTTTGCCACAGGTCCTAGTGCCACCAATCTCATAATAGGCTCCATCGCTGGTGCCATCCTGGTAGCAGCCATTGTCCTTGGGGGTACAGGATGGGGATTTAAGTAAGCAACAGCGCATGTTTTCTTCTTGGTAGCTCGGCACTTCTCTTTTCTACTTACATAACCCAGTTTTGAGTTCCTGCTACAAGAGTTCAAGTGTCAAAGGAAAACTGGTCCAAAAAGATTGACTCACAAATAGGCTAGGAAAGAAGAGATGACAACTCGGCCATCTTCAGGCTAGTGAGAAAAGAGGAAACATGGAAAGAATAATGTCTGCGTTCTTGTTTAAGGAGAACCAAGTGAAAGATCTTAAAAGAGAAAACATTTAAGGTTTTAGGAGTCATTCAGGCTTCTGAGACATAGATAGTGCAGGAAAGAATGAAGTTGGAAATAAGGAAATATAAATTCCTCATTTTTGTCTAATACTGCTTTTTGTCCTGTTGGCATTTTGAAATTTGACCACCCAAATAACCATTTCATTATTTTTTACTCAGTACATAGATAGCTTTGTGATTTGAAAAGTTCTATTTTGTAACAAAAATATTGAAAATGTTTTCATTTAATTTCATTTAAATAAACTAGCCAGCTAAATGAATGTAGCTGAAGTTTGAAACTTATGTATTTGATTCTTCCAATTAACTGCTAATGGTGCCACCGGAGGCTTGGTGGGCTTTCACTATGACCTTTTAGTTTGGATTGTACATTGATCCAAGTTTGCATAAATAAACACACCAGATAACTCACAAATAAATCTTAATTATGAAAAAGTTATTTTCTTTTTATCTATTTTGGATATTTTCATACTTCAGATTAATTGAAGAATTTTTTAATGTATTTTAATTTTGTGGTTACTAGATTCCTATATTAAGATTTCTAGGTAGTATCTAATATGCTAGATATTATCTGTGATGAATTAAGTTCCAATAAGATCTATAGACTTAGAGATTTATAAATTTAAGTAGGAAATAACATCATTACTCAAATTTAAAAGCCACTTTGCCAATATCAGAGTAGAAGAAAGTTTTGACCAGAATTATTCAAAAAGAAAGTTAATTATGAGCTTCCTATTATAATTGGAATACTGAATTTTATATATTTAGATAAGCTAAAGTTTTCATTTTAAAAACAAATAGAATACATATGAACCAGAATATGCCTAAAATAAACTTAATTTTTTTCTCCAAATTCTTTTATTATACTAAGATTGTGAGTCATTATAGAGTATCTTCAATTAGGAAAGGTATTATCAAAAAGGCTATTATTTTTCCTCTGGAGAATTGTAACCTTTAAGTAGGTGGAATAAGAATTTTAGTGTTAGTACATTCTCCAAAATACATGCACACAATGGACAACTGCCATTAAATTTCTCAGGACATTTAACAAGGTATGTTTAGAAAGTGAGTTGTCACTCAACTACAAATATACTTTTTTGTTGGCTTAGTACCAGCAGAATACTTTCTTTATAGCTTATAACTGTACAAAAGAAGAGTCCTACTATCATGGTTTTGTGATCTAATTTAGTAATAAACAATGGAATCTTTTCCATTCATTCAAAAAGAAATTTGGCTGATGCCTAGGCAGAGACCACCTTAACATTGGAAAATCTAAATTTGGAAAGTCTGGGAAGAAGCTTATAGTTTCTGTTCATTTTCATCCGATCACCTGCACTGTCAGAGTCACCCCTTTCTGTAGCAGGACCTCAAAACCGTGGCCTGGCTTAGCTCACAGCTTGGATTGCATGTTTTTGGGTACAATGGAAACGCCTTTATCACTGTGTATGTAAGTGGCTTTAGGCCCTGAACAGGTTTGTTATTTCTGTCTTGAAGACATGTTGAACCATCAAAGAATAGGGAACAGTAGGAGGGAAGATGGACATTTAATGAGCAATGGCAGAACCTTGCTGGACAGCCGAGTCAAAGGCCTTCCAGTGCCTTCTGACCCTAGAGGTTATTTCAAAGGAAACAGTTGTAGAAAGGAAAATACAGTGGCAGAAAGAGATTTTTTTCGTGCTCCCAAAGAAACAAAATAATGAAGCTGGAATCGAGCTAAGATATGTAACTTGACGAGTTTCTATCAGGAGACATACCCTCTCTTCCTGCTGAGTCCTGATTGCTATACCAGGGCCGGCATTTACTTAGATGGTCAAGTCCTGCTATTTAGACAAAATGTGAAGTAACAACTGCTCTTTGCAATAAAAGGTGTGTGCTGAATGATAAAGTTTTCCTACTAGTTGGGGATGTTCTGGAAAGGATTAAGCTAGAAATGATGAGGATGTCTAATTATTTCTTTTTTTCTTTTTTTTATATTTTATTTAAACACCTTGATTACATACATGATTGTGTTTGGGTTTCAGTCATGTAAAGAACACCACTCATCACCAGTGCAACATTCCCATCATCAATGTCCCAAATCTCCCTCCTCTCCACCTAACCCCCGCCTGTACTCTAGACAGGCTTTCTATTTCCCTCATACATTCTCACTATTAGGATAGTTCAAAATGTTGTTATTTCTCTAAATAAACTCATCACACTTTGTGGTGAGCTTCCTGAGGTGAGCTGTAACTTCCAGCTCTTTTCTCTTTTGTGTCTGAAAATTATTATCCCAAGAAAGTCTTTCATTTTTCTTAAAACCCATAGGTGAGTGAGACCATTCTGCGTCTCTCTCTCTCTCTCTCTCTCTCTCTCTCTCTCTCTCTCTCTCTCTCTCTCTCTCTGACTTATTTCACTCAGCATAATAGATTCCATGTACATCCATGTATAGGAAAATTTCATGACTTCATCTCTCCTGACAGTTGCATAATATTCCATTGTGTATATACACACAACAGTTTCTTTAGCCATATATACACCACAGTTTCTTTAGCCATTTCTTTTTTTGAACTGAAAATACTTCAGTTTTTTCTTTTAGTTGAATGTCAAGATACAAACTTTTCCTTGAGAATTAGAAACTGCTCATAGTATCATAATATTGTTACTGGAAATACCCCAAGAAAGTTTCAAAGTGGCCTGAAGAATCTGTAGGCACATAAATCTTTACGTTAAGGGGAGCTGTGGGCTCTTTCCAGGGGGAAGTGCTGCTTCAATTCTGGGTGCCATCTTTGAGTTCTTTGAGTATCACCGAGTAGTTTAAGTCTACAATGTCATGCCTTGTATGACCTGTCTTGGTCTGAGAAGTACATCTGTAATTGTTCTTCTGATATTATCTGCTTATCTTTATATATTTTCTTAAGACATATTTCCTCTGAAATCATTACTATGAAGCCTAAGTCTTGTGAGTGTGCATGTATGTGTGAGTGTGCATGTTTATGTGTGTAAAGTGATGATAAGGGTTTACCAAGGTTATTATATTCAAAAATGAAGAGAAATTTAGATGGCTTTTTTTTAGCAGAGTGGTAGTCTAAAAGTTTTGATTAAATGTAAACAGATTTCCGCAAATAAGGGTATAGAATTACTGAGAAAGTTGAAAACATGCTTTATTTGATTATTTTTTCTAGATCATTCTGAAATATTGGGTAGTATGTCAGTTACAACATAGCAACTTGAATTTCTCTGAACATTTTTGTGAAAAATAAGCATAGGCCATTGGTACACAGATTTGTCTAATTTTCTTCATATCTCATTTATTTATAATCACCTCATGTTCCTTTTTCTTCTTATCATCTACGCCTACAGGAAAAAGCAATGGTTTATGGTACAGAGGATTGCAAACTTGTCCTGGTTGACTCATGGAGACACAGATCCTCTAACCAAGTTTGAATAATAATGCTACTTGAGTGGGTTATTGGAGCTGTTACTTTCTTTAGACATTGGGGGAAGTCAAGTTCATCTTAATGACATCTTTATAAGGCTTAAGAACAGTAGCCAATGGGTGAGGAGAATTTCAAATCTCCATTTTCAAATAAACAGAATTTAAATTATTGCCTTAAGCATAGTTTTTATTAGATATTCCCTAATTATGAATATAGGAATATAGATATAAGCAATGGAATAATTTGCTTTTATATAGAGAAGATACGATATAGTACCTTGAGTAATCCTCCTGGCAAAATGAATTCAGCCTTGAAATTCTTGGTGGAGAGTATTAACTCTTTGTGAAAAGCTTAAAAGGTGAGAGTAGTCAATAGATATATTTAAAGAAGATCTAAAGGCCTTTAACTCTACATGACTATTGATATTAAAGAGTTTTGTTTTTAGCCTATAAATTCATGTGTAGTATAATATTTATTATAGGCAAAAATCAAGTTTTTTAGAAATGGTGAAACAATTTATGAGAACTGGATTAAGCTGTGCAACACTTTTGAGTGGTCCAGAATACCAATACAATTATCTTATGGTGATAAATAAGATAATGATAATGATAAAAGACAATTATATTATGGTGAGATAATTATCTGCCTCTTCAATCAAAGAGGCACTAGAAGAAATAGCTGTGGAAGAAAAGCAAAAAGTACCACTCAAGATAGTTTGTGCTTCTCCACTAAAATTGAACAGAAGGACATTTCACATAGTAAGGCCTGAAGACACAGCTTACAACAGACAATGTCTCACTGTTGCTTCATAATTTACTAAGGAGAAACCTGGAATTAGCCTGCTTTGGGGACACTCCTTTCTGTTCTCATCTCAGGGCTCTACCTTGCCCCTACTCAGTGTCAGTGGAGGAAATGAATGTCCTGGATGTTCTTCTTGGTATTCAGAGTTCATTGTCCTATACAAGTGTATGAAGCAAAGGGACAGAGGCCCCCGATCTGACCTGGAAGCCCACTCACTCTGTTGAAAAGTGTTTTTATGCAAAATAGAATCTAGGCTTTAACTTTAATTTTTTAAAGGAGCTTAACTTTTTGTACCCTGGAGGTCCTATCAGGCTGAAATAGTATTTTATATCTCTAGTAGAAAATAAACCATTAAAGGCTGGGTAAATAATTCAATTTTTTCTAGCGGGTTCAGGGCCCTGAGTTGAATCCTGGTCCCTCCTCAGCACTGTTGGGCATAGCTCAGAGTGACAGAACCCAAGGTTCACAGAGGCAGAACTGAGGTCACTTCTCAGTACCACAGGGCCCTTCAAACACCTTAATATAGCTCACACTCCATTCAGCACTCACCACAGCCCCAGAGAGAGCTGCCACACCAAGAGCAACTGTTGTTGGACTGTCTGGTTGGTCCAATGTCTCCATGTAGGGAATAGGCATCCCATATCCCCTATCCAGAGAGGATAGAAGATAGCTGTTTTGGTTGTAATAGTCCGCAATGAATAAGCCACACAGACAGATAGGAAGGTGTTAAGAGGCAAGAAACTTAAACTACAAGCTGTTCACCCACAGACCAAAAAAGCTACCTCCCTCAGCTTTCCTGCCTCCCCTTTATCAGCTCCAAACAGAACCCCTCCCCCCCAGTGGAGGGAGGAAAGCAGGCAATAAGAACAGATACAAATGAAAACTATTACAAAGACCTTTATTTACCTCACACTTCCCCCCTTTTAAGTCTTACAAATCAACCTTAGCAACCCTGGGACTCCGAGTCTCAAACTTTGCTGACTGCCTTCTGATCTTGGGTTTGAGTAATTCTCCAACCTGCTTTGAATTTGAGCAAAGTCATTTTGAGTGTAGCTGTTGTTATGTCAGTTGCCTTGACTCTGTCTTATCCTCTATCTATTTTCTTTGAGGAGTCAGAGTTGAACTTTCTAAGTTTCAGCCATGCAATAGTTGACTAGATTGGGCTTCCTCATCCTTTGGACTATTTCCTAAAGCCAAGCAGCTCACGTTTTCCCTCTCTTGACTATTGGTCTGACCCTTTACATCTGTACCTTCAAGGCCTCTGAGCAAGGCTGGTAATGCAGACCTTGTGCTCTCAAGCAAACTCACTCTGCTGTGGGTATTTGGTGGAACTTCTCTGAGTCTCATCTCCATTTCTGGGTTTCCATTAGCAATGTGTGCTCTCCAGAATCTGGACTTAGAAAAAGAATGAGATGGGGGAGAAAGGAGCACTCAGTGATGGAAATAGTGTGCTGCCATGGGTTACCTGTTAATATGTTGCCATATACCTATATCATGGATGGAGTTGTTTGAGTGAAAGCTTCAAAAATGGTCAAAGGAAAAACACATTTATGTGTTGTATTTTGAAGTGATCTAAGATTATGTTGGTAAAAAAAAATAGTAACTGCAGTCCGCTGCTTTACAAACTTGGGTCTTTGGTTTTAATTTTGAATGACCTGTGTGGGGAGGGAGAGAATGATATCATAAGCATTTTGGTCCTTAGGGATGTCAGGGTGTTTGCCTGACCCTGCGTGGGCAGGGGAAGGTGGGATCTTGGGGATCCTCATCTCCAAGTTTGCATGATGCTTGGGTGGCAGACGTGGAGCACCCGGCCAATGCGCACACTAAATGCATGAGCCCTTTTGCTTGATGCCACACATGAAGCCAGATCATGGGGAGGTTGCAACCAACTTTTGTTGTGGCTTTGTAGTGTCTTGCTGGTTCTTTCTTCTTTTCGAACACAGGAGCCACCTTTTAGGAGACTGGACATTGTCAACAAGGCCTTTTCACTTGCTTAATCTACTAAACTGAATCTGCTGCATTTGCTTAACTAACCTGAGCCTGTGTCCACTCTCCTTGGAGTGTAGTACCTTACTGTGCACTCTGTTTTCCAGCTTGCTCGGTATGAACAATGCTGGTTCCAGAGCAGGGTAAGAGCTCACAGCCCAAGGTAGCACAGTAACACAATAGAGCAAGGTTTGTAGCTGCCCTAAAAAAGGCTGATTGCTGATACTCTCAGATCAAGGGGACTATGTCAATCAAACACTCCTTAGTCTTCCTCATAGCTCCCTACATGGAAGAGCTCAAGCTGTTGAAATGAAGTGCGTCATTTACTTTTGAAATAAGAGAGAGACAAACTGGGCTATGAAGGCTTCCTAAGACTTAAGATGAGCATCTGGAAGCTTCTTTGATATGTACTCTGGTAGAGTTGTAAAGATATTCCAAAGTAAGAGCAGTTCTATTCAATTTCATATTATTTGGGAAAAAATAATTGGCCTTGATGTGAGTTGCTTACTTTGCTCTGGAACCAGTGTTAATGTCAACATCATCAGCCCTTTTATGACAAGATTTGATTAACATTGTGATTTTCCCTCTCTTTCCTTGCATCTTTGTGTGTTTTTTGACGCACTCTGGAAGAAATGTCAAGAAGAGGAGGTTTGATCCTACCCAGCAAGGGCCCATCTGAGCTGCACTGGATGAAAAGCCCTCTGCTCACAGGGACACTGGGTATGACCCACTTGCAGTGTTGTTTCCAGAACTGCGAATTCTATACACAAGAACCCAGAGTGGTCATGACTACCAAACTACAGATGTGGGGACAGGGATGAGGCAAAGAAAACTGTCCTTTGGGGAACTTATTTCAAAGAACCTCTTGCACCTGTCACTAAATGGGATGAAAAAGAACTATTTCAGTATCTTTTTTTCTAACTAAAGGAAGAAGGAACTACAGCAACAAAAAATTAAGTGCAATAAAAGAACCATTAAAAATAGCAAATGATTTCTTTTCATTACTCGACCTTCTGGCACTTAATATCTTCGAAATGATTTGGCATGATTTTTTTCCCTTTTTCTCTCAATGACACAACTCAGTGGCATGAAGATCTCAATTTTTGAAAGGGTCAAGTATGCATGGCATATATACAACAAGCAGCTAGCAAGCCCATCCACAGCCAAGCCTGCACCTGAATTCCTGTGGGGGAATGATGGAGAATCACACCATGTGGGCCTGGCCCCGCCCCCTAGTCTAGTTCAGGCCATGAGGAACTTCCCTGCCTCCTTGACTTACTTTCCCCTTGTGTTTTCTCTTGCTCTGAGCATCCTTTGGAAATGGGAGCTGGAACTGGAATGGTGATACTATCTTGTATAGTTCTTTTATAAATGTAAATATGGAAATATGAGATTTTGACACTCCATGTTCACTTGTCTTAAGATAATTTTCTTGTAAAGATTTTCTGTGATTTTTGCACTTACTGTTTGCTCCCAATCATGTTGGTTTCTTTTCTCTCTTTCTTTCTCCATCTTGGTCCTTCTCTTGTGTAACATGCTATCAATGATGGTTAGCCTTGCTTGAAGAAAGACGGATGTCACCACAGACGCAGGGAGTTTGGGCACAAAGCAGGTGCAATGTAAAAATGAAAATGAATGAAATGCAATGCTTGAAACAAACAAAAAAAAAGAAAATAACAGGAGAGGTCACGCAACAACCCAGATGAAATACACAAAAATATGTAAATGCAAATATATATACTAACCAGTCTAACATTTTTGATGTCATTATAAACATGTATATAATGTAAGAAAGTAGACACCCTCTCAAATTTATCACAAAGTGCCAAGCTCATGATTTTAGTTTTTGCTTTGGAAAATTTTCCCTATCTTTAATGTGAAAGAGGGATAAAAACTTAAAGCCTTAATTAAAAAATAATTTTTAAATGTTGAAAGCTTGAGAGAAAAGTTACGCATCCATTTTATTCATGGCTACAGTTGTCAATAATTCACTCATGCCTCATCTTTCTGCCTCAGAACAAGTCTGGTAGAATCTACTGTAAAACTGGTCCTGGGGACAGAAACACATTTTCTTTTTATAAGCATTATTCTAATAGGCTTTAATTTTGTGTGTTGTTTTCAAAATTTATGTTGTTCTTCTTACTATATTCAGATCTGTGGAATAGTTTACTGATGTAGGATGGAGTCTACTATAAATAAAGTCACCACCTTTTCCATCCAGGGATATTTGTAGACATAATCCAAGTTCCCAAGTTCCTCTAACTTGCCTTGACTTACACTGATTCCATCTCCATTTATGGTTGACAGAGCTTCTGTTCAAGTATTAAGTAAAATATAAATGAAGAAAATTGGTCCTAGCTTTGTTTTAAGTGTACAGTATTGTAGGTAATTCCCTCAGTTCCTATTTAGTGTATTTCTGAGTACACTCCGCCACCCACTTCTGAAAGTTCCCATACTCACAGACTTTACTTATCTCTTTTTTAGGAATAGAACATGCAATGCAATACATTTAGTCACTTCGTTGTGATCAATGATTCAATTGCAAGATTAGCTTGCTATCCATTTTAGCCAAGATTCATAACACCAATCTCACTTTGACTTTGGGAAGAAGTTGTGTCCTAAAAATGTTTCCTCAATAGATATTTTCATGTGGAAGTATCAGGCTACTAGAGAAGAAACTTGCACTTTTATGGGCCACAATCGACCATACTTGGGTATTTTATTCCTGCTAGTGCTTTCTTGGTATTAGGTGCTATCCAAGTGGGCTGTCTTTCTCTGGAACAGGCTGTATGTTTTGTTTGGAAAAGGCCTGTCTACCATGTTTATTAGCCTTACAATGCATCAGAAGACACAGGATGAATCCCATTAATGGAAGTGGCTCTTTCAGCTCAGATAAAACTGGAAGAAAACTCAGATGACTTCACATCTCTTTCTGTTGTTGTTGCATTGTTCTTTTGCTAGTTCTTACTAGTGTATCCAAAGCTTGTGTGTAGACAATCTGCATTTCACTGCAGTTCAAGAAGTACCAAGGTGACCAAAGTGATTTTCAAACGTGGTCTACAAAAACAAGTGAACTAGTTTTGGGCATTTCACAAACAATATTGTAAATGTGTGATGTTATGTTTTAAATCAGACCATACTGGTACCCAAATACTATGTACATAAGGTAGGGTGTCAGTATAACCTGTCATTGTACTGACAGCTTCATAGGTCCCCAAACCTATGGTCCAATGTTAATAACTTGTTTATATGTAAAATGCATAGACCTGAAGCTGCGGATATATGAAGAGAAAATAAATTCAACCATACCTATCATTATCTATGGGTTTTATTTACTTTTGATAGGAGGTTATGTAGTCTCAAACACATTGTTGCACTATTTCACTTGCCTGTGCTACTCATTTGCTGATTTTTGTACTGATTCCTTTTATTCAGTTAAGCTTAAAGCACAAGCCTATATCACCTTTGAATGTCTCCCAACAAGAGTATTACTTGATGTCAGGTTCCCATTTCACACAGCATACATTTGCCACGTTCGTTACAATCCTAATGGAACAGTTGGACACAAACTTCAAAGCTCACCCCAAGATACTGCATGAACCCACTGAGCCCGAACTAGAGCTACTCCTATTAGATAATGAGCAGTACACATAGGTGCATGTTATGAAACATGAATTACATACAACTACGGAGTTTTACCAAGTGGTTTGTGTGGTTTTCATTTGTTTTTATTTTTCACTATGCAAAGATGTGAAATGCACAACTTTATCCAAAACTAATTGTCTAAAGAACTTTCAAATAATACTTGAACCTTTTCTTTCAAGTCCTCTCATCACATTTTATTGTCACCATTGCTTTCATTGTCAGTTTTCATTTTTTAAAATGGTTTGTTGTTAATATTTTAAATGCATACCTTGAGGTTTTGTTTGAAGTTAAATAAATTCATCCATATCTTGTGGGCTGCCTGTGAATGGAGATTCAATTGTCATGATAAGCATCTTTTAGTCAAATGTGTATTAAAACTTTGGTTAACATAAAATGTATCTTTGTGCTTTGTTCGTTTTCTCAAATCCTTTTTCTGTGTTCTCTTATGTTGTTGATTAAATGACAGGTGCCTGATATCATCAAGTTTTATCCCTGAACTCTCAATCAAAGCCTCACTGAAAAATTTCAGCAGTTGATGGAGCAAAATAAAATCTCTGGTTAATAATAAATATACTCATTAGGATTTATTTTCTTGGGGGGGGGGGGCTGGGCCACATCCAGCAGTGCTCAGAGGTTTCTCCAGAGCTCATTTCTGAGCTCAGAAATTACTCCTAGCAGGGTTGGGGGAATATGGAATACCATATGGAATACCTGGGATTGAACCCAGGTCAGTCCCGGGTCGGCTGTGTGAAAGGCTAATGCCCTACCCACTGTGCTATTGCTCTGGCTCCTAGGATTCATTTTCAAGTGCTTTGAAATCAAATGCTTTGAATCAAATGCTTTGTTTCTTATCAATTGGGGAAAAAGTACCTTACCTTCTCAGGGAGGGAAGCTAGAGATAACAGGCACCGTGGTTGGCCACTGGGCTGGGAGCAGGCGAGGACGTGGGGGCTGGGGCCCCTTCCCCCTCCAGGTGGTATCTGTCGGAGGGCCTAACTAGAGGGCGTCCTAGAGGAGTGATCTCCACACCTGTGATCAGGACCTTTGGAAGAGGAGGAAGGTACTATGGCCGAGGGCTACAAAAACCAGGGCATGATTCAGGGCAAACCTCTTTATGCTGCTTCTGCTGAAGAAGTGGCCAAAGAACTGAAGTCGAGGTCTGGGGAGTCCAAGTCCTCCGCTGTGTCATCAGACGGGTCCCTGGCTGAAAACGGAGTGGTGGCCGAGGAGAAGCCGGCTTCCCAGATGAATGGGACTGCAAGTGACGCCAGGGCCCCCAGCCACCCAGAAAGTGCCTTGAACAATGACTCTAAGATGTGCAATACAAATCCTCGCTTAAATGCACTAAGCTCAGACTGTGCTTGCCGTAGAGCCGACACAATGCAGGCCACTGTCTTAAAGAAAGAAGAGTAAACTTATTTTTTATAGAGGGTGAAGGATGCTGGAAGGGTAAGGATTTAGGAATATCTGGAGAGAAAGAGAGCCTACAGTTACGTACATTTTTTCCTTTCCGTAAGAGAAAAATGAGGGCTTTGGAAATTCGGATCCCTCTTTGATATCAGAGATTTAAACAACACAATTTTAGTTTTAACCAGTTGTAGTCAAAATGCTACAATAAAACAAAACAGAAAGAAAATGAAGAGCATTTGACTCCCACACTTAAAATGAAGTAAGTACACATGAAGTTTAAACTGGTTATGACAAAAGCCTATAGCTGTGTTTCTTGAACTATAAAGAAAACAATTTTGGCAGTCTTTCAGTATATATAGCTTAAAAATATCATTTTTAGCATTTGGCACCATATGTATGCCATTATATTTGATTTTGCATTACTGTTTCACAAGAAAGCTTTGTTCAAGGCTTTGATTTTATGATTATGAAAGAACTAAGGCACAACCACAGTTTTCTTTCTTACTTAAATTTCATCACTGTTGATGTGGTTATTTTGTGTTTTAAAAAAAAAGTGCAACTATCAAAACTAAAAAATTATAGAGTAATATTGCCGTTCTGCTGATTTTAAATATACAGTATACATCATACATACTTTACAAGCAAGTTACAATGGAGATAAAGTTGAAATCATAGAAGATGCAAATGACCTTTCAAAATCAACAATGTGTTCTGAAACTTAGTGACCTAATACCATGCCTCTGTGATCAATGAACTATGTGGTTTTGAATCGAATGTAGACCATTAGTGCTACTACTTGAGCTAAACTTCTGCATGGTTCATAATTTTTAAAGTGTGTAGTTAATATTATGCATGTTATTGTCCTTTCTTCCATTCTTACCAGTATGTGCCCATTTGCAAAACAAAAATGCTAATAATCAGTAATAGTCCTATACAAAATGTTAACTCTGTTTAGTCATTGACTGATCTTGCTCTAACCTTAAAATTTTGTGATTATTGATCTCTGTTGCATTTATTCTAGACCCCCAAAATTATCTAGCCATTTCAATACCGACATTACCCTGGTGTACTCACTGCTGTATGCATTATTGTTCTTTGTTGCTGTTTTAAGCCTTCATATTAGCAAAATATGAAATTCTGTGAAAAACAAAAATTCCCTTTTATCTTTAAAAAGCAAACAAAAAAATAAACCCCGCCTTCTGTAGCAGGAAACAAATTGCTTGTTCTTGAGAACTTTCCCATCAAGAACTTAGTAGAAGCAGGTATAATACTTATATCATTTTGATGTTTTTGTTAATGTTTCCAAACAATGTACTTTGAAATCAGAATCACTTCTTATTCGTTTTCATATAATTCTCCTGATGCTCTTCATCACACATTAGTGATCAGAAATGAGATGTAATTCCCCAATCCCTGCCCGCAAGACCTGAGTAGGACCTTACTCTAAGTTGAAGGGAGTTTTGCCCTAACTCATGGATTGTGCAGGAATGAACTGCTGTTGGGTTTGACTGATTGTAGACAGGTTGTGGTGGTGTGGTGTATCTGAAGGCTATTGAATGCAACTTACAATGCTTAATAAAAATCTCTAGTCTTTTAGTATAAAAAAATTGGGCTATTACAATTTTTTTAAATCTTTTTTCTTGAGTGTCTCTATTCTTTGTTTAAAGCAGAGATGAGTAATAATCATGTTCACACTTTTGACTTGGTCCCAAATTAATAATCTATAAAGAAATGAACAACAGTCCTATAAAGAAATGTGAGTATTTTTATTATCAAGTGATACTATCAAAAGACATATTTTCCATGCCTCATATGATCAAGTGATATGTTTTTATAGATGTATTTTAATTGTCTTCTCTGTTTCTTCACTACTATGCCATAGTTTAGAAAGTGCATATTTAATAATACAATGTAAAGTTCTGACTGCCTTTAATGATCTCAACCTTCCTCATGTTTCTGTTTTTCATGGGTTCTTACACTCTCATTATCACCCTCCTCCAGATTTCCCTCCCAAAGCCTCTTCTTGGATTAGAAAGGGCCAAGGGTATAAATTCTTGCCTTGCACATGATTGATCCTGGTTCACTCCCCAGCATTGTATATAGTGCCCTGCGCATCTCTGGGACTGATCCTTAAGCACAGAATCAGGAGTAAGCTCTGGATCCAAGGCTTAGTGTGGCCTCAATCTCTTGCCCCCATGCCTCTTCTACCCAGGCAGAAAAGAAATTATTTAATGACTGAATTTAATGTACACAAATATACATACAGCCAGCTTTATGTACATCTTATGTATTACTTGCCACAATTCACTTGTTTCTTGTCATTTCCTATAGCTTTTGCTTTTGAAATATTTTAAACTTGCTTTTGAAATATTTTAAACTTTTACAATATAATGAAAGTTATACTTTAAGTAACTGAATTGGATTGACATTTGACTTTCATATTACAAACTTGAGTTTTTAAGTATTTCTTTCATTTTCTTTGTGGTTAGCCTTGAAATGAGTTCTGTTCTATGCTCCTATGGTAAGTGAGAATGGTAACTGGACACTCCTTAGATAACAAAATGTCAGCCTTAAAGTTAAAACACTGTTATAAAGAATCCATATGGTCACCATGGAATTCCTAGATGATTTTGGAAATTCAAAGTAGATACCACTAATATTGAGTGAAAAAATAATGCTGCCAAGTTATTAATTCAAGAAGTATTTATTAAGCTCTATCAGGAGTTTCTTGGAACTGAACTGTTGCTGAACAACCCTTGATGGGGTTGACTGATGGAGGGATGGAGGATGAGGTCTTTCTTTTCGAGCTCGGACCATGCGTCTGCTACCCTGTTCAGCCAGCGGTTCTGATGCGAATGCAGCAGGTATAAAGCTAACAGGCAGTCAGGCTTCTGAAGATAACAGCTTTATTCCATGCATAAGGCTGAAGCCAAAAGCCCCAGAATCAGCCCCAGGAAAAAAGCCCTTGCCTTCCACAGACCCTTGCTTTTATACATCATAATTAGGTACCACCTTAGGGTGGGAGCAGAATCAGGTCACACCCTAGGGTAGGGCACAATCACCAATCAGGATAGGATCAGTAACAATAATCCTATGGAAATGTTTACATACACAACACTGAACTATATATATATATATGTTTATATATGTATGTTTATATATGTGTGTGTGTATTCACATCTATATATACTTAAAGTATATAAAGTATATAGTGTATTCACATCTATATACTTAAAGTTACAATTGAGCTGAATCTTTGAGTGTGAAGTAAGTAAGTTTTTATTAGGAATGAAAAAAGAAAATTCATGGAGGCCAGTGGAATGCAAAAGGAATGCAAAAAATGTCTCCAGATAAGTGAGTTTTTAACTTCCTTGAAAGATAACCAGTTTACAAGTCCATAAAACAGGGCATGTACTTAAAATACAGGAAGAAGCAGCAGGAATCAAGACTTGGAAAGAGGAACTCAAACCTGGGGTAAGCAGCGCTTAGTATATGACCCAGTTAGCTGTGTCTTTCCACGAACTATAACTCTATCCCCTTTCCTTCTTAAAACATCTAAATTCCTTTCCTTCCTAAAATTCTCCCTGTCACCATTGTGCTTGACTCCCTTCCAGAAACACTTACCTATTAAAAATCCCCAGTACACTAGCAGGTCTCAGGGATCCAGTGAAACATCCTCTATGTCTTGAGTAAGATATAACATGTAAATTAATGTGCTAAATGCCCTTGTCCAAGAGATCAAAGGATTAGGTGCTTCAGAAGAGAGGGAGGAGACTTGATCCTTGCTCTAAGATCCAGGAGGGTCCTGTAAGAGGGTGGCAGTGGGGGTCTGGAGTGATAGTACAGCGGTAAGGTGTTTGCCTTGCACACGGCCAACACAGGATGGATGCAGCTCGAATCCTGGCATCCCATATGGTACCCTGAGTCTGCCAGGAGCAATTTCTGAGTGTAGTCAGGATTAACCCCTGAGTGCCACTGAGTGTGACCCCCCCCCCAAGAAAAATGGTGGTATTGGAACAGAGTACTGTGTAGTTTGTGATAGTAGCCTCATTCTTCAAGACTAGGACCTTAGAAAGATATGGATCTGGAAGCAAACACAGACACAGTAAATATATCCATTCACAGTGAAAGGGCTGAAACAGGTTCAGGAATTTCAACATACAAGCCTTCTGCTCATAAGAAGCAGATAGCTCAGCAGAAGAAAGCTGGAAATGCAAGAAACCTGAGCGTAAAATGAAAATTCCACAGGTTGTGAGATTATCCAGGCACTGTATTTCTAAACTCCGTGCATCTGGGTCTGAAGAAGCAGGGGAACAGCAAAGAAATAATACACCAAGCAGTCAGGAAAAGATGAGCATGGCATCCATGGCCTTTTGCCACATGCTCTCTCCCTCTAAACCCAAAGCCAGAACTGCCTTTCTTTATTCACAATACCAGGAGGGAGAAGGTTGAATAATCAAAATGGGTTTTTACATACCAAAAGAAGAGGTTTAGGGAAGGAAGAAGTTGGGGGAACACTTGTTTGAGGTTGATAGCTTGGTATCATCTTACACCCAGAAAATTTTTTTTTGTTTTGGTTTTTTTAGGCCACATCCAGTGATCAGTGACACTCAGGAGTTACTCCTGGTTGTTGCACTAAGCCCTTTGGATGGGCTTGGATGGTGATTGGATGAATGGAGGGGCCTTTCTCTGCCGTTCCAGGCCACGTGGCTCCAAACCCCGCCAGCCAGTGGGTATCTGAGTTCAGTAGAGCAGTGGGTAGAAAACTCATCCACAGACAGGCTTCAGGAAATATCAGCTTTATTTGCCCTGGCCAACATGTGTGGGCTATATCTTAAACCTATTTAAGCATGGTCTTGTCATCTAGCCCTGTGTCTAAATTCTATCAGCCATCTCTCCTCCAATCTCCATCCATGCAAATTCCTCTGAGGTCAAACCTTTTGTAACCTTCCCAAGACCCCTCCCAGAAATGGGAGGGTCTTTCATGTAGGTAAGCTTACACAAAGAATGGGGATGGGTTTTTAAATTAAAAGAGCATAAGTTGTTCCTTGTTTTTCTGGCATACGCCTATAGCCAATGGCGGGTAATATTCCATTGTAACAAGGTTTTAAGTGAAAATTAACATATTAGCCTTTCTCTAAAACATAAATTTTTTGCACAATACACCATACACCTGTAACTTAAAATTTTCTCCATGCTTTATACCAAGCATTATGCTGGAACTTCCTAGTTCCTATGCCTTTTAATGCTATTTAAAAGCAAGCATTTTATCCTAGAACTTTCATGTTCCTATATCCTTACCCTAAACACATAAGCACAAGAACATCTATACAGAACATACATTTTAAAAACAGGCTAATACATTAAGATACATAGTAGAACATTATTATACCTTTTGAAACATTAACTATGGAAAACAATAAAGCACATTTAAATCATTAAGAAAATGACTTAAATTAAGAGATACACCTGAAGCAAAGTTAGATGCAGGTGGTTTTTAAATTAAAATTTTAGTTGGGCTATTCTGTTTTTTATTCCCCCCCCTTTTTAAATCTTTATACCACCACATAATTGTCCAAAGTGTTGTATATGAAAATATTTCCATAACATTATCCTTTGCCTGTTGTCCCACCTTGACCTTCCAGGTGGAGGCGCTGTTGAGAGCCAAATAATTAGCTTGGGTGCCAGGCGTTCAGGGTCTTTTGCCAGCGTTGGTGGGCTGGCTCAAGGTTTGTTTTGGAGCTAGCAGCAGACTAATAAAGGACTCTCTTTGCCCAACCTTTTATCCCTTAACCCTCCTGTCTGGGTGGATTATTTGCTATGGATAAATATTACCAAGCTCTCCCCCCAAAAGGGGACAAGAAGATGAGAATCAATTTCTCATTCTGGGAGCTCTTTGTGGATTCACAAACAACCAATATAGAAGTAAACAGAACCTGACAAATGGCACCCAAGACAGGTGAACCTGGACCCTCAATAACTGTAAGTGAAATGCTTTATTGGAAATTTCCTCTGGAGATCTTTGGATGGATTCTGTGGTTAGTCACGTTGATTGTGCCACCTTGTTACAAATACTTTGGTGCTGCATTTGTCAAGTGGATTATTCCATCTTATTTAAAACCAATTGGATTCATGATATGAAAATTCATTACTGTTGGATGGTTGTGGTCTATATTTCGAACAAAAATTTATACTCCAATATTTGCCTTGCTTGTGTGATCTCCAGTCATCATAGTTTGTGGAATTTCTGTGTTGGCTAATGTTATGGTAAGCATAAGTATTGGCTGGTGTTTAGAAAATAGAAAGTTTAGAAATAGTGAGGCTATGACCAGTATGGATAGTAAGGAAATCTATCCCAAGAAAATCCAGGCCAAGGTGCAAGCTGATGAACCCAACACCACTATCAACAATATAGGCATTTTTCCCAGGAAAAAATTAATTCGGAAATATAATTTAGAAACTCACGACCCAAATCAAAATCTTAACACTAATGACCAACCTCTGGTGCTAAGCCCACAAGTGAGTCCTGATTCTGTTCACAGAATGGACTCACATAAAAGTGCTGACTCAGATGATGAATCACATTCTAGTACCCCACATTTCAGGCCTCAGAGCCCTGTTCAGAGTACTTCTGCTAATCCGGCCTCAGTCCTGTTACAGGTAGTACATGTTTCAACCAATGAACCCCTGAAATGGAAGACATAGAACGGTTTAAGAAAGCATGTAAAGATTTTGGGCCAACGTCTCCATCCTGTCTAGAGATACTAAAAATTTGATGTCAAAAACACTTTGGACTCTGTATGACTTTTAAAAAATTGCTGAAATATGCCTGCCATCTAAACTGTGAACCAAATGGGAAATGTTATATGCAGAGGGTGTAAAATCCAAACTGTATAGCCCAGATGGAACAAAAAACTGAGTGGCAGAGGTCAATCTCTCATATGAATTATTGATGGCAGAAAATCAATATGCATATATTCAGACACAAGCTGCTTTACCTAAGGAAATCTTAAAAATTTATAATTAAATATATTGCATTGTCTTTATGGAAAAAATTGATACTAACAGCACTGGTGAAAAAACCTTTTTAAATATTACCCAAGGTCCTCATGAGCCATATGTACACTTCGTAGGTAAGCTTAAAGATGCTCTGAAAACACAAATCAAAAATGAGGAGGTGAGACAATTCCTCGAAAAATGCTTGGTTTATCATAATATGAATTCGGCCTGCAAATTGGTATTGGCTCCATTACAGGAAAAGACAGACTTAAATGATTTTTTGTATGCCTCTAGAAATGTATATGATATGCCCCACCCATCAGCAAATTTGGATTTGGTACAAACCTTTACAATTACCAAGGGAACAATGCCTTTTTACACCTGGGGACAAAGCACTTGCCAAAAACCAGGTCTTTGCCCAAAATGCAAAAAGGGTCGCCACTGGGCGAGAGAATGCAGATTCAAAAACCTCCTTGATAATAACCTAAGGAAAGATTTCAACACAATCTCCAGAAGGCAAATCATCTGCTACCATTTTAAATTGAGCTCCTCAAGGACACACATACACAATGCAGGGAAACGCCCACAGGGCCTCTCCCCAGGTCCTTCTAAATCAGGGGCAAAGTCCTCAGACAATAGTTCTTCCCAGCCCAGTCCAAGGAAATTCACCACAATTAGCGAATTAATACACACCACACTGGGGAGCACTGGACTAGACATAGTATGCCTAGAGGACATTAAAATCTACCCAGAAGCGTGCCCTTATATGTTAAAAACTGGCATTGTGGGCCTGCCACCCCCAGATATGATGGGTTTGATTCTTGGCAGAAGTTCCCTCAACATAAAGGGTATATCAGTAACCACTGGTGTCATTGACGCAAATTCAATGGGAGAAATTATTGTAGTTATTACCAACTATGTGGACATTTAAAAAGGGGGAGGCAATTGCCCAGATAGTGATAGTGCCTTATGTCAAATTTGAAAATTCAGATACGACTAGAATTGGAGGTTTTGGAAGCATAGATACAGGTGCTGCCCCAAACCCATTCGTGGCTCTGGTTACTAAAGTAAAGGACGAAAACCCAATGATCAAACTTCACTTAGAAGACCGACCCTTTATTGGCATGATTGAATCAGGGGCTCAGGTTACTATAATCTCTGATAAAGAATGGCTAGAAAATTGGCCTTTACAGGAAATCCCATATTCTTTAAAAGGAGTAGGAGACCTGAGCTCCTATCTGTTGAGTACAAGACTATGGTATTTTATGGCCCAAAAAATCAAAAGACTATAATCAGACCTCACATGGGCCCTTTACACCCTCTCTGTGGGGCTGTGACCTACACAAACAGTGGAAGGCAGAATTTCACATTCCTCTAGCTCCAGAAGTGTCTGAACCTTCTCCAGATTTAAAAAGCCAAATTTTTTTGTAGGGGCCACTGCCATAAAAACCTCAACACCAATAAAAATAAAATGGAAATCTGACAAACCAAGTCAGACAGGCCAGTGATAAATTAAAGGTGCTGACAGAATTAGTGGAAGAACAGCTAAAATTAGGACATATTGAACCTTCTTTTTCTCAATGGAATTCGCCTATATTTATTATAAAAAAGAAATCTGGAAAATGGAAACTTCTGATGGATCTTAGAGCTGTAAACTTATCTATTATACCTATGGGCAAATTGCAGACAGGTTTACCATCACCTGTAGTTATTCCAAAGGAATGGCCACTAATTATAATTGATCTGAAAGACTGCTTCTACCATATTCCTATTCACCCAGATGATAAACAACGTTTTGCGCTCTCAGCTCCTTCTCTCAATAATACCCATTCCTGCAGATCTTTCCAATGGACCATTCTCCCCCAGGACATGCTAAATTCCACAACAATGTGTCAATTTTTTGCAGATACAATTTTGAGCCCTGCTCATGAAAGATTTCCCCAAGCCATGATCTTTCATTATACTGATGATATCCTTATCACAATGAAAAATGAAATAGATTTACAGGAATTATACTCTTATGTTATTGACTGTTTGCAAACAGCAGGACTGAAAATAGCTTTAGAAAAAATACAGATTATGCCACTGTATCAATACTTGGGTTTTATTTTGGACCAAACGTCGATACGTCCACAAAAAAATTTTCATCAAAAAAGAAAACCTCAAAACACTTAATGATTTTCAGAGACTTTTAGGTGATGTGAATTGGCTCCATCCTGCACTAGAAATTCCAAATGCAGAACTGTCTAATCTATTTAAAACTTTGGAGGGTGATCCTGCTTTAGATAGCCTGAGAAATTTAACAAAAGCTGCAAAAAATGAATTGGACATCTTGAACAGGTTACAAAAATCATTTCTCTTAAGATCCATCCTGGAAGAAAAGGTATTTCTGTTTATCTTCCCTACAAAAAACACCCTCACAACAGCGCTGATGCAGCAGGCAGGGCCTTTGGAATGGGTGTATTTACATAAACAGCCTTGCTCAGTTGTCTACGTGCAACTAATTTCAGAACTGATAATCAAAGCGAGACTCAGATCAATATCTCTACTAGGTTTCGACCCAGATATAATAGTTTTGCCAATACCAAAAAAGGAAATTGAGTCCATATTGCCGCTTTTTTTTTTGTTTTTGTTTTTCTGGCCACACCCATTTGATGCTCAGGGGTTACTCCTGGCTAAGCGCTCAGAAATTGCCCCTGACTTGGGGGGACCATATGGGACACTGGGGGATTGAACCTCGGTCCTTTTCTTGGCTAGTGCTTGCAAGGCAGACACCTTGTCTCTAGCGCCACCTCGCCAGCCCCCCCCCCCCCCCATATTGCCTCTTAATGAATCTCTACAAAGGGCCCTTTCAGATTTCACAGGAGAAATATCTTCCCATTATCTGTCAGGAAAGACCTGGGACTTTTTAAAGAAAACTCAGTTTGTCATTTCTTCAATTGTTCTGGATTCTCCTCCTAATGCCAAGGTTTTTTATATTGATGGAGCAAAAGATGGTAAAGGGGGAATAACCAGGGATAACATTAAAATAACTATAAATACCAAATTTAAATCAGCGCAGAAAGTTGAATTAGCAACATTAATTTACCTATTAGAAAATGTATCTGAAGCCATGAATGTCATTTCTGATTCTTGGTATGTTGTAAATTTATGTCCTTTTATAGCCACTGCCTCCCTCAATGCTAACAACCCAATTATACAGAACTTCTTAAAAAATTACAACAGCTTCTTCAAAAACGAACTGAACCCATCTTCATCACGCATATTAAAGCCCACTCAGGTCTTCCAGGGCCAATGGCTCAAGGAAATAAAACTGCTGACTTGTTAGCAATGCCTATATTTAAATCACCTATAGCAGAACATTCAGCCCTATACACGAATGCTCGCAGCTTACATGTAAATTACCAAATTCCGTGGAGGCAAGCTAGAGAAATTATAGAAAAATGCAACAATATACCTTTAACAAAAAAGACTCACATTGCAGGAGCAAATCCAAGAGGCTTACAGTCTAACGAAATTTGGCAAATGGATATAACTCAAACAGATTTATTTCCAAAAGAACCATATCTTCATGTGGTGGTGGACACTTATTCTTGGTTTATTTGGGCAATTCCTAAGTCTTCCTAAAAGTCTAAGGCTGCTTGTAGTTTTCTTTTACAATGTTTTTCTGTGATGGGTATTCCTTATTCCATAAAAACTGATAATGGGCCAGCCTGTATTAGCAAAATGTTTGAATTTTTTTTGTGAAAGAATGGCAGATAAGACATCTAAAGGGGATCCCTCACAATTGTTTGGGACAGGCCATTGTGGAAAGAGCTCACAGAACATTAAAAACTCAATTACAAAAGAATAAAAAAAGAGGATTAGCATCAACTGGGTTGTTATCTTTAACTCTTATTACATTAAATTACCTAAACTTACCTCAAGGGGAAAGTTACACAGCAGAAAAGACAGCAGAAAGACATTTTAAAGAAGATATTCAGAGACAAGAAACAACCCATACACCGATTTGGATCAGAGGATGAAAAATGGATAGCTGGATATCTTCTCCTGAGAGGAAGAGGTTATGCCTACGTTTCTACAAATGACAACCCTCCCAAGAAATTTTGGGTCCCTTTAAACCTCGTCAGAAATCAGACAAGTACAAATGAACTATAGACCTCCCCCCCCTATCAAATACAAAATTCTCAAGACACTGACAATTGTAACATTTCTGAGGCCTCCGGGAAAGTAAACAATGAATTAACTCTCACACCCCATACCTTGAGTGAGACCGACAAGAGTGAAAAGCCCTTACATTCCGAATGCAAATAGAGAAACAGGAACCTGCTTTAACTGGACTTCAAAATATAGAAAACTCTTGCTATATGAACTCAATATTACAATGCCTATATAATATTTTAGACTTGACTCAGTATTTTTATCAAGATCATTATAAAAAACATTAACAGGAAAAATCCAAGGGAACATGAAGGTAAATTAATTTTGTCAGCTCTTCAAAACCATGGGAAATGGATGTCATAGGTATATCAATCCTGAAAGCTTCAAAGTAACAATTGGTTTACTTAATAACCAATTTGCTGGACACAATCAGTAGGATCTCCACGAACTATTAATGTTTCTTATAGAGGGACTACACTAGGATTTGCTTACTGAAGACTTAATGACAGATGAAATTATACACCTTAAAGACAATGAAAAATATGAACAATTTAGGCCAAAACATCAAAGGGCTCATGAATCTATTATTTAAGATCTCTTTCAAGGACAGTTCAAACCTATACTACAGTGTCTCACATGTTACCAAAAGTCTGAGGTATATGAGACATTTGTTCATTTGTCCCTGGCTGTCACGTCTACAGATAAATGTACATTACAGGAATGCCTCATTGAATTTTTTAAAGAAGAAAAGTTAGGAGATGAAAACAGAGTTCACTGAAACAGCTGCAACACTAAAAGGGATTTTTTAAAGAGGACATACATATGGAAACTACCTCCAGTACTAATAATACATTTGAAATGTTTTGCTTTTGATGGCAAACAAATTAAAAAAACTTCACACTTATGTGGATTTTCCGTTAGAAGACCTCAATTTAGCAGAATTCACTCAGGAAGATAATAACAAGACTAAAAAAATACAACTAATCATCAGTGACAAACCATTATGGTAAAGTTCACTATGGACACTGTACTTCATACTGTAAAATTGCCACATGACAACACTGAATCAATTTTGATGACAAGAAGATCAAGAAAATCCCTATTACATTGGTAAAATCCACAGCAGCATAATCCTGTTTTATACTTCTTAGAGATTTTCTATGACTGCTAAATAATCATTTCATTTATTTGTCAGTTGTTATTAATACTTTATTGTTTATTTCACAGGTATGCTCACTAAATAGGATTGAAAACGATGGATCCCTATTGTGGTTGCTTGTATGGTGTATTTATTCCTTAATTTCAGTATTGCTCTAGGTCACAATTAATCAGGAAATTTTGCATTTAATTAGTGTTACTCAATACTCACCTAAGAGAAACATTCCTCATCATATTAATGTTGTTATATGACAATGTATTGAGATATACTCATTAAACGACTTTCACTCTTTCACACTAACATTATTGTTTTATTTCCCTCAATTCAGGCTTCAAGATGGAGGTAAATTCATAATTTTGACATAACAATACTTTTTAGGTGGACTCTCTTCAAGGTGCTCATCATCTATGATTAACTACGATAGAATTACTGGTCTATACTTGTATTATTGTTTTCCATGGTCGAATTGTGCATGAAATTCTCTTTCAGATTTGCTCTACTCTGCCTTAAAAAATATTTTTTTGTGAATTTAAAAATATTCATCTAAATAGTTTGCCGGCTATTGTATTTTAAAGTGCTTTTTGTTGATTCAGCTGAATTTTTTTCTTTTGCTCTATTTTGAATCCTTTCCAACAAATAATTTTTTGTAAGTATGAGTGAGTGTTATGGCCATATTTTTTGTGAAGTTTGTATATCTAGGTCTTGTTGTGTGTCTGTCTGGCTTGCATTTTTTATATATAGTTCTCTTTTCCTAGCTTTTTCTTCCCCAATTTATTCTTCCTTATCCTTCCCTCTTTCTTCATAGTCCTTAACATTCAATTTTCAGGAATCCCTTCACATGTGCAAATCATCTCCTTCACCCACAACTACAAGCCTCCTGATTTTGGCCTGAGGAAGACATCGTTAACTGTTGGAGTGCTGTATCCTGTATCAAGTTGCAACCTGCTTTTCCTGACTCATCAAGTGTCTTTGGTCGAACTTTTTCTAAATTATCTTTATAGAGTGATTTTGGACTCGGTAGAAATTTCAGCTTTTGTATTTTTTATAATTGTAATCTTTGAATTTATATTTGATTCTACACTTCTGTTGATTATTGTAATTAATGTTTTAACATTTTAGTTTTTAATTTTAGGAATTGATGTCATATTACATTAGGGTTTTGCTTTTGTTACTTTGGGTTAGTAGGTTAAATATTGTTGTAAATAATTTACTAGAAGATATTCCTGTCTGGTATCAGGTTTTTTTTCATGGGCAAATAATAGGGGAAAATAGTAGGTTCAAAAGGAGGTTCTATCCATTTTGAATGGACCTTCAAGTTATTCTTTTTCACAGGGAGGTTCACTGCCTTAAACATTTTGTTTTGGTTTTTGACTTAAGCTCCCATCTAAATAATTGGCTGTACTGGCTCATCAATCTTGGACCTCATATGAACTTCTGACTGGACTAGAATTTAACTTGGATTAAGTTTGGATACCTATGGATTATCATTACTATGGCCCCCACCGTGCAGGGTGTGTGTGCCTCTTCCTGCAAAATAGGGGCCTAATTCACTGCCCCCAAAGAAGGACTTTCTTCTGGTTAACATGGACATGAATGGAAAATGTGCTTCATCTCGCCTGCTACACAGCCTTTTGAGCATCTTTTCGAAGAATCTCTGTCTCCAGATTACAATCCGGCTTTGTGTTTGCCCTGGGAGCTCCCTATCGCCTACTAGATCTTTGAATTTCAAATTCTACATCTGCTTTTACTAGGAAGAGCTTACTTGGAATTTTTCATCTTATATGCCGTGTATATATATATAAATATATATATATATATATAAATATATATATAATCTCTGGAGCTTGTAGTTGATTTCTTAACACATGTTTCTGGTTTTGGACACCCTGTGTTTAGGTTAAAAGTTTTTCTATATTTTTTCCTGTAATGCACTTATGCAAACAGCCACTTTTTTTGCTTAGTTGTTCCTTTTAACAATTATACAAAATATTATTTACTTCTGTACATTATTATTGTTTCTTTACTAAAAAGGGGGGATTGTTGTATATGAAAATATTTCCATAACATTATCCTTTGCCTGTTGTCCATCTTGACTTTCCAGGTGGAGGCGCTGTTGAGAGCCAAATAATTAACTTGGGTGCTAATTAGCGTTCAGGGTCTTTTGCCAGAGTTGGTGGGCTGGCTCGAGGTGTGTTTTGGAGCTAGCAACAGGCTGACAAAGGACTCTCTTTGCCCAACCTTTTATCCCTTAACCCTCCTGTCTGTGTGGATTATTTGCCACAGATAAATATTACCAAGCTCCCCCCCAAAAGGGGACAAGGAGATGAGAATCAATTTCTCATTCTGGGAGCTCTTTGTAGATTTACAAACAACCAATAAAAAAGTAAATGGGACCCAACACTGACTATGTGCTCAGAAATCGCTCCTGGCTTGGGGGGACCATATGGCACACCGGGAGATCGAACCATGATCCATCCTAGGTCAGCTGTGTGCAAGGGCAAACACCCTACCACTGTGCCATCACTCTGGCCCCGACACCCAGAATTTTTATTAGGAAGAATCAGACCGCACCGTGGGTGGAGAAAAAGTAATTGGTGGAAAACACCAATCCAAGATGCTACATTCAAAGGTGTTTCCAACCAATGAATAATAAGACATACACTGAATAGGTTTATCTAACAGTTTATCTAACAGTAGTTAAGCTCAATGCCAGGATCCCATTTTCTTTCATCTTGCCAGTATTCACTTAACTTTGTTGGAAATTTACTCACAAATGTCTTAGAAGGGAGCAGACAGTAATACTACATCTATTTTTACTTCATATTTCTGAATGTCTTTTGATTGTGTGAATTATAATTATAATGAGCTCCATCTGAGTGCTATATTTTAAACTATTTTCTGAACTGATGTATGCATCATGATTTATGCTTAAATTTAAGAAGTTGTTAGTCATGACAAAAGGTCTTTTTGACCTGCCTTAAAGCCTTTGCTGCTTTCCTCACATAAATATTCCTAGCTAATGTTAGACTGGACAAAGGGGATAGAGAGGAACCAAAAATGTTTTCTTGTGTATCATTATCATTTCATTAGTCCTTTGACTAAAGTGGGGTCAAAATCATTTTCTAAATTCAGCTTTTTTCCTTGCCCACCAGTTAGCATTAATTTCTCTTTTATGTTCTGCAAAGGTTACTCCTATTTTATAAAAGACCTTTCAGAGAAGTTACTTCTTGATCTTTTAAAAGATTTATCTGCTGATTTCGAGAACAAATTATTTGCCATTTATGTGGGTTTTGGAGAGAAAGGAGAAGCCAAGTACCCCATTACCTGAACAAAGCTGTGCTTCTGGGATTTGCTGCCATGTTGTTTACCAGATCACTTGTGCACAGACTGTTGTTGCCCTGGTACAGCCATGAAGAACACCTGTGTCCACTGAGTTCATCCTTCAGAGAGAATTTCTCTGATTAATAACTAGAGAAAACCAGATTGGTCCAGTACATTGATGGGCCTTCCAAAAACAAGACAAAGTAAATAAAAATAAAGCAAAACAAAGATGCCTCATCTTCAATAATTGGGAATATATATGAAGTTCTTAACAATCTCTCTGGAACTTCAAGTAGCTTCCAAACACTAGAAAGAAGCAAAGTGAGTTTCCTGCAGCACATGTTCTGGCTGCCTCAGGCCCAGGTCTTAAGTCAGAAAAGGGACCTGAATTGTTAGGACATCAATGAGGTCTCTGCTCTGTAGTAACCGGAAATTGTTGCAGAGCCATTGGAACTCCAATAGGAATAATGAACAGGCTGTCTGCAGTAAGTTTTCACTGTGTTTCCTACATCTATGGCTAATCATAGCTCTCAAGCAAGACCCAAATGTTTACGGGAGTCAATTACGGAAATGAGAAGCATATGGTACAAGAGACAGGAAGGGCAAGGTAGACAATTCATTTGGGAGACAAATGTGATAGCACTAGAGCTCTCACAACAGACAGAGTTCCAGGGGTTCGGGCAACTTCCAAGGGAATGAACTATCCTTCCCACACACATACAAACACACATGCAGCATGAGATAGACCCATCTCTGAGCTGGTTGCTTCCACCTTTCCTTGTTTTATCTAGAGAAGCCACAAATCCAGTTTGGGATCACCTAGTTCTCATGTTAAAATATTCCTCAGCCAATTCACATTTCGAATCGTAAGTGTGATTCCAGATGGCGTCCACAGAACCTGTCTTGGCATTGGGCTGAGCTTACTGGCCCCGTGGATGTAACTTCTGCATAAACCAACCAACCAGGTCATTTGTGGCCTCGCAAGGAAAAGGTGGAGAATCAATTTCTGTACTTCCTGAAAGGAAATAAATTAACTGATTCAAAGTAACAACTCTACTATAAAAGAGGAAATGAAATTTTTGTAACCTCTAGTGAGCCAAGGTTTCAGTTATGAAATAAATGAAAAGCATAAGGAGAGCCCCTTCCAAGCCTATATTAAAATGAGCTTCACTGAATTGAGAAATTGAGGCATCTATTATCTATTAAGTACAAATTTTGAGATAGTGGGTTAGAAAGGGATGATTCGATGTTAGTCTATACAATCTCAGAGTTTGGTGATGAAAGAGCAGAGAAATAGGGAGAGATGAACATTTATAATGAAAGTGTCTCCAGGTTTGCAGATAAGTCCTGATAGAAGAATAACAGGGTTAAATGTTACTATTTCCAATTTCCAGATCCAGGGAGGATAACAATCAAATGTTTTAGATGAGTCAGCACACTGGGACAATTGATGAACTAGGAACATACTGGTGTTATTGATAAAAAAGGGCAGAAAGGGGTTTTGAGTAATGACTGGCAGGTTGACACTCTGCTTATATAAAAGCACCCATGGGAAATTGAAATGGTGGGAGTGGATTTGGGGTGTGTGCATGAGGTTTTGAATGGAACTCCTGTAGGAATGAATAGGTTCTAATGAACTTATTCCTCCACCTACTGAGAGTGATGTTAAAACTCAAACATTGTTTATTGGTCTTTTGGTAATTAATTTGAGTGAAGAAAATGGTCCTCTTCCAAATAGGTTCCACCTAATATTTAATTTGGACTTGCCAACCAATAATTGATTAATTAATTAATTATGTGATTAGTTTGGGGGTCACCATCCATGAGCAGCTCTTAAAGGCCAAAGAAGCTTCTTACACTCCATTGTTATTCGGTGTGTATGAAAGTTCACCTCACTTTACCCAACCTACCTGCCTTCCTCCCAGTTCCAAAGGTGCATAAATGGACTCGAAGCATCGTTTCCTCTGATTATTGCCTCTAAGCTGCTTCCTGAGAACCCCATATGGAACAAACACCAAGAAGTTCAGTTGTAAAATGTTCAAGGAATGCCAAGGAAAATGGAGAGAGTCAAGAAATGAACTAAAACTCTGGGTAAAGTTATGGTAATATGTGGGCTCCAGGAAGGTTTGCAAGAATCAGAATACTGGGACTTTTATGATATCTAAAATATATGATGGAGAACTGCAGTAATAGCACAAAGGGTAAGAAGCTTGGTGTGGCTGGCCTAGGTAATCCCATCAGCTCAGATGATCCCCAGAGTCCCAAAGCAGAAACAAACAAAAGATATAAGGTAGTTTTGATATGTAGGGAGGGAGAGGAAGGTAGCCCAAATTAAGTTATTAGTGCTTAGCACAGAATCAGAAGATGAAATAATCAAAAGAGGACTGTGTGAATGCTCAGAGCATTGAGGGAGAGGCACTAACATAACCACACAGCTGATTTTGGTAATCAATAAAAAGATTTGTAAAAGATAAAGGTCTAGTTTTTTTTAAATAATGATTAAGACAATGAAGAATAGTGGGAAACATTTATTTTTTTTGTTTGGGGGCCATACTCAATAATATGCACGGGTTACTATTGATTCTGCATTCAGAAATCACTACTGGCAGTGTTCAGGGGATGAAATGGTATGCTGAGTTTGGAAACCAGATCAGCTGCATGCAAGGTGAGCACTTTACCCGCTACACTCTTTCAGGCTCCAAATAACAGAGAATTATTAAGGGGCAAAGATATAGTCCATTTTATATCTTGGATCTGAGGGCTTTAAAAAAATCTCTAGATTAAAATGTTCAACAGGTTTTTGAAACAAGAATATACACTAATTCAAGAGATTTGGATTAAAGTGCTTTCTTGAGAACCATCTAGAAATGTAATAATGTACACAATGAAACAGAGGGCAATTTTTAAGATGGGATCACATAAAGGAAATAAAAAGGGGTTGAGGGAAGAAATGACTGAATATATTGGGAGAAATATAAACTAAAGGCAGTCCAGAAAGAATATTTCAACAGGTAGGAGCTATGCATTAAAATATTCAGATAGCAGAGTTTAATTGAACTCTATGCATTCTAAGAACAGAAATTAGCAAGAAAGGACATATCTGATAATTGCCAACTCTAATAATCCAAAATCAACAATGGCTTTCCATGAGTAACAACATACCACTGGACGCAAGACATCTAGAAACTTTATTAAGATATTGAAAAATGGGGCCAGAGTAATAGTAGGCCAGGTAGGGTCCTTGCCTTGCATGTGGCCAACCTGGGTTGGATTCTTAGCACCCCATATGGTGCCCTGAGTCCCACCAGTAATGTTTTCTGAGCACAGAGCCAGGAGTCAACTATGAGAACAACTGGGTGTCATCCAAACCCCACCCCTTCCATAAAATATATCTATAAATGTTTCTAAGAGAATCTACATACTACAATCAACTTTTGACTATATATATTGGTTTTTGGGTCACTCCCAGCAGTGCGCAGGGGTCACTCCTGGCTCTATGCTCAGAAATTGCTCCTGGCAGGCTAGGGGGACCATATGAGATGCTGGAATTTGAAACACCAACTTTCTGCATGAAAGGCAAACACCTTACCTCAATGCTATCTCTCTGGCCCCAACTTCTGACAATATTTTTGTGTAGCAAAAGTGAATTTTCCTCTTTCACCACTCCTACTCAACAAAGCACTGGAAGTACTTGCTATAGCGATTAGGCAAGGAAAAGATATCAAAGGAATCCAGATAGGAAAGGAAGAAGTCAAGCTCTCACTTCTTGCAGATGACATGATACTCTACTTAGTAAACCCTAAAGACTCTACCAAAAAGCTTCTAGAAACAATAGACTCATATAGCAAGGTGGCAGGCTACAAAATTAACACACAAAAATCAATGGCCTTTCTATACACCAATAGTAATAAGGATGAAATGGACATTAAGAAAACAATCCCATTCACAATAGTGCCACACAAACTCAAATATCTTGGAATCAACTTGACTAAAAATGTGAAGGACATATACAAAGAAAACTATAAAACTCTGCTCCAAGAAATGAGAGAGGACACATGGAAATAGAAACGCATACCCTGCTCATGGATTGGCAGGATTAACATCATCAAAATGGCAATACTCCCCAAGGCATTATACAGATTTAATGTGATCCCTCTAAAGATACCCATGACATTCTTCAAAGAAGTGGATTAGGCACTTTTGAAATTCATTTGGAACAATAAACACCCTAGAATAGCTAAAGCAATCATTGGAAAAAAGAATATGGGAGGAATTACTTACCCCAACTTTAAACTTTACTACAAAGCAATAGTTATCAAAACAGCATGGTATTGGAATAAGGACAGGCCCTCAGATCAGTGGAATAGGCTTGAATAATCAGAAAATGTTCCCCAGACATACAATCACCTAATTTTTTGATAAAGGAGCAAGAAATCCTAAATGGAGCAAAGAAAGCCTCTTCAACAAGTGGTGTTGGCACAACTGGCTAGCCACTTGCAAAAATTGAACTTAGACTCCCAGCTAACATCATATATGAAGGTAAAATCCAAATGGATGAAAGGCCTCGATATCAGACCCAAAACCATAAGATATATAGAACAACACATAGGCAAAACACTTCAGGACATTGAGACTACAGGCATATTCAAGGAGGAAACTGCACTCTCAAAGCAAGTGAAAGCAGAGATTAACAGATGGGAATATATTAAGCTGAGAAGATTCTGCACCACAAAGGAAATAGTGCCCAGGATACAAGAGCCACCCACTGAGTGGGAGAAACTATTCACCCAATACCCATCAGATAAGGGGCTAATCTCCAAAATATACAAGGCACTGACAGAACTTTACAAGAAAAGAAATCTAATCCCATCAAAAAATGGGGAGAAGAAAGGAACAGACCCTTTGACAAAGAAGAAATACAAATGGCCAAAAGACACATGAAAAAATGCTCCACATCACTAATCATCAGGGAGATGCAAACCAAAACAATGATGAGATACCACCTCACACCACAGAGAATGGCACACATCACAAAGAATGAGAATAAACAGTGTTGGCGTGGATGTGGAGAGAAAGGAACTCTTATCCACTGCTGGTGGGAATGCCATCTAGTTCAACCTTCATGGAAAGCAATATGGAGATTCCACCAAAAACTGGAAATTGAGCTCCCATACGATCCAGCTATACCACTCCTAGGAATATACCCTAGGAACACAAAAATCTCTTCCTTACACCTATATTCATTGCAACACTATTTACCATAGCAAGACTCTGGAAACAACCAAGATGCCCTTCAACAGATGAATGGCTAAAGAAACTGTGGTACATATACACAATGGAATATTATGCAGCCATCAGGAGAGATGAAGTCATGAAATTTTTCTATACATGGATGTACACGGAATCTATTATGCTGAGTGAAATAAGTCAGAGAGAGAGAGAGAGAGAGAGAGAGAGAGAGAAAGAGAGAGAGAGAAACGCAGAATGGTCTCACTCATCTATGGGTTTTAAGAAAAATGAAAGACATTCTTGCAATAATAATTTTCAGACACAAAAGAGAAAAGAGCTGCAAGTTACAGCTCACCTCAGGAAGCTCACCACAAAGTGTGATGAGTTTATTTAGAGAAATAACAACATTTTGAACTGTCCTAATAATGAGAATGTATGAGGGAAATGGAAAGCCTGTCTAGACTACAGACGGGGGTCAGGTGGGGAGGAGGAAGATTTGGGACACTGGTGATGGGAATGTTGCACTGGTGGTGGGTGGTGTTCTTTACATGACTGAAACCCAAATACAATCATGTATGTAATCAAGGTGATTAAATAAAATTAAAAAAAAATTTGTTCTTGTTACTCTTTTAGTTACACTTCCTCTAGTCAGTCACTGAAACTATAAGCAATTGACATTCCAGAAAACAAGAGATGAAAACAGTGATTAGAAACCAGATACTGATTAATCAGCAGGGTAGCTGATCAACAAAATCATGGTCATTTGCTAGAGAAAATTTGGATTTCTGGGACACTGATAATGGAAAACATTGGCATAAGGCAAAAGAACCAATTTGGGAAATATTCTCTGGTCTCCAGTTTACATTCTGAGTAAAGCAGTGTTTGGTCATTTTGATTTTTGTCTGCTCATGAGATTCTGTAGATTGACTTTAAGATTGTCCTCCTCTGACCTCACTCCAGAACGGGGTTTAGGGATGTGATTGGTCACAAACGACAGAGAGTGCATTTTGCCACCTAAAGCTGAGTTCAGTGCAGGTTGTAACATATTTATGGTTTTCCTCCTGGTACTGATTAACCAGAATTCTACCAAAAATGAGGAATGAATATTTACTTGAGATAATGACTACCCAAAGATGATTAAGGTTTAATTTGTATTCATTAATTTTTTACTTAAACACAGTGTTACAAAGTTGTTCCTGGTTCAGTTTCAGTCACACAATGCTCAACACCTGTCATCAAGTGCACATTTCCTGCCATCATTGTTCTCCAGTTTTCCTCCCACCCTTCCTCCTGCCTGCCTCTCTCTGGGGCAGACATTTTACTTCTCTTTCTCTATCTCTCTATATCTCTCTCTCTCTCTCCCTCCCCCTCCCTCCCTTTTCCCTTTTATACCTGTGGTTTTTACTATTATAAGTAAAAAGGAATACCATGCCTATCAGTTTATCTTCTTTCAGCTCCCAGTTCTTGTCTAGAGAGATCATTTCCAACTCATATTGTCAAAATGCTCCCTTCTCTGCCCTCACTGCACTTCTCCACTCCTTGCAATTTACTGCCTTTCAGTTCCCATTTTCCTCCTAGTGGATCAAGTTCCCCCAACATTTTTGTAGCATTCCTTTTCCTGCCTTTATTCACCTGCTTCCTTATGGCACGTAGCTTGATTTCTAGTGACAACAGGTTCTCATGGTCTTTGTATCTATTGTCTTTGGGCACCTGTTACTCTCCTGTGAAGTCTCTTTATATCCTGCACAGAAGAGGCATCATTCTGTGCCTGCCTTTCTCCCTCTGGCTAACTTCATTCAGCATGATACTTTCCTGATCCATTCAGGTAGCATATCACAAGATTTTATCTGTTCTTATGGACAAGCAATACTACATTTAATTTTAGTGTGTTTTGTGGGTAGATGCCAAGGACGGGAATTGATGGGTAATATGGGAATTCTATTCCTACTTCTATTTTTAATAATTTTTTATTTAAACACCATGGTTATAGAAGTGTTCGTAGTTGGTTTCAGTCATTGATTATACACCACTCTTCACCAGTGCAACCTTCCTGCCACCACTTCTCTCCATTTCCCTCTCCACCCAACTTGTCTTAGGGACAGACATTCTATATCTATCTCTCACTATCATTGTTATGGTAGCTGTCAGCAGTTAGTACTCTAACTGCACCACTGTTCTATGTGGTAAGATTCATATCATGAGCTGGTCCTTCCAGCCCTCATTTCTATGTACTATTCCCATCCTATCCTTTGTTTTTCTTGTATCCCATAGATGAGTGAGATTATTGTGTCTATCTCTCTCCCTTTTACTCATTTTAACTTAGCATAATAATCTCAATGTCCATCCATGTATAGGCAAATTTTAGGACTTCATTTTTCCTAAGAGCTACATACATTTCATTGTACAGATATACCATGGTTTTTTGTTTGTTTGTTTGTTTGTTTTAGTCACTCATATGTTGTCAGGCACCTGGGTTGTTTCTAGATTCTGGATATTGTCAATAGTGCTGTGATGAATATAGAAGTGCATAATCTTACTTTTTAAAAAAAGCTTTATGACCTAATTTAAGACAAGACTAACCAAAAGACACACCAAATTTTGATATAAAGATGACATTAAATCACAGGACAATTCTTTCTCTCAACGTCAATGGACGAAATGCACCAGTTAAGAGACACAGAGTGGCTAAATGGATCGAAAAACTCAATCCAACCTTCTGCTGCCTACAAGAAATGCACCTGAATAGTCAGAACAAACATAGACTCAAAATAAAAGGCTGGAGAAAAAATATCCAAGCAAACAACACCCATAAAAAAGCTGGAGTGGCCATACTAATATCAGATAATGCAAACTTTATACTCAGGAAGGTTGGAAAGGATGGACATTTTATATTAATCAAGGGGTATGTAGAAAAGGAAGAAATCACTCTCCTAAACATATATGCACCAAATGAGGGGCCAGCAAAATATTTATTACAATTGTTGACAAATCTGAAAAATAATATCAATAACAACACAATAATTGTGGGGGACCTCAACACGGCTTTGTCAACACTAGATAGTTCAACCAGACTAAAACCCAACAAGAATATACTAGACCTGAGGAGAGAAATGAAAGAAAGAGGCCTAGTAGATATATATAGGACACCCTATCCCCAGAAACCTGGATACACATTCTTCTCCAATGTACATGTGACATTCTCAAGGATAGACTACATGCTGGCACATAAAACATATCTCCATAATATCAAGAGGATAGAAATTTTGCAGGCTACCTTTGCTGACCACTAGGCTCTGAAATTATTTGTGAATTCCAAAGGGACACATAAGAAAAACTTTAACACCTGGAAGTTAAACAGCCTCATACTGAATAACCAGTGGGTCTGAGAAGAAATTAAGGAGGAAATCAAAAGGTTCCTGGAAACAAATGACAATAAAGACACAAACTATCAGAACTTATGAAACACAGCAAAAGCAGTACTGAGAGGAAATTTTATAGCTTTGCAAGCACATATCAGGAAGGAAGAAGGGGCTTACCTGAGTAGCTTAATGACACAGCTCATAGAACTAGAAAGTGCTCAACAGAAGGAACCAAAAATAGGGAGACAGAAGGAAATAACAAAACTGAGAGCAGAAATCAACAAAGTGGAAACCCGAAAAACAATCCGAAAGATCAACAAAAGCAGAAGTTGGTTCTTTGAAAAAATAAACAAGATTGATAGATCACTGGCAAAACTAACAGAGAGAGAGAGAGAGAGAGAGAGAAAGAGAGAGAGAGAGAGAAACTTCATAACTTGTATTAGGAATTGAAAAGGAAAGATCAGTACTGATATGGCAGAGATTCAAAGGGTAATCAGAAACTACTACGCCAAGAAAAATGAGAACCTGGAAGAAATGGATAAATTATTGGACTCTTATAATCTTATAATCTTCCATGGTTGAAGGAAGAGGATGTAGTATATCTAAACACCCCCATCACTATTGATGAAATTAAAATGGTAATCAAATGTTTGCCCAAAAACAAAAGCCCAGGCCCAGATGGATTCACTAATGAATTCTTTCAAACTTTCCAAGAGGGAATACTACCAATCCTGGCAAGACTCTTTCATGAATTTGAACAAACGGAAACACTTCCAAATAGCTTTTATGAAGCCAACATCACCTTGATACCTAAACCAGACAGAGATGCTACCAAAAAAGAAAATTACAGAACAATATCGCTGATGAATGCAGATGCAAAGATCCTCAACAAAATCCTGGCAAATAGGATTCAATGCCTCAGTAAGATTATCCACTACGATCAATTGATTTCATCCCAGGAATGCAAGGATGGTTTAACATCTGTAAATCTATCAACATAATACACAACATCAACAACAAGAAAAATAAAAATCACATGATCATATTAGTTGACACAGAGAAAGCATTTGATAAGGTCCAACACCCATTCTTGACCAAAACTCTCAGCAAGATGGGAATGGAAGGAACCTTTCTCAATATAGTTAAGGCCATCTACCACAAGCCAGTGGCAAATATTGTCCTCAATGGAGAAAAACTAAAAGCCTTCCCTCTAAATTCTGGCACAAGACAAGGCTGTCCTCTCTCACCACTCCTATTCAACATAGCACTAGAAGTACTTGCCATAGCGATTAGGCAAGAAAAAAATATCAAAGGAATCCAGATAGGAAAGGAAGAAGTCAAGCTTTCACTGTTTGCAGATGACATAATACTCTACTTAGAAAATCCTAAAGACTCTACCAAAAAGCTTCTAGAAACATTAGACTCATATAGCAAGGTGGCAGGTTACAAAATTAACACACAAAAGTCAATGGCCTTTCTATACACCAATAGTAATAAGGAAGAAATGGACTTTAAGAAAACAACCCCGGGCCCGGAGAGATAGCACAGCGGTGTTTGCCTTGCAAGCAGCCAATCCAGGACCAAAGGTGGTTGGTTCGAATCCCGGTGTCCCATATGGTCCCCCGTGCCTGCCAGGAGCTGTTTCTGAGCAGACAGCCAGGAGTACCCCTGAGCACCGCCGGGTGTGACCCAAAAACCAAAAAAAAAAAAAAAAAAAGAAAACAACCCCATTCACAATAGTGCCACACAAACTCAAATATCTTGGAATCAACTTGACTAAAAATGTGAAGGACCTATACAAAGAAAACTATAAAACTCTGCTCCAAGAAATAAGAGAGGACACGTGGAAATGGAAGCACATACCCTGCTCATGGATTGGCAGGATTAACATTATCAAAATGGCAATACTCCCCAAAGCATTGTACAGATTTAATGTGATCCCTCTAAAGATACCCATGACATTCTCCAAAGAAGTGGATCAGGCACTTTTAAAATTCATTTGCAACAATAAACACCCTAGAATAGCTAAAGCAATCATTGGGGAAAGAATATTGGAGGAATTACTTTCCCCAACTTTAAACTTTACTACAAAGTGATAGTTGTCAAAACAGCATGGTATAGGGATAAAGACAGGCCCTCAGTTCAGTTCAGTGAAATAGGCTTGAATAGTCAGAGAATGTTCCCCAGACATACCATCACCTAATTTTTGATAAAGGAGCAAGAAATCCTAAATGAAGCAAAGAACGCCTCTTCAACAAGTGGTGTTGGCACAACTGGCTAGCCACTTGCAAAAAATTGAACTTAGACTCCCAGCTAACATCATATATGAAGGTAAAATCCAAATGGATGAAAGACCTCGATATCAGACCTGAAACCATAAGATATATAGAACAACACATAGGTAAAACACTTCAGGACATTGAGACTTCAGGCATATTCAAGGAGGAAACTGCACTCTCAAAGCAAGTGAAAGCAGAGATTAACAGATGGGAATATATTAAGCTGAGAATCTTCTGCTCCTCAAAGGAAATAGCGCCCAGAATACAAGAGTCCCCCACTGAGTGGGAGAAACTATTCACCCAATTCCAATCAGATAAGGGGCTAATCTCCAAAATATACAAGGCACTGACAGAATGTTACAAGAAAAAAACACCTAATCCTATCAAAAAATGGGGAGAAGAAATGGACAGACATTTTGACAAAGAAGAAATACAAATGGCCAAAAGACACATGAAAAAATGCTCTACATCACTAATCATCAGGGAAATGCAAATCAAAACAACTATGAGGTACCACCTCACACCACAGAGAATAGCACACATCACAAAGAATGACAGGCAAAAGCTGGCTCCCTGTGTGTGACACCAGGCGGGGAAAATCCGCAAAAGTACACCGGCCCAGTGGGGCTCAGCTGTGAAAGACTGTGAGTGTGACCTGTCTATGTCTGTCTACTGTCCTCTTGCGTGAAACTCTTGCGAGTGGGGCAAAAAGAGGCTCAGAGGAGCACGGCCGCATAGCGAAGCTACGCGGCCGTGCACTCTTTCTAAGGAAAGAACTCCATTGCAACAAGAAGGAAAAATCACACTAAGAACGGCGCTATATCACAGAAGCAAACATTTCTCTCTGGACTGTCTTCTCTGTTGCATGCTCGGGCCTAAGATTTGTCCCAGTGTGAGGCTTCATCCACGGAGGACTCCCCTCCCTTAGAGGCAAGTCAGCCCATCCAGAAAGGGAGGAGCCAGAGGAGTGTGCTGCCTACATCATATAGACAATGAATACCACTACAACACGTAGAAAAACCCACAATACAAGTGTGACAATGGGGAAACAACGCAGGCCAGCATCAGACATAGAGAATGAAGATGACAATTCTGAGGACCAGATAATGACTGAACAACTAATCAACCTCTCAGATAAGGACTTTAGACTAGCAATATGGAAGGTGCTCAACAGACTCCAAGAAACCATGGATCGAGTTGAACAGAACACTAATAAGAACCAAGAAAATATGAAGGCAGAAATGACAAAACTCCAAACTGAAATAACATGTCAACTAACAGGACTGAAAAAGTCAGTAAACGAAGTGAATGACAAAATGGATAAGCTCTGGGACAGGGTATCAGAAGCTGAGAATAGACTTGGTGCTGTGGAAGATGAGATACATAACAATTCCATACAGCAGGAGAGATTGGACAAAAAACTTAAAGCAAATGAGCAGACAATGGAAAAATTAGTCAAAGAATGGGAACAGACGAAAATAGAAGTCTATGATAAGATCAACAGAAACAACTTAAGAATCATTGGAGTCCCAGAGACCCAGGAAGAAAATTTCCAGGAAGAATCAATGGTCAAGAACATCATTAAAGAGAAACTTCCAGAGCTAAAGAATATATGTGATCAAATCCTGCATGCCCGAAGAGTACCAACCAAAAGAGACCCCAGAAAAACCACCCCAAGACACATCCTAGTCACAATGACAAATCCCACAGATAGAGACAGAATTCTGAAAACAGCAAGATCAAAAGGGGAAATCATGTTCAAGCAAGCTTCCCTGAGATTTACAGCAGACCTGTCACCAGAAACGCTCAATGCCAGAAAGCAGTGGTGGGATATTGTGACAAGACTGAATGAAATGAATGCTTCACCCAGAATACTATACCCAGCAAAACTCACTTTCCGGTTTGATGGAAGAATACATGGTTTCACAGACAAAAAACAGCTCAGAAACTTCACAGACACAAAACCAGTCTTAAGAGAAAAACTGAAAGACCTAATCTAAGACAAGACTACCCAAAAGACACACCAAATTTTGAAATAAAGATGGTGTTAAATCCCAGGACAATTCTTTCTCTCAACGTCAATGGACTAAATGCACCAGTTAAGAGACACAGAGTGGCTAAATGGATCAAAAAACTCAATCCAACCTTCTGCTGCCTACAAGAAACGCACCTGAATAGTCAGAACAAACATAGACTCAAAATAAAAGGCTGGAGAAAAGTTATCCAAGCAAACAACACCCATAAAAAAGCTGGAGTGGCCATACTAATATCAGATAATGCAAACTTTATACTCAGGAAGGTTGTAAGGGACAAAGACGGACATTTTATATTAATCAAGGGGTACGTAGAGCAAGAAGAATTCACTCTCCTAAACATATATGCACCGAATGAGGGGCCAGCAAAATATTTAATACAACTGTTGACAAATCTGAAATATAATATCAACAACAACACAATAATTATGGGGGACCTTAACACGGCTTTGTCAACACAGGACAGGTCAACCAGACTGAAACCCAACAAGAATATACTAGACCTGAGGAGAGAAATGGAAGAAAGAGGCCTAGTGGATATATATAGGACTCTCCATCCCCAGAAACCTGGATACACATTCTTCTCCAATGTACATGGGACATTCTCCAGGATAGACTACATGCTGGCACATAAAACATACCTCCATAAGATCAAGAGGATAGAAATTTTGCAGACTACCTTCGCTGACCACAAGGCTCTGAAATTATTTGTGAACTCCAAAGGGACTCAGAAGAAACACTTTAACACCTGGAAGTTAAACAGCCTCATGCTCAATAACCAGTGGGTCCGAGATGAAATCAAGGAGGAAATCAAAAGGTTCCTGGAAACAAATGACAATAAAGACACAAACTCTCAGAACTTATGGGACACAGCAAAAGCAGTACTGAGAGGAAAATTTATAGCTTTGCAAGCACACATCAGGAAGGAAGAAGGAGCTTACCTGAGTAGCTTAATGACACAGCTAATAGAACTAGAAAATGCTCAACAAAAGGACCCAAGAATAGGAAGACAGAAGGAAATAACAAAGCTGAGAGCAGAAATCAACGAAGTGGAAACTCAAAAAACATTCCGAAAGATCAACGAAAGCAGAAGTTGGTTCTTTGAAAAAATAAACAAGATTGATAGACCACTGGCAAACCTAACAAAGAAAGAGAGAGAGAGAAATTTGATAACTCGTATCAGGAATGAAAAAGGAGAGATCACTACTGATATGACAGAGATTCAAAGGGTAATCAGAAACTACTTTGAAAAACTCTACGCCACTAAAAATGAGAACCTGGAAGAAATGGATAAATTCTTGGACTCATAATCTTCCACGGTTGAAGGAAGAGGATGTAGCATATCTAAACACCCCCATCACCATTGATGAAATTAAAACAGTAATCAAATGTCTGCCGAAAAACAAAAGCCCAGGTCCAGATGGATTCACTAATGAATTCTATCAAACTTTCCAAGAGGAACTACTGCCAATCTTGGCAAGACTCTTTCATGAAATTGAACAAACAGAAACACTTCCAAATAGCTTTTATGAAGCCAACATCACCTTGATACCTAAACCGGACAGAGATGCTACCAAAAAAGAAAATTACAGACCAATATCACTGACGAATGCAGATGCAAAGATCCTCAACAAAATCCTGGCAAATAGGATTCAATGCCTCGTTAAGAAGATCATCCACTACGATCAAGTAGGTTTCATCCCAGGAATGCAAGGCTGGTTTAACATCCGTAAATCTATCAACATAATACACAACATCAATAACAAGAAAAATAAAAACCACATGATCATATCAATAGATGCAGAGAAAGCATTTGATAAGGTCCAACACCCATTCTTGATCAAAACTCTCAGCAAGATGGGAATGGAGGGAACCTTTCTCAATATAGTGAAGGCCATCTACCACAAGCCAGTGGCAAATATTATCCTCAATGGAGAAAAACTGAAAGCCTTCCCTCTAAATTCTGGCACAAGACAAGGCTGTCCTCTCTCACCACTCCTATTCAACATAGCACTGGAAGTACTTGCTATAGCGATTAGGCAAGAAAAGGATATCAAGGGAATCCAGATAGGAAAGGAAGAAGTCAAGCTCTCACTGTTTGCAGATGACATGATACTCTACTTAGAAAACCCTAAAGACTCTATCAAAAAGCTTCTAGAAACAATAGACTCATATAGCAAGGTGGCAGGCTACAAAATTAACACACAAAAATCAATGGCCTTTCTATATACCAATAGTAATAAGGATGAAATGGACATTAAGAAAACAACCCCATTCACAATAGTACCACACAAACTCAAATATCTTGGAATCAACTTGACTAAATATGTGAAGGACCTATACAAAGAAAACTATAAAACTCTGCTCCAAGAAATAAGAGAGGACACACGGAAATGGAAACACATACCCTGCTCATGGATTGGCAGGATTAACATCATCAAAATGTCAATACTCCCCAAGGCATTATACAGATTTAATGCCATCCCTCTAAAGATACCCATGACATTCTTCAAAGAAGTGGATCAGACACTTTTGAAATTCATTTGGAACAATAAACACCCTCGAATAGCTAAAGCAATCATTGGGAAAAAGAATATGGGAGGAATTACTTTTCCCAACTTTAAACTGTACTACAAAGCAACAGTTATCAAAACAGCATGGTATTGGAATAAGGATAGGTCCTCAGATCAGTGGAATAGGCTTGAATACTCAGAAAATGTTCCCCAGAGATACAACCATCTAATTTTTGATAAAGGAGCAGGAAATCCTAAATGGAGCAGGGAAAGCCTCTTCAACAAGTGGTGTTGGCACAATTGGATAGCCACTTGCAAAAAATTAAACTTAGACCCCCAGCTAACATCATGTACAAAGGTAAAATCCAAATGGATTAAAGACCTCGATATCAGCCCCAAAACCATAAGATATATAGAACAGCACATAGGCAAAACACTCCAGGACATTACAGGCATCTTCAAGGAGGAAACTGCACTCTCCAAGCAAGTGAAAGCAGAGATTAACAGATGGGAATATATTAAGCTGAGAAGCTTCTGCACCTCAAAGGAAATAGTGCCCAGGATACAAGAGCCACCCACTGAGTGGGAGAAACTATTCACCCAATACCCATCAGATAAGGGGCTAATCTCCAAAATATACAAGGCACTGACAGAACTTTACAAGAAAAAAAACATCTAACCCCATCAAAAAATGGGGAGAAGAAATGAACAGACACTTTGACAAAGAAGAAATACGCATGGCCAAAAGACACATGAAAAAATGTTCCACATCACTAATCATCAGGGAGATGCAAATCAAAACAACGATGAGATACCACCTCACACCCCAGAGAATGGCACACATCACAAAGAATGAGAATAAACAGTGTTGGCGGGGATGTGGAGGGAAAGGAACTCTTATCCACTGCTGGTGGGAATGCTGTCTAGTTCAACCTTTATGGAAAGCGATATGGAGATTCCTCCAAAAACTGGAAATCGAGCTCCCATACGATCCAGCTATACCACTCCTAGGAATATACCCTAGGAACACAAAAATACAATACAAAAACCCCTTCCTTACACCTATATTCATTGCAGCTCTATTTACCATAGCAAGACTCTGGAAACAACCAAGATGCCCTTCAACAGACGAATGGCTAAAGAAACTGTGGTACATATACACAATGGAATATTATGCAGCTGTCAGGAGAGATGAAGTCATAAAATTTTCCTATACATGGATGTACATGGAATCTATTATGCTGAGTGAAATAAGTCAGAGAGAGAGAGAAAAACGCAGAATGGTCTCACTCATCTATGGGTTTTAAGAAAAATGAAAGACACCCTTGTAATAATAATTTTCAGACACAAAAGAGAAAAGAGCTGGAAGTTCCAGCTCACCTCAGGAAGCTCACCACAAAGAGTGATGAGTTTAGTTAGAGAAATAACTACATTTTGAACTGTCCTAATATTGAGAATGTATGAGGGAAATGTAGAGCCTGTTTAGGGTACAGGCGGGGGTTGGGGGGGGGAGGAGGGAGATTTGGGACTTGGGTGATGGGAATGTTGCACTGGTGATGGGTGGTGTTCCTTTTATGACTGAAACCCAAACACAATCATGTATGTAATCAAGGTGTTTAAATAAAAAAAAATTAAAAAAAAATAAATATCAATTATTAAAAATAAAAACAAAACAAAACAAAAAAAAAACAAAGAATGACAACAAGCAGTGTTGGCGGGATGTGGAGAGAAAGGAACTCTTATCTACTGCTGGTGGAAATGCCATCTAGTTCAACCTTTATGGAAAGCAATATGGAGATTCCTCCAAAAACTGGAAATCGAGCTCCCATATGATCCAGCTATACCACTCCTAGGAATATACCTAGGAACTCTAAAATACAATACAAAAACTTTTTCCTGACGCCTACATTCATTGCAACACTATTTGCCATAGCTGGACTCTGGAAACAACCAAGATGCCCTTCAACAGACGAATGGCTAAAGAAACTGTGGTACATATACACAATGGAATATTATGCACCTGTCAGGAGAGATGAAGTCATGAAATTTTCCTATACATGGATGTACACGGAATCTATTATGCTGAGTGAAATAAGTCAGAGAAAGAGAGAGAGAGAGAAATGCAGAATGGTCTCACTCATCTATGGGATTTAAGAAAAATGAAAGACATTCTTGCAATAATAATTTTCAGACACAAAAGAGAACCGAGCTGGAAGTTACAGCTCACCTCAGGAAGCTCACCACAAAGAGTGATGAGTTTAGTTAGAAAAATACATTTTGAACTGTGCTAATAATGAGAATGTATGAGGGAAATGAAAAGCCTGTCTAGAGTACAGGCGGGGGTTAGGTGGGGAGGAGGGAGATTTGGGACATTGGTGATGGGAATGTTGCACTTGTGATGGGTGGTGTTATTTACATGACTAAAACCCAAACACAATCATGTATGTAATCAAGGTGTTTAAATAAATAGAAAGCTTTATACTTTCTCCATAAGGCTGAACCAGATGACATCCCCACCAACAGTGAGAGCAAATTTGACTCCCAGCAATACTGGCTTTTTTCAGTTTTAATATGTGTTATTCTCACTGGTGTAAAATGTCTTTTTTTAATAGAATATCCTTGATAAGAAGTGATGATGAACTTTTTTTTTATATGCTTACTGGATGTTGAGGAAACCACTGCCTCTCAGGATGGATTCAGCGATGCTCAGTATTAACAATGTTTTATTTGTATATTTTCTTCAGAAAAACACAGATGGTTCCTCTTCCACCCTTCTTTTTTGATAGTATTATTCATTTATATTTGTTCTTGACTTTGTGAATGCTTTATCTATCTATCTTGACATTAGGCTTTATCTGACGTATTTCTTCCTTTCCAAAGGTAGAAATTAAATTTAAAAATTTTTTGTTTAATTTTAGCCCATTTCTTTTGGCATGTAAAATGTTATTAATTTGATGTAGTCTCATTTGTTTTTCTTATCTTTGCCAGTGAAGTCAAACCATGTCTGAGGTTCATATTCTGGAAAGTTCTGTCTGTTTTCTTAATGTATTTAATAGATTATATTATTTTTTTTGGTACTTGGGCCACACCTGGTGATGCTCAGGGGTTACCCCTGGCTGTGCACTCAGAAATCGCTCCTGGCTTGAGGGACCATTGGGATCCTGGGGATCAAACCAAGGTCTGTCCTGGTCGGCCACATGCAAGGCAAGTGCCATATTGCTGCACTATATTTTTAATTCACCTTGCATAATTCTTGGTTTTAAACAAACAATACCATTCATCTCTTAGCCTTTTATTTTGGGTTTTGATTTTAATTTTTGGCCACACCCAGCAGCGGTGCTCCAGGGTTACTCCTGGCTCTGCACTCAGAAATAGCTCCTGGAAGACTTGGGCGACCATATGAGATGCTAGGGATTGAACAAGGTCTGTCCCAGGTCGATAGTTTGAAAGGCAAATGCCCTACCGCTATGCTATCACTTCAGCACCCATCTCTTAGCCTTTTGTATACATGCACAAATAAATAATTTGTCTTACCTCATTAGTTATGTAATATACTATGGTAAGTATCTGAATCTACCTCCTTGTAACAAATAATGTAACTAAAATGAACTAAGATTGTCTACATATAACTTCTCCATCTAGTTCATCAAATTTCTTCTGGCTAATGTAATTTTTGCCTGGATTCTTGTGTGTGGGTGTTGAGGGTGAGAGGTATGGGACACACGTTTACCTGATCAGGACTTACTCCTGACTCTGCACCCAGAAATTGCTCCTTGTTGGAAATGGTGACAAGGATATAAAAACCATCCACAGAATGGGAGAAACTATTCATCCAATACCCATCAGATAAGATGCTAATATAAAAAATATACAAGGTACTGACAGAACTTAACAAAAGAAAAACCCATTTAACCTCATTAAAAATTGGGGAGAAGAAATGAACAGACACTTCCTCAAAGAAGAAATACAAATGGCCAAAAGACACATGAAAAAATGCTCCACATCATTGATCATCAGGGAGATGCAAGTCAAAACAACTATGAGGTACCTTCTCACATCACAGAGACTAACACACATCACAAAGAACAAGAACAATTAGTGCTGGCAGGGATGTGAGGAGAAAGGAATTCTCATTCACTGCTGGTGGGAATGTTGTCTTGTTCAGCATTTATTGAAAACAATATGGAGATTCCTCAAAAAAACTGGAAACTGAACTCCCATAAGATCCAGCTATACCACTCCTAGGGATATACTCTAGGAATACAAGAACACAACACAAAAAGGCCTTCTGCACACCAATATTAATTACAGTGCTATTTACAATAGACAGAATCTGGAAACAACCCAGATGATCAACAACAAATGAGTGGCTAAAGAAACTGGTATATATACACAATGGAATACTATGCAGCCATCAAGACAGATGAAGTCATGAAATTTTCCTATACATGATGGACATGAAATCTATTATGCTGAGTGAAATAAGCCAGAGGGAGAGAGATAGACACAGAATAGTCTCACTCACCTATGGATTTTAAGAAAAGTAAAAGACATTATTGTAATAATACACAGAGACAATAGAGATGAGGGCTGAATGGCCTGGCTCACGATATGAAGCTTACCACAGAGTGGTGAGTTCAGGTAGAGTAATAACTACACTGACAACTACCATGACAACACTAGTGAGTGAGATAAATAGAATGCCTATCTTGAATACAGGCAAGAGAGGAGGCAAGAGAGGCCGGAGGAAGAAGGAGGGCATTGGTGGTGGGAATATTACATTGGTGAAGGGGGTGTTCTATTTTTTTTATAACTAAAAGCCAACTACAAACATGTTTGTAATCATGGTGCTTAAATTAAGATATGTATTAAACAAAAACTATAGCAAAAATAAAAAGATATTACTCCTTGTTATGCTTAGGGAGACAAGCTAGGGCTTGAACAAATTGGCCCCATGCAAAACAAGCTCTTTATTTTATGTTTTGGTATTGGACCATACTCTAAAATATCTAGAGATTACTCCTATATCTGTGCTCAGGAATAACTTCTGGAGGTGCTTGGTGGACCATTTGGGATACCAGTGATTGAATTCTGGTTGACTGCATACAAAGCAAGTTCTTTGCTATAGCCTCATATTTACGTCTGTACTATCTCTTCAGCCTTTACTACTTTGATTTTTTAAATAATTATGTCATACTATTTGAAACTGAACATGACCATATTCTTCTATGCACTCTTAAGAAACATGCTAGATGGCTTTAATTGGTTTAACTTTATAAAAAGTATATTGCCGGGGCCAGAGCAAATAGCACAGCAGTAGGGCACTTGCCTTGCACGTAGCTGACCCAGGATGGAGGTTCTATCTCTGGTGTCCCATATGGTCCCCCAAGCCAGGAGCAATTTCTGAGCACATAGTCAGGAGTAACCCCTGAGCATCACAGGAGTAACCCGCCAAAGTATATTGTCCTTTAATATATAATATTCTGGAATTTATGTTTTCCTCAATATTATATTTATGAAACCAAGTATGGTGTCCTAAGTAGCTATATTCATTTTATTTGCTGTGAAATAGTCTTATTTGAGGATTTATAGTTTATTGATTCCATATTCTTCAGGCATTTGAGTTGTTTCTGAGTATTTGTGACATGAATGATGTCTCTGTGCATATTTATTGGTGTACAGGCAAAATAATTTCTTTGATGTTTTTTCTGTGCATTTAAGGAATTAATTTATTATTTTTGTAGGAGCTCTCCAAGTGATGCTTTTGAGTGCAGGGAGGCCCCACCTGATTGTTATTGGTCAAGGAGATTAGCAGCTCAATTGCATCCAGACCCTTGGAGACTCAGTTTGCAGGGAATTCCTGCCACCTCTGAACATGGACCAGCATTGCTCAGGGGTAACTTTTGACTGGAGTTTAGATATCATAGTTACAATAGCCTTAATTTGTTTGATTATTGTGTACAAATAACTATGAATTCAGAACCATCAAAGGGCCCAAGACCTTCAACTGCTGTCCTTGATTTACTTTTAGTTAACCTTTTCAGAAAACTTCTAGTTGGTAATAGCAGTTTTGTAATCCAAGGCCAAGGATTTGTCATAATTCTATATGTCCATCTGTTCTCTTCTTTTTTCTATGTACCACAAAGGAGTGAGAACATCAGTATCTTTTTCTTTTTCTTTTTGGGCCACACTCATTGATGCTCAGGGGAGTATCTGATCTTTTCCTTCTCACTTATTTCATGCAATACAAAGTCCTCCAAGTCCAACCCAATGACAGCTGCAATATGTTGTCTATTCTAATGCTGATCCCATGCTGTATTCCATTGTGTAGACATTTCACAACTTCTTTATTCATCTTTTGTTTGGCACTATATTGTCTTCAGATGCTGCTTTCACACTTAGTTCTGTAATGAACATGGATGTGCATAATGGAATTTGGAATTTGGCAAAAATTTGGAAAAATAAATTTGGAACTCATAATGAAGAATGTAATTTCTTAGGTGTAGGAAAAACTGAAGTTTAAGATTTAATTCTAGTGACTCTAACTACTATAGTCATGAGGAAAATAAGCTCTCTGTAGCTTAACTCTTGAATTTTATTCTTCTTGCCTCGGCCTGGAACCCAAATTTAAAGCAATTTACTTGTAATGGACTCAACTTTGTAACTGAGCAGGTCAAAATCCAAAATGATTCTGAAAGTCAATAGCTGTAATGGTCATTTTTAAACTGCTGGGATAATTGCAAGTGATGAATTCAATTCTTAACAAGGCCATCAAAATTCCTATGAGCCAATAATAGATGTATTTTGAGAAGTAGTCTAGGAATAAATCCCCACTATATATGCTATCGTAATTTATTATCTCTACTTTGCCAAACAAGAGTGCTATAGATTGTTTTTGTGTCTAGTAACTCTCCTTCTTCCGCACATTTTAGAATCAACACTCAATGTTCTCTGTCCACTTCACTGCAACTTGTCCTAAGAAATTTGATGACACTTGAGTGACTCACCCAACTATCCCAATGGACATTTGGGGGAAATTGTCTTTGTTTATTGCTGTCTTCCAGTGAGGAAAAAAATCATTTTTACTATTGTATCCTAAACATTAAGGATACCTCCTATTCTTAAAGGCTGTCTCCATTCTTTACAAATTTATGCTCTGCTGAAGATACAAACTCTTTAACTGCTCCTAAATTCCATTAAAATTAATCAGACTATCCTCTTTAATGCCCCTGTGAATTGCTTTTAGTAGCAAAAAAATTTCAGGAAATCTACCCCTAAAGCACATTCTACTAATTGTGATTTACTGCTAGGATTCATACTCATTCATCTGCATCAGGCTGCAACAGCATAGAAGTAAGACAACTTTCTAGATGGCAGGAGACATGTCCTTTTCAATGACTGGCTTCTTTCCTGAGCAGTTGAACATGTTGGAATACTGATGAGATTAGCTGATTCCAGGTATAATTTGTTAAAAGAAAAACTTTGTACCTGTAAATTTGACTAAACATATACTCTTTCTAAATTGATACAGAGGAACAAAGGAGGGAAAAGGTCTAAAGAGTGAAGATATTAGAGTAATAGACAGTTCATGTGTTAGTTTATGATACTTAGGGCAGAAGATTGATGACATTGAGCACTGATAAGTTTTGGAACAAAGCATTCTACTTGCCAACTAAGGAAAACTTTTTTTGATTTTTGGGTTACGCCTTGTGACACTTAGGGGTTACTCTACGTTCTGAATTTAGGAATAACTCTTGATGGGCTCAGATGATCATATGGGATTAAATCTGAGTGCCCTTTCCATATCCAATTGTGATGACCCCAGGAAAAACCTTTAATTTAGTTGCAACAAGTGAAAAAGAGGATAAAATGTGTTTTCCTTTGTACCAAAAGATTTGGTACATAAAACAATATTTTGTATAATATAGAAGCTAATCATTTGGTTATCCTTTTTTTTTGGTTTGGGGGCCACACCTGATGACACACAGGGGTTATGCTCAAAAATTGCTCCTGGGGACCATATGGGACACTGGAGGATTGAACCCCATTCTGTCTTAGGTTAGCACATGCAAAGCAGATGCCCTATTACCAGTGGCATGGCTCTGGCCCTGCTCATCATTTTAAAAGCCTAGTTTGTAGAAATAAAATTTCAAGAATAAGCTCTTACAATTGAGAAAATAGTCATTGGTAAATAATTTTAATTAAAAATATTCAACGAGATAATTATTCCATTTCAAGTGCAAGCTTGTAAATTATATTTATAAAATAATCTTTAGGGACATTCTTTTCTAAATGTATCATTATAAAAGTGTTTGGGTCAAAACTTTCAAAGGGGAAGCTTAAAATATAAGAGATAGGGGCCAGAGCAATAGTATAGGAATAATCCCTGAGAACAGAGTCAGGAACAAGCCCTGAGCACTACCAAGTGTGGCCCCCAAACAAAACAAAACACATATACGAGACATATGAAGGATTTTTAATATAACATTTTACAAAATTTTGCTCCCATTGAAGAAACCCCTTTTGGAGGGCTATTCTGCTCACCCTCTGCTTCTATAAGGTGGGGTGACTATTATTAATTTTGGATTTATAGGAAACATGGAACACAAAGATACTATTTTACTCATTTCAGTGGCTGTATTTAAAGTTCAAAGTCGCATTATTTCTAAAGTTGGATATATATATTCTTTATTTTCACTAAGATATTTCTCCCTGTACTGTGAAAAATTGTGAGTGCTGCCTGTGTGTGTCTGTCTCCTTCCTGTCACGTGAAACTCTTGGGAGTGGGCTGAAAAGAGGCTCCAGAAAACTCGCTCTCCCAGAAGCTTATTCTAGGGCAGGAATGCCAAGGAACTGCTTCATAACGTGAAAACTGGCTATAAGCAGTATTTTGCAGAACCCAGGTCCCCTGTTTGTGACGTCAGGCTGGGAAAATCTACAAAACTATGCCTGCCCAGTGGGGCCCGACTGTGAAAAATTGTGAGTGCTGCCTGTGTGTGTCTGTCTCCTGTCTTGTCACGTGAACCTCTTGGGAGTGGGCCGAAAAGAGGCTCCAGAAAACTCGCTCTCCCAGAGGCCAATTCTAGGGCGGAACGCCAAGGAACTACTCCATAAAGTGAAAATCAGCTATAAGCAGTACTATGCAGAAGCCAGGTCCCCTGTTTGTGACGTCAGGTTGGGAAAATCCATGAAACTACGCCTGCCCAGTGGGGCCCAACTGTGAAAAATTGTGAGTGCTGCCTGTGTGTGTCTTTCTACTGTCCTGTTGTGTGAACCTCTTGAGAGTGGGCCAAAAAGAGGCTCTGCTTCACTACATGGCCGTGCACTTTTTCTAAGGAAAGAACACCATAGCAACAAGAAGGAAAAATCACACTAAGAACTGTGCTGGAGCACTCTCCAGACTGTTCTCCATAGGTGTTGGACTAGGGGGCACTCCCACCAGCAGTGGATGAGAGTGCCTTTCATACTGCATCCCCGCCAACACAGATTGTTCCCATTATTTTTGATGTGGGCCATCCTCACTGGTTTAAGGTGTTATCTCATTGCTGTCTTGATTTGGATTTCCCTAATAATGAGTGAAGGTGAACATGTTTTCATGTGTTTGTTGGCCATCTTTTGGTCTTCCTCAGAGAAGTGTGTATTCATTTTATCTCCCCATTTTTCTATGGCTTTATTTGGTTTTGGGGGACTCAGTTTTCTGAGTGCTTTGTATATTCTGGTTATCAACCCCTTATCTGATGTGTTGAGTGCGAAAATTTTTTCCCATTCAGTTAGTTGTCTTCTTGTCTTGAGTTGGGTTTCCTTCGCCATGCAGAAGCTTCTTAGTTTGATGTAATCCCATTTGTTTATGTTTGATGCTAAAATCTTTGCCATTGGTGTTCCATCCTCAAAGACTTTTTAATATATAGGTCTTAGAGTGTTCTGCCTATTTTTTCCTCAATAAACTTTATAGATTCTGATCTAATTTCAAGGTTTTAATCCATTTTGAGTTGACTTTTGTATAAGGAGTGAGGTATGGGTCAATTTTCAGTTTCTTACAGGTGGTCTTCCAGTTGTACCAACACCATTTGTTGAAGAGACTTTCTTTGTTCCATTTCAAGTTCTGGGCTCTATTGTCAAATATTAGTTGACTGTATATCTGGGGATTTATGTCTGGAAATTCTGTTCTAACCCACTGGTCTGAGGCTTTGTTTTTGTTTCAGTACCATGCTGTTTTGATCACTATGGCTTTATAGTATAGCTTCAGATTAGGTAAAGAAATGCCACCCAACTTCTTGTTTTTCAGTATCTGTTTGGCTATCCTGGGTCTTTTGTGGTTACAAATAAATTTTATGATTGATTGTTCTAAGTCTTGAAAGAATGATGCAATGATTTGGATGGGGATTGCATTAAATCTATATAGAAGTTTGGGTAGGATCGTCATTTTGATTATGTTGATTCTACCTACCCATGAGCATGGGATGTTCTTCCATTTCCTTAGATCCTCTTCAATTTCTTTCTGAAGTGTTTTGAAATTTCCCTGGTATAAATCCTTCATTTCCCTTGTAAGGTTGAGTCCTAGGTACTTGATATTATTTGAAACTAATTTAAATGGAATTGTATTTTTAATCCCTATCTCCTCAGCTTCGTTATTTGTATAGAGAAACACTACTGTCTTTTGTGTATTGACTTTGTAACCAGCCCCTTTGCTGTAATGGTTAATTGTTTCTAGGAGTTTTACTGTGGACTCTTTAGGGTTTTCCGTGTATATCATCATATCATCTGCGAAAAGAGATAGTTTGAGTTCCTCTTTCCCAATTTGGATCTCTTTGATTCGCTTCTCTTGTCTGATTGTGATTGCAACAGAACAGGTCTTCCGGAAGCATAATGAAAGACTTTATCCCAGGCTCCAGTCTAGGAGCAACATAATGACCAAGAACACCAACTACAAAAGATGAATTAAAACGACACTGAAGAAGCAGAACTGCTAGAACCACAAAGAAAGACTTCATAAACTCCATTCCCTGAAGCGCACAGCCACCAAGATATCTAGAAACAGAGGTCTGATTTTACCATTCAAGACAAAGCAGAAGTCTTCCATACACCACGAAAGCAGCAAGGGGAGAGTAAATGATCATTCAAGGAGTCTAGAGTTAATTCCATGACAGTATACTTCAGGGATGGAGAAACCCTGTATCTCCTAGGTCAAGGGAATTCCCTCTACAATATCCCCAATAGTTACTGTGCCTATGCAGGGGGATAAAGAAAAGGAGAAAAAAAGCACAAAAACAATCATTTTTCCACATGTTTATTTATCGATTGATAGATTTTTTGACGTCTTTATTTTGGTGTGGAGATTACGGTTGATGTCTCCAATATTATTTTATTTTATTTTGTCTTGTCTTTCTCTTTCTTTTTGCACTCGAGCATGATTTGATTTCAGAACCGAGACTATTGTGTGGTGCCTGTCTTTATTGCTGTAGTGCTCACCGGTTAGTTAATTCGATATTTTTTTTCTGTATTGTTGTGGTATTTTAAATACCTTTTTCACATCCTTTCTCAAAATGAGGTTGGAAGCCTCTAGAGGGACTCAGCCCATTTTCAGCGTATTTGACTTTTGACTTCTTTTTTTTTTCTTTTATTTTGTACCCCATTCTATGCTTTTCTTGCCTTCAAACAAAACCATATACCTCGATTTTTCTAGCTCTGCCTCTTAAATAGAGGGGGAAACATGGGAGTGTTCCAGGACCAAACAGATATGTGATCACTAATAGTAAGCCAGACAAAGAGGGGTCCACCTACTCTAGCAGCCCGGGGGGTGATGGTGTGGTATATGGGTTATAGAAAGGGAACTGGAATGGGGGAATGACATAGTTGGTGATGGGTATTCCCCTGACTCAATGTTAATATGTACCTAAAATACTACTGTGAAAGATATGTAAGCCATTATGGAAAAAATGTGTTTTAAACCAGAAACTCTCTTTGACTTACATGTATTATTATTATATCAATTATATTATATATTATGTCACGATATAATGTTATGTTAGTTTAACTCATTATGTTAATCAACTTTGTCTCTTAAATAAATTCTTACAATAAAAAGAAAAAAAATATTGGGAAATGCTAATATTCTCAGTAGTATGAATATTTTAAATCATTATCATTAAGTGATGCTTTTATGTGTTAACATTAAACTGAATGATTTTTTTGTTTTGTTTTTTTTTTGGGCCACACCCGTTTGACGCTCAGGGGTTACTCCTGGCTATGTGCTCAGAAATCGCCCCTGGCTTGGGGGGACCATATGGGACACCGGGGGATCGAACCGCGGTCCTTCCTTGGCTAGCGCTTGCAAGGCAGACACCTTACCTCCAGCGCCACCTACCCGGCCCCCTGATTGATTATTTTAAATTAATAAATATTTTATAAATTTCTCAAAAAAAAAAAAAAAAGAACTGTGCTGGATCACTGAAGCCCAGCATTTCTCTCCGGACTGTTTTCTCTGCTGCATGCTCAGGCCTAAGATTTGATCCTGTGAGAGGCTTCATCTACGGAGGACTCCCCTCCCTTGGAGGCAAGTCGACCCACCCAGAAAGGGCAGAGCCAGAGGAGTGTGGCTGCCTACATCATTTAGCCAATGAATACCACCACAACACGTAGAAAAACCCACAATACAAGTGTGACAATGGGGAAACAACGCAGGCCAGGATCAGACATAGAGAATGAAATGACAATTCTGATGACCAGATAATGACCAATGAACTAATCAACCTCTCAGATAAGGACTTTAGGCAAGCAATATGGAAGATGCTCAAAGAACTCAAAGAAATCATGGATCGAGTTGAACAGAATACTAAGAAGAACCAAGAAAATATGAAGACAGAAATCACAAAACTCTAAACTGAAATAACTAACAGGCCTGAAAAACTCAGTAAATGAAGAGATAACAAAACGGATAAGCTCTGGGACAGGGTTATAAGCTGAGAATAGAATTGGTGCTGTGGAAGATGAGATAAATAACAATTCCATACAGCGGGAGAGATTGGAAAAAAAACTTAAAGCAAATAAACAGACAATGGAAAAATTAGTCAAAGAATGGGAACAGATGAAATAGAAATCTATCATAAGCTCAACAAAAACAACTTAAGAATCATTGGAGTCCCAGAGACCCAGGAAGAAATTTCCAGGAAGAATCAACGGTCAAGAACATCATTAAAGAGAAACTTCCAGAGCTAAAGAATATATGTGATCAAATCCTACATTCTCAAAGAGTACCAACCAAAAGAGACCACAGAAAAAATACCCCAAGACACATCCTAGTCACAATGACAAATCCCACAGATAGAGACAGAATTCTGAAAACAGCAAGATCAAAAGGGAAAATTACGTTCAAGCAAGCATCCTTGAGATTTACAGCAGACCTGTCACAAGAAACACTCAATGTCAGAAAGCAGTGGTGGGATATTGTGACAAGACTGAATGAAATGAATGCTTCACCTAGAATACTGTACACAGCTAAACTTGATAACTCGTATTAGAGAGAGAGAAACTTGATAACTCGTATTAGGAATGTAAAAGGAGAGATCAGTACTGATATGGCAGAGATTCAAAGGGTAATCAGAAACTACTTTGAGAAACTCTACGCCACAAAAAATGAGAACCTGGAAGAAATGGATAAATTCTTGGACTCTTATAATCTTCCACGGTTGAAGGAAGAGGATGTAGCATATCTAAACACCCCCATCACTATTGCTAAAATTAAAACGGTAATCAAATGTCTGCCCAAAAACAAAAGCCCAGGCCCAGATGGATTCACTAATAAATTCTTTCAAACTTTCCAAGAGGAACTACTACCAATCCTTGCAAGACTCTTTCATGAAATTGAACAAATGGAAACACTTCCAAATAGCTTTTATGAAGCCAACATCAACTTGATACCTAAACCAGACAGAGATGCTACGAAAAAAGAAAATTACAGACCAATATCACTGTTGAATGCAGATGCAAAAATCCTCAACAAATTACTGGCAAATAGGATTCAATGCCTCAGTAAGAAGATTATCCACTACGATCAAGTAGGTTTCATCCCAGAAATGTAAGGATGGTTTAACATCTGTAAATCTATCAACATAATACACAACATCAACAACAACAAAAAATAAAAATCACATGATCATATCAATAGATGCAGAGAAAGCATTTGATAAGGTCCAACACCCATTCTTGATCAAAACTCTCAGCAAGATGGGAATGGAAAGAACTTTTCTCAATATAGTTAAGGCCATCTACCACAACCCAGTGGCAAATATTGTCCTCAATGGAGAAAAACTGAAAGCCTTTCCTCTAAATTCTGGCACAAGATAAAGCTGTCCTCTCTCACCACTTCTATTCAACATAGCACTGGAAGTACTTGCTATAGTTATTAGGCAAGAAAAAGATATCAAGGGAATCCAGATAGGAAAGGAAGAAGTCAAGCTCTTGCTGTTTGCAGATGATGTGATACTCTACCTAGAAAACCCTAAAGTCTCTACGAAATAGCTTCTAAAAACAATAGACTCATATAGCAAGGTGGCAGGCTACAAAATTAACACACAAAAATCAATGGCCTTTCTATACACCAATAGTAATAAGGAAAAAATGGGCATTAAAAAAACAACTCCGTTAATCGGGCCCTGGGGGGAGGGGGTGAGAAATTCCTCCCTATACATCCAAAAACTACAAAGGCACGGCTGGGCTCAGAACACTCCGCATGCCAGGATTTCTGGGTGCCTTTGACTGGTATGTTGGGGGCTCTGGGCAGGACAGCTAGCCATAGGCCCCCTGGGCTGACCACTTAGTCCAGGGGAACAAGATCCCCCCCACACCAGGCGGGTCTTCAGGGCCACGCCTGGTTAATCGGGCCCTGGGGGGAGGGGGGGAGAAATTTCTCCCTATGCATCCAAAAACTACAGAACCGCGCGTACTTCATGTATTGAGAGTATGTTTTGCGTATCCAGAATGTTCATTTTTTATTCTGCCCTTTCACACACCCCTACAAAGCTCTTTTTTACTCCTTAACTCTCTAACCCCCCTAATGTCACTAACCTACATTACTCTTTTTAACTTCAGTAGTGTACAATCCTAATCACAGACCAAATCCGTGCATTGTGTGTAACAACCCCAAACTGTTTCAAGATACATAAAATGGACACGTATTTCTTTAGAATATTTTGTGTTTTTTCTCTGACAGCTATAATTCTTACTAAATGTTGTCTTATACAGTGACAATTCTAACCACTTTTTATCTTCTCTTTTTGAGCTGTTTAACAAGGAATTTTGGTGAAAGAGTCCCCCAGTTTAATGCTTATCATTGAACCATATCATGGGAATTGTTGGAATTGTTCTTATGGCCCCCATATGTGCCAATAACACCACATGACATTGCTCCTTTTTTGCATAGGCACATTAAAATGGGAAAATACTATACATACAAATAAGATCCTATCTAATAGAGATTGGAACACACAAATCTTGTAGTGCAAAGGGACCTTACACCCTGAACATTGACCTGGCACAGACCTCAGAAGAAAGGGCATTTTCCACTCACCCTTGAACCAGGGAAGCCATCCACGAAACATCCAGGCTGGTCTATAACATCACATGGAAGCAATCCTCTACCACAGAAGACCCTACACTGCTCAGACATTGACCTTCTCAAAAGAGACTTTCCTTAACACTGAGAAGACTTAACAACCACAACGACCTGCTTACAGGACAGGGCTCCCTGCATTGCCCTTTGATTGTGAGGTGAAATGAGAGGACGCTCCACATCCTGACTTCAATGTAGGATATGCAGATTCCAGGATCTTTAATACAGAAACATGATACCAACAACAGAGACTGTGTGAAAAATAAATGTGTGTTGGCACTTCAGACAATGTCTTGGATTGGACAATCTAGCTTGCCTGGTGCTTAGAGTTGGTCTTGTGCCAGGAAACTTCAGGGGTCGGGTCTCTTTGTATTTAGGCCAAGGTTCTTTATTTCCATATCCCTCATATGTTGATGGGCCTATGCAAACAACAATTACCACTCTAACACCATTTTTACTGTGCTCCTTTGACTCTAATCCTTAAAAAGAACCCACTTAAAATTTGAGGTTAACTTAAGCTAATATGCATGTATATGGAAATGTAAAAAAATACTATGCCTGTAATATTTAAGGAGTTATGTAAGTTTTATGGCTTTAGATTGCCTTGTATGCTGTTAAGAAATATTATAATGTGTTACAATCTGGGGACTTGAGGGACAAAGTAATTGTACATGGAGTCTGTCTTATTTATCTTAATGTTCTTTGGTTCTTTGGCTGAAATTTCAAAGTTAAGATATCAGCAAGGGGACTTCTGAGAATTATGTTATGGGTGATTGTCCTTCCACTGTAACTTTACTTTATCCTCTTTCTTTGCATCCTTGTTCTCATAATTAAAAATAAAAAAATTAAAAAAAAACTCCATTCACAATAGTGCCACACAAACTCAAATATCTTGGTATCAACTTGACTAAAAATGTGAAGGACCTATACAAAGAAAACTATAAAACTCTGCTCCAAGAAATAAGAGAGGACACGTGGAAATGGAAGCACATACCCTGCTCATGGATTGGCAGGATTAACATCATTAAAATGGCAATACTCCCCAAAGCATTGTACAGATTTAATGCAATCCCTCTAAAAATACCCATGACATTCTTCAAAGAAGTGGATCAGGCACTTTTGAAATTCATTTGGAATAATAAACACCCTAGAATAGCTAAAGCAATTATTGGGAAAAAGAATATGGGAGGAATTACTTTCCCCAACTTTAAACTTTACTTCAAAGCAATAGTTATCAAAACAGCATGGTATTGGAATAAAGAAAGGCCCTCAGATCAGTGGAATAGGCTTGAATTCTCAGAGAATGTTCCCCAGACATACAATCACCTAATTTTTTTATAAAGGAGCAAGAAATTCTAAATGGAGCAAAGAAAGCCTCTTCAACAAGGTGTTGGCACAACTGGCCAGGTGTTGGCACAACTGGCACACTTGCAAAAAATTGAACTTTGACCCCAGCTAACATCATGTATGAAGGTTAAATCCAAATGGATGAAAGACCTTGATAACAGACCCGAAATCATAAGATATATAGAACAACGCGTAGGTAAAACACTACAGGACATTGAGACTAAAGGCATCTTCAAAGAGGAAACTCTCCAAGCAAGTGAAAGCAGAGATTAACTGATGGGAATATATTAAACTGAGAAGCTTCTGCACCTCAAAAGAAATAGCTCCCAGGATACAAGAGCCACCCACTGAGTGGGAGAAACTATTCACCCAATACCCATCAGATAAGGGGCTAATCTCCAAAATATACAAGGCACTGACAGAACTTTACAAGAAAAAAAAATCTAATCCCATCAAAAAATGGGGAGAAAAATGGATAGACACTGACAAAGAAGAAATACAAATGGCCAAAGGACACATGAAAGAATGCTCCACATCACTAATCATCAGGGAGATTCAAATCAAAACAACTAAGAGGTACCACCTCACACAACAGAGAATGGCACACATCACAAAGAATGAGAACAAGCAGTGTTGGCAGGGATGTGGAGAGAAAGGAACTCTTATCCACTGCTGGTGGGAATGCCATCTAGTTCAACCTTTATGGAAAGCGATATGGAGATTCCTCCAAAAACTGGAAATCGAGCTCCCATATGATCCAGCTATACCACTCCTAGGAATATACCCTAGGAACACAAAAATACAATACAAAAATCCCTTCCTTACACCTATATTCATTGCAGCACTATTTACCATAGCAAGACTCTGGAAACAACCCAGATGCCCTTCAACAGATGAATGGCTAAAGAAACTGTGGTACATATACACAATGGAATATTATGCAGCTGTCAGGAGAGATGAAGTCATGAAATTTTCCTATACATGGATGTACACGGAATCTATTATGATGAGTGAAATAAGTCAGAGAGAGAGAGAGAAATGCAGAATGGTCTCACTCATCTATGGGATTTAAGAAAAATGAAAGACATTCTTGCAATAATAACTTTCAGACAGAAAAGAGAAAAGAACTGGAAGCTCACCTCAGGAAGCTCACCACAATCAGGGATGAGTTTAGTTAGAGAAATAACTACGTTTTGAATTATCCTAATAAAGAGAATGTACAAGGGAAATAGAAAGCCTGTCTAGAGTACAGGCAGGGGTTGGGTGGGGAGGAGGGAGATTTGGGACATTAGTGATGGGAATGTTGCACTGGTGATGGGTGGTGTTCTTTACATGACTGAAACCCAAACACAAACATGTATGTAATAAAGTTGTTTAAATAAAAAAAAAAGAAAAGAAAAAAAGATATTTCTCCCTTTCAATACACCTGGTATGTTTTCCTTTCATTAAAAAAACCTGTTTTCTCCATTTTCTAACCACTATTTAACCCCAGTTTTCCACTCCTTTTCCTTTATCTAGCCTATTCATACTTTTGGGTCTTCGCCATTCTTCTCCTTTATCAGCACATAGCAGCAAAGATCTAAAACAAATTTAATGTAATGTGACCACTCTTCTTCTATATTTAGTAAAATGATCACATGCAAGATATCTTCGCCGTTATCTTGGCTGGGTATTTGTGAATCCAAGAACAGTCCCCAGAATGAGAAATTACTTCCCATCCCCTTGTCCCCTTTCGTGGGAAGACCTTGGTAATATTTATCCGCAGCAAGTAATAATCCACACAGACAAGAACGATAGGGTTTAAAAGATCGGGCAAGGAGAGCCAGAGAATCCTCCTGCAGGCAGCAGCTTTTCACAGAAGGACCCCTCACTCCTGTCCCTCAAGCTATTTATTGCCAACTCCACAGCGCCCCACCTGGAAGGGTTAGGTGGGGCAAAAGTCACAGAACAATCCTAAGGAAACACTTTTATATACAATTCCAAGAATCATCTTATGGAAACTTTTTCATATGCTACAATCACATATTTATTATATTAATAATAATTAGCATGCATAAAATGTATTTATAATATTTAGAAAAATATTAGTTATGTAAGGCTATGTGCAGCATAGTCTAAGTATTTTTCATTCATGATATTATGTTACCTTCACTTCTAATAGATCTTTTTGCTCATTGAACAGATAATAAAACTGCTCAGGTTTTTGCTGAAACCAAGTTGGAACTGGAAGATCTCATGTTGAGAGAAGTAAATCAGAAGAGAGACAAACACAGGATGATCTTACTTCTTTGTGGGATATAGAATAACTGAAAGAGGCAATGTAAGGTAGAGAAGGGGGTATGTCTAAGTCATATTGATCCCAGAGCTGAGTAAGGAAAAGGACAGAGAAGGAAAGTCAAGGAGGGAAGGAAGAAGATGAAAAAGGGAGGTCATGGAGCAACAGGGGTCTGGGCTTTGGCTATATTGGGAATATGGGAGAGTGGTCCAGCTCTCCATCTAAAACTCAAACTCAACAACATTAAAGACATGATATCTAAGCTGCAATCTTGAAACTTTAGTGTGCTTGCCAAGGTGACAGGTGTGGGTAGGGAGGTTGGTTAGGGGGTGGGGAATGGAAGCACTGGTAATGGGAGTTGACATCACTGGTGGTGTTGGTGTTGAAATATTATATGCCTAAAACTCAACTATTTTGTAAACATGGTTCTTTGATTAAAATAAATTAAGGGCCAGAGTGATAACACAGTGCAGAGGACATTTGCCTAGAATTCAGTTGACCCAAGTTTGACCCAAGGTATCCCATATGGTTCAGGAGTCATTCCTGCTAGAAGTTATTCCTGAGCACACAGCCAGGTGTAACCCCTGAGCACTGCCAGGTGTGGTCCAAAAACAAAATAAAACAAAAATATTTTTTGAAAAAGGAAGAAAAAACTGCTCCAGAGGTTAAACGACTTGTTCAAAGTAGTACATCAAAGACTCCACATCCATCATCCTTAGAAAGAAAAAGAAAATTCTATAATTCTAGCTGCAAGGTGCCATCATGGAATAAATACATCTTAATTTTAGTGGCAGTAAAAAGTGCACCTTAGAAGCAATGAAATATGACAAATGAGGGAGGCATAGTACAACCAAGACAGCTTAAATTTAGAGAATTACTGTCTTCCTTATGTATGCTACTTCATAAAGATCACATGAACTTGCAAAGTGGTCTATCAGAATCTGCCATCTCAAATCTGCCTGAGCTTTCATCTCTCTCTGTCTCTTTTATCTCTTTTCTTTTCCTTCTTATATCCTCTTTTCTCTTCATTGCTTATTCTAAATGTTTTCTACCATCATTCTTAGATATGCATATGTGACACTATTGGCTTACTTAATCAGTTGTAGTTTTGTTTTGTTACATTGCTATAAAATAATTAATATAGAAACTAAAATCACAAATCATGGCATGCCTGTATAATTTTAAAATGAAAACACCAACCACACACACTGGAGTGTGAAACTCTCTTCAGGCAGGGACTTGGCATCATTCCCTCTCTACACACAAGTCCTGTAATTGTGCTTTCCACATGGGTTACATGAAAATGGCAGTCAACACTGGATATTTATATAATAGTTTCCAAAGGTAATATCACTATCAACATAGATAAACCAGAATTAAATTCTCAAGTTTCTACTCTTTTTTTTTTCTCTTCTATTATACTTCCTTCCTTGCCTTTGCTTTTGTTTAGAACCACAGAACTGCTTTGTAGTTGACTTTTTTATGCATGGCTTTGCTGGTGTGGACTTTTCCATAAGAGAGAGAAGCTTGTTATCCACACACATCTCTGGAACTGTGGGGTTCCATGGTCACCTCCTTCAAAAACCTTCCCCATCCCTTCTACACACAGGCCTCCCCTGCTTCAGAGCAACCAAATGCTGATCTCTGTTCCTTTGCTCACAGGATACTAGAATGTCTTTGGCCCTTAATGCCGAAGAGCTTAATTCTCAAGAGCTCCTGAGTTCTACTTAGGACCATTTTGCCATATAGAAAGTAGGTATTCGAATGCTCTGCCCAGCCTGGAAAATTGAAGCCCATATATTTCATCTGGTTTAAGAGCAGAAAGAAGAGCCTGGAAGGCCCTCAGAAACCCTCTCTGGATCTGTTTTTTCAGGTAAAGTTAGTTAAGGGCAATCTTTCAGTCTCTTTATGAAGAAAGTCTTTCTCCAAGCCTGTGCCCCCTGAAAGGTAACCTTGGATACAAAATAGCAGCTTTCAAAGCTTTTAGTTAATGCAAACGAGGTTTTGGGGGCTGGGGTCCCCAATCGTTGCCTGGGGTCCCAATCGTTGCCAATCGTTTCTGGCTCAGTATTCCATGATTAACCCAAACTAATCCGAGAATCTCAGGTTTTCTCCGAGAAAGATGCAAGTGAGAATTTAGGAGCATTATTGTGAGGCCAGAGTACCGCAATTTCCCGAGGCCCCCGCAAGTCAGAGACCCAGGGGAATTGGGTAAAGAGAGCCCTGCACCTAATCCATTCTCAACAGTGCCACCTTCCTGCCTGCATCCACCTCCCAGCCCACAGAGCCAAGTCAGTCACCTGCAGTCTCCTCCCACCCACCCCACCCCCCAGACTAGAGCAAGGCACCCCAGGAGACTTAGTGAAGCAGCTGATTTGTGACGGTCCCCCTTCCCCTCTCTCTGCGTCCAGAGACGGTCCTAGCATCTCTCTCCTCTCCAAGGATGCATAAATGGGGACATGCATCCTGCCCCTGTTGGCACGGGTCTAGGTCGACACTTTGCAGTTCCTGGTAGCCAGGGAGGACCGGGAAGTCAAGGGATTCCTTGGGGTTGTCGAGTGCGTGGGTGGAGGGGTAGGGGTGGGGGCCTGGTCTCAAGGTTGGCTGCTTCGGGTCCCTTTCCTGGAGTGGAACTTGCCCGCCCGGAAGGAGAGCGCAGAGGAGGGCGATGAGATGGATTTGGGGGGCGGAGGGAGAGGTGACTGCAGTTTCCTGGAGGTTTGACGTCGCCTTGAAGAGGCAGCGAACACTCCCTCTGCTTAAAGTGGGGCGCCAGTGCCTGGAGACGCTGAAGAGGGACACCCAAATTCACTTGCTCAGGAAACTCATGAGCATTTGCTACCCACTCTCAGGAGCGCATCTCTAGAGTTGGAGACAGGTGAGCGCTCAGGGGCGCTCTGGGGCGCCTAAAGGAACCGGGCTGGTCTTGGTGGGGTACAGTTTAGTTGTATGGAAAATTGGTGTCGGACTGCAGCTCCTAGAGAAGCTAAGTTTGATCTTTTTCTTTCTTCCTTCCTTCCTTTCTTCCTTCCTTCTTTTTTCTTTCTTTCTCTTTCTTTCTTTCTTTCTTTCTTTCTTTCTTTCTTTCTTTCTTTCTTTCTTTCTTTCTTTCTTTCTTTCTTTCTTTCTTTCTTTCTTTCTTTCTTTCCTTTCTTTCTTTCTTTCTTTCTTTCTTTCTTTCTTTCTCTTTCTTTCTTTCTTTCTTTCTTTCTTTCCTTCCTTCCTTCCTTCCTTCCTTCCTTCCTTCCTTCCTTCCTTCTTTCTTTCTTTCTTTCTTTCTTTCTTTCTTTCTTTCTATCTTTCTTTCTTTATTTCTTTCTTTCTTTATTTCTTTCTTTCTTTCTTTCTTTCTTCCTTTTTTCCTTCCTTTCTCTTTCTTTGTTCTTTCTCTTTCCTTCCTTTCTTTTTCTTTCCTTCCTTCCTTTCTTCCTTCTTTTTTCTTTCTTTCCTTCCTTCCTTTTTCTTTCTCCTTTTGTTTGTTCTTTCCTTCTTTTTCTTTCCTTCTTTCCTTCTCTTTCCTTCCTTTCTCTTTTTTCTTCCCTTTCCTTCCTTCCTTTCACTCCTTTCATTCTTTTCTTCTTTTTCTTTTTTCTTTCCTTCCTTCCTTCCTTCCTTCCATTATTCCTTCTTCCTTCCTTTCTCTCTTTTTTCCTTTCTTTTTCCTTTCTCTTTCCTTCCATTCTTCCCTTTCTTTTTCTTTCTCTCGTTTCTTCTTTCTTTCGTTCCTTCTTTCCTTCTTTCTCTCTCCTTCCTTCCTTTCCCTCTTCCTTTTTTCTTTCTTTCCTTCCTTTTCTTTTTTTATTTCTTCTCTTTCTTTCCTTCCTTCTTTCTTTCTTTTTTCTTTTTTTCATACTCTTTTGTTCTCTTCCTTCCTTCCTTCCTTTCTTTCTTCCTTCCTCGTTTCTTTCTTTCTCTCTCTTTCTTTCTTTCTCTCTCTTTTTCTTCCTTCCTTCCTTCTCTCTCTCTTTCTTTTTTCTTTCATCTTTCTTTCTTTCTTTCTTTCATCTTTCTTTCTTTCTTTCTTTCTTTCTTTCTTTCTTTCTTTCTTTCTTTCTTTCTTTCTTTCTTTCTTTCTTTCTTTCTTTCTTTCTTTCTTTCTTTCTTTCTTTCTTTCTTTCTTTCTTTCTTTCTTTCTTTTTTTTCTCTTTCTTTTGCTCTTCTTTTCTGGTTTGGAGTCACACCTGGTGGTGCTCAGGGCTTACTCCAGCTCTGTGCTCAGGAATCACTCCTCGGGGGCACGGGGTACCATATGGAATGCAAGGGGGTCGTCAAACTGGGTCACCACGTGGATGGCAAGTGTCCTCCCCACTGTGGCTCTGTTAAGGAAAGCAGCACTTCAGTTTCAGCACCTTCAGCATCCACTGGGTTCGAAGAAATTCAGCAGTGGCCTGTCCCATACGGAAAAACTACCTGAGGAGTTCCTGACTTTCAGAAAGATACAGTGAACAGAAGGTTGAACAAGGACAGTATCAGGTATAAATTATTTTAAATATAGAGAAGCATTTATTTAAAAAAATAATGTGCATCTCAGCTTACCTCTTCCAAGAAGGAACTGCATTGTCAATGAGTTCTGAAATATTGATTTGGGATGCCTTGGGAAGTCCTGCTGTTAGGAATATATAAAGTGTTATGAATTATTCCTAGGTGAATGTATTCTCCTGAGCCATGTTTTGCTTGCCATCAAGCCACTAATACCGTGATGCTTTGGGAAATAAGATAAAACTAAAAACGAGGGGGCAGGAGTGAAAGTACAGTGGGCAAAGGCATTTGCCTTGCACGTGGCCAATCCAGGTTTAATTCCTGGCATCCCACATGGTCCCCTGAGCCTGCCAGGAGTGATTCCTGAGCACAGAGCCAGGAGCAATCCCTGAGCTCAGCCAGACGTGCTCCCTCCACCTCTAAAAAAAAAAAAAAACCTGAAAATGAGGGGCTGGAGACATCGTACAGCAGGGATAGTGCTTGTCTTGCACACAGCTGTCCTGAGTAGGATCCTTAGCATTCTATCTGGTCCTCTTAAGCTCTGAGAGGAATCATTAGTAATTTCTGATCAGAGAGCCCTGAGCATCACCGCACACGTTCCCCCCTACCCAAGACAAAATGACCTGCAGATCCTCCTGTTTATTCCTCTTGATTGAGCTGTTAAAGTGTGATACAAAACGTCTGTGAGGAATGGCTTTTTTTTTCTGGAATAAAGAAATTAAGTTATTGTTTTGAGAACATTCTATCTCATTGCGTCTGTCTGAAAAGTGACATAAAAATAAGTTCAGAGTGGAATGTGGATGTCTTGAAACTTTTTGCAGCAGGTTTATAGAAAGAAACAAAAAATTTAAATCTTCTAAAAAGTGTCAAAACAGTAAAACATTTCCGAAGCTTGTAAAATTGTCTATTGATTTGACTCTAATGGGATGTAACAAATTCCTGACTCCTGTACTTTTCACACTTATCGCATTTATTTGATTTAGAATACTTAGCAATTCTTACAATGCATTGCAATTTCTTATTTTTAATAGATTAAATCATTGAAATAGGAAGGTACCTAAGGTAAATGTATCCAAAATTCTTAGTTGCATGATTATCCTGAATTAGGTTGGGTTTAATAAGGTTTTATAGACTATTAAAAGATTTGCAGTACATTTTTAAATTTTTACTAAATTGTCTTTTAAATAATATTTCTCTTGATTAGGGAAAAGCAGTTCCTATACTTGTTTTATTTTTACAAAGGAACACATTTTTTAGTAAATATTTCTAAGTATTTTGGCTTTTACCACTCAATATTATAATAAGCCACTTAAATTAATTTGTTAATTTTAATTAAATCACTGTGAGATTTACAGTTACAATGCTATTGGTGGTTGTTGCAGTCACACAGTCTTCCAATACCTATTCCTTCACTAGTACAAACTTCCTGCCACCAGTGTCCCCAACTTTTCTCTCCTTCCCCAGCCTTACTCTGTGGCAGATACTTATCTTCTTTCGCTCTTTCTCTCTCTTTCTTTTTAAGTACTGTGGTTACAAAATTGTTCATCATTGGATTTCAGTCATACAGTGTTCACCATCTTTCACCAGTGCACCCTTTCTGTCACTTATGTGTCCCATTATCTCTTTTTCTTTCTCTCTCTTTCATTCTTTCTCTCTCTCCTTGTTTTCCCTTGTAAGCATTGTGGTTCGCAATAATCTTACTAAAAGGGTATCATGACCATTAATAAGCCACTTTATATAGAAAGGCCTTTGAGAGGCTAGAGAGATAGTACAGTGGGTAGGGCATGTGCCAACTTGCCAACCTGGTTTCAATCCTCAACATCCCATATGGTTTTCATCACATCAGGAGAAATTCTAATGAAGAGTCAGGAGTAACTCCTGAGCATTTACCTGCTGTGCCCCCACCTCCCCCAAAAAGAAAAAACAAAATAATATGGCTTGATATAAAAGAGGTAGGATAAGACTTAGCTGGCATAATTTTGTTGTTAAGTTTTTTGTTGTTTTCTTGTTTGTTCTTTTGGCAAGTGCCAAAATTCTTAAAGGCATAGTTCCCTACTCTTTTTTTTTAATCTTTAGTTGAACTGTGCTGATAATCTCACGTCTCTTCCCTCCTATACATTTCAGGACCATGGCCAGTCCCAGGAGCATAGGTGGCATCCACCTTTCCTTGAACCTCGGCTATTGTCTGATGCTCATGGGCATAATCTATGTGTCACCACTGAGATGTGAAAAACAGATGAATCTGCTGGAAATGAACCAAGTGGATCCTCAGTGCTGGGAATCTTCTTCAGCGCTGCTCCTGGAAATGCGGAAGCCTCGGGTTTCTGGCACGGTCTCGGGCTTCTGGGAACTAATGATCTACCTCAAGTCCTCAAAAAATGTGCAGCATGGGGTCCTCTTTTGGAATCTAGCCCAGCTCTTTTGGGACATTTACATAGATTGTGTCCTCTCTAGGAACCATGGCCTGGGAAGGAGGCAACTGGCTGGAGAAGGGAAGAAGTCCCCAACTATGCCTTCCCCGTACACTGGGAGAAAACGAGGTCCGTCCTCGTGGCTCCCCTGAATTTTCAAAGAGTCAATCAATAGGCTGAATTCTGAGAAAAGTAAATGGGTTTTAGAGGACTCCTTTGTCACTTGTCTTTCTCCCAAAGGTGGACTCCAATGGTATACAAGGGCTAGGTAGACAGATATCCCCTTTTGGATGTTGTGGAATCTTTTTATATTAACATAGTCATTATCCTCATTCTTTCTTTTTTATTTTCTTTTGGGGGTTTTGGGAGACATCTTGAAGTGCTCAGTGATTACTCCTGATTTATCACTCAGGAATAATTCTTGGTGGTGAATAATTTTTGGTGTTCTTGGTGGTGATCTAACTTGGGTGAGACTCTTGCTAGGCAAATGCCCTCCTAGCTGTGCTATCAATCCAGCCCCAATCCTCATTATTTCTATAATCAGAAGGAAGGAATAACTGGAAAAACAGTGTAGAAAGGCATGATTACATCTTAAAGGGATGGGATGTCCCCAAATAAACATTTTTAAAGCATCCTCTTCAACAGTGACACCCACAACCTGATTATGGAACAGGGAGCATTTTGGACATAAATCCCAAGACACATATTGCTGAATGTTCTTGCAATAGCATTTAGGACACACAAGCCCTTGTTGGGATTGAAATAAATAAAAAACCACTGCTATGGTACCAGAGTGATAGTATAATGGAGAGGGCATTTGCCTTGCACATGTATTACCCAGGTTCAATCCCCAACATTCATGTGGTACCTCTGAGCCTGCCAGGAGTTATTTCTGAGTGCAGAGCCAGGAAGAATCCTTGAAGCACCTCTGGCTCAAAATTCAAACAACCAATAGATTGATTAATTAATTAATTAATCAAAGCCTCAAATAAATGAAAACTCTCTGTTTGCAGGCAGATGACTGGACTTCTGGAGATTTACTTTATAGATGAAGTAAGTAGAGGATAAATGTTTAGTTTGAAAAATGATTTCGGGACCACAGCGATAACACAGTGGGGAGGGCATTTGCCTTGCAAGTGGCCAACCCAGGGTTGATCCCCATCATCCCATATGGTCCCCTGAGTACTGCCAGGAGGAACCCTAAGCACTGCTGAGTGTGAGTGTGACACAAAATTAAAACTAAATAAATATTTAAAAAATTCACCACTTCGGGGCCAGAGCATTGGTGCTAGAGGTAAGGCATCTGCCTTGCAAACACTAGCCTAGGACGGACCATGGTTCAATCCTCCGGCATCCGATATGGTCCCCCAAGCCAGGAGCAATTTCTGAGTGCATAGCCTGGAGTAACCCCTGAGCGTCAATGGGTGTGTCTTCAAAACAGAACAAAACGAAAAGAATTCACCCCTCTGTGCTTTTTCAGATATGTATTCAGAACAGCACAGTGGTTTACCCAATACTTAATTATTGAATTTCAGGCCTACACCATTTCTAATCAGTGTCACCTTCCCTCTATTGAGGTCCCCCATTTCCCTCCCAGCCTGCAGCCTCCAACAGACCAAGTTTGGTTTCAAGCTTGTGGGTCTCAGGGTGTCAGGTCTGTTGATCCTGCAGCTCAGAGACGTAGACATACCACAGCTTGGCACAACCAGTATTTCCAGGACTCTCCCCACCCCTCTTACCTCTCACCTGCCTCTTCTCACTTCACAAATTTCAAACAAGCACTTAAGTTCCTTGAAGGTGAGTAATTAAATTTTAGTAATTTGGAATTTTCTATAAATATTGCAATATTCCTGAAATCTATACAACATCTGGTTTGGATGCCACACCTGGCAGTGCTCAGGGCTAATTCCTGAGTTAGTGCTCAGAGGACAGATCGCCATACCAAGCTTCACACCAAACTTGGTTACGTAAAAGACAAGCACCTTGACCCTGCTACTATCTATCTCTCATCCTGGAAGTCAATATCATATTCAAATATAGTCATCCCTGAAGAAACTAGAAGAAACGTTCTTTATGTTTGTTTGTTTTGTTTTTTGGGCCACATCCGGTGATGCTCAGGGATCATTCCTGGCTGTGCGCTCAGAAATCGCCCCTGGCTTGGGGGATCATATGGGAGGCCGGGGACACCGGGGAATCGAACCAGTTGGTCCCAGGCTAGTGTCTGCAAGGCAAACACCTTACCACTTGCTTCACCGCTCCAGTCCCAGAAGAAACGTTCTTTAGAGTGTTACAGTGAGGCTGTATGAGCCCTTCATGCAAGCTGAGAAACACCATAGGTGTATTCAAAGTGCTCTGCTCTTAGTGTCATTTCATCACAAACAAATAGTGTCATTTCAATGAACTCGCTACCTTGTAGCAAGGGTTATCTGGGTGGCCATATATTGGGCCAGAGAGATAGCGTGGAGGTAGGGCGTTTGCCTTGCATGCAGAAGGACAGTAGTCTGAATCCTGGCATCCCATATGGTCCCCTGAGCTTGCCAGGAGCGATTTCTGAGCACAGAGCCAGAAGTAACCCCTGAGCGCTGCCGGGTGGGACCCAAAAACCAAAAGGAAAAAAAAGAAAAGAAAAGAAAAAGAAATAGTTAAGCACCAGTGGAAAACTGAGGCTTGCTTGGATTTTGCAGTTGTACAATTTGTGAGGATTTATACTTATATATTTCTAATGCTTCTATTAAAATAGTGATTCACACTAATGATAGTACTAGTTCAATGCTTTCCTAAGTATTTTATTTCCCAATAAACATCAACCAGTTTTCTCAACCACTAGAGAATCAAATTCTTGTGTTTTCTTGATAGCTAAAAGCAAAATCATACAATAGTATTTTTATAAATACATTTTATTATTTTTGAAAGTATTATTATACTTACCCTTTGTGTGAGAAATGGGTTTCAGTTATTTCATTATTGAAATTGGAATATAATATAATTTTCTTTATTGCTATCAATATTGTTTAAAAATGCTGTTGCTTTGGGGCTATATTCAGCTATGCTCAAGCATTGCTGCTAGCTTTGTGTTCAGAGAACACTTCTAACAGTGTTGGGGATTGAACTGGGGATGGCTGTGTTAAGCACCTATCCACTGTACTATCTCTCTAGCCTTCAAAAAATTTGAACAAAAACTTCAAACATAGTGATAAAAAAGAAAATTTTCTTTATTTCTACTGCCATAGGTGGTCTGTAGGAACCATTTTTTGTTCTTTTTTATTATATGTAACTGTTAAAGTCAAATTTATTTTATATTTTATTTACTTTTAATCATATAGAATACATTTAGATAAACATGATTAATTATATATTACAAAATTACATGTGTATATTTCCATATACAGTCTTTTTCATAAGATAGCTTTTGATTTGCTTATAGCAAAAATATCAGAACAGTTTGAGACTACATACCTCAACATGCAATTTCTATATTCTTAGAAAGGAGTAGATTAAAAGAAAGAGTAGACTTAGCTTTATCTTTGAAAACCATTCACATCATCTTACTGCAGGGTTGCTATTGATCTAGCTGCTCTGCAAACTTGAACTGGCATTGCCATGCAAATACCAGGAGTGAATATTTCATTTAATTTAACATATTTTAATGTTTGTCATAAATAATTATTTGCAGATCACAAATAAAACTTCTTGTTTGAATAGTAAAAGAGGATCTTGGCTGAAGGAGACATTATGTCTAAAATTTTATAGTTTCTATTTCTTATCTGAAAAGATGGAATTAATTAGATAACTCAAAGTTTCTTCAAATTCTATGTTTCCAAATTCTGTGATTTTTATAATTTTATGTAAAATCAATGTACTTAATTATGGAAAAAATCTGGTGAATTCTATTCCAAGGACAGGTTTATGGCACTGGATGATGCTTTGAACATTGTATTTTGTTTATTATAATAACAAAGGGGATACAGAAATATAAATAATTTTTAAAAAGGCATTTGAAAGACATATTTTGGAAGCTGAAGCAATCGCACATTGGGTAGAGTGTTTGCCTTGCATGCAACTGACCTGGGTTCAATCCCTGGTATCCCATATGGTCCCCAAGCCTTCCAGGAGTGATTTCTAAGAGCAGTCAGGAGTAATCCCTGAGTGCCACCAGGTGTGGCCCTAAAACAAAAACAAAACATAACAAAACAAAACAAAACAAAAAAAAAAAAACCGAAAGAAAGAAAGAAAGAAGGAAGAAAGAAAGAAATATTAAAGTATTATTATTCTTTAGTCTAAAAATATGTAGCTAATAAAATATATGATTGAATATTTGGAAGATGTAAAGGGAGTCTCCAAACTTTACTACTAATTTATTATATGTTATGTCAGAGGAGACAGAGAAAGAGAAGGGACAGATTTCTGAAGAGTAAGCTGAAAACTCCTGAAGAGAGGAGAACAATAAAAAGGAAACCTTCAGTTAATAAAGTGTGAAATGTAAAACTAAGGGAAATTTGCCCAAATCTAGAAATTATTCTAGATTATTCTTTGCTTTCCTACATAATGAGAAAATTAGAATTTATTATTTATAAGTTAGTAAAGTAGCAGTTGGTATCTAACTCCCTGGCATATAATGCTTATTTTTTTAAGCATCCAATATAAGAGAAAGCAGTGCTTCAAAAATATAAAGAGCTAGTTTATTGCTTTATTTCTTGCTTCGCTCATTTCAGAATATTTCCTATGCATCATAATCAAATTACTCAAGAAAAATTTTATTCTACAAAAATATTTATATGCCATCAAAGATTAAATATATGATACTTGATCTGCAATAATTTTTATAAAATTTAAATACTATGACTATCCCATAATATAATAATATTTCACTGAAAGTGGTTGATTGTTAAATGTGTATGCATAAAATTATTGTTATTTCTGAAGGGTTATACTCTGGGTTGCTTAACTTTTTTATAATAGAAATAACAATAATATTAAGAAGAATATTATCACACAGTTAAGAAAATAAAATCATTAAGGAAATGAACTCATTTAAATTATATCCTATAACAAAGCCACGCAGGACAAAATTTTGCATAAAAATACACACACACACACACTCTGCAATAAGTGATACAGAATTTTGGTAGCAGAGTGGCAAAAATAACAAACCTTATTTTTTAAAAATCTAGTGAACCAATTATTTAATTAGCATGAAAATAACTTGGTGTCCAAATGATCAGGTGCATTTTTACAGCAGCTAAGATCGCCTTTCTTAAAGAAAAAAGTATTGACAGAAGATTTGAAAAACTTGACTGTGCACAAGAGTGGGTGTCTAAGTTCATTGTAAAGGTGATAAGCAACCTGAAAATAAAGAGTAAATCAATCCAACCTTAGATCTCAAATTAAAAAGAATTTTTTCTGGACTACTGATCTCATAATTACTTGAAATGGTGGTACTCTCCCGAGACAAACTTACAAGCCACGTGCTTTTTTGTTTTTGTTTTTGTTTTTGTTTTTGGGTCACACCGAGCAGCACCTATTCGTAGCTCTGTGCTCAGAAGTCGCTCCTGGAGGCACAGGGCCATATGGGATGCTGGGATTCAAACCGGAATCTGTCCTGTGTTGGCCGCATGCAAGCCTTACTGTTGTTCTATCGTTCTGGCCCCATCACATTCTTTTTTGTTGTTTTTGTTTTGGAGCCACAGGGGTTACTCCTGGCTATGCACTCAGAAATCGCTCCTTGCAGGGCCGGCGAAGTGGCGCTAGAGGTAAGGTGTCTGCCTTGCAAGCGCTAGCCAAGGAAGAACCGCAGTTCGATCCCCCGGAGTCCCATATTGTCCCCCCAAGCCAGGGGCAATTTTTGAGCACTTAGCCAGAAGTAACCCCTGAGCATCAAACGGGAGTGGCCCGAAAAACCAAAAAAAAAAAAAAAAAGAAGAAGAAGAAGAAGAAGAAATCGCTCCTTGCTTGGGGGACCATATGGGACGCTGGGGGGCGGGCAGGATCGAACCGGGATCCATCCTAGGCTAGCGCCAGCAAGGCAGATGCCTTACCGCTTGCACCACCACTCCAGCCCTGTAAGCCACATTCTTACAAACTAATCACTTGCATCATTTTAGTCTGTTCCCTTCCAGGTAGTATATTGCTGTCAGACCATCCCATTGTCTTAGAGTAAAAATAGCTTCTGAAGAGGAGTAGGAAATTAGGCCACTTATTAGATTCTTCGCATTCTTTTTGATGATTGATCTTAGGATGTTTGACAATATTAATGAACTAGAAATCCACAGTTAGCTTGGATATATTGCATCACTTTCAAGTCATTACCCACTGGATTGTTTAAAAACATAAACATAAGGGATTATTAAACTTATCAACCATCAACTGCTGATGGTCACACTTGAGACTTGTTTGAAAGAATATTTTTGAATGTTAAATGGAACAAAAAAGAAACAGCAAACAAAACAAAACACTCTTATTGAATAAAGCATTCTTCTAATAGAAATGCAATGAATAAAAACTCTTAATCTCAAATAATGATATTGAAGTCTTTTTATTCAATATTTAATGTTACAATCAATGATACTATAAATCCTAATAAAGTAGGAGTATATAAAGTTTAATTTCTGACTAGCCTATTGCTACTTGCTTAAATATTAAAATTTTATATTTGGTTACACTTTGTGTGTATAAGCAAAATATAAGTAAAATAATCACATTATAGGAAAAGAAAACATGAAAATGTTTTCTTTTAAAATGTCCAGCCTGAATGAGGTTTCAAAGCAGAGACTTTTAGTTAGCAATTTTATTTGAATTTCAGATGCAAGGCTATTTTTATCTTTAATTACTTCTCTCCAATAAACTTGGCTATTGTGAATAATGACTAATAATGAGTATGAATGTAGATATAATAATAACTCACTTAAATTTCACTTTTATTTCAGGCCCAAAGGAAACCTTCATAAGTTCTTCATAATTTGAAGATTTAGGACCCTTTTTATTCTAAAGTCATTTCTGTATCTGGTGCTTTCCCAATCCTAACAGGGAAAGCAGTTTTGGGGTAGAACCTCAAGTTGGTACAGTTTCAACTTTTGTTAAGAATATAAGCATAGAGGTGGGGGACCTTCCTTTGCCTCTGCCCCTCTCCCCCGTCGCGTCTGTGAAATTTCCAGAGGCAGCACCAAGCATCAAGACCGACTTCCTAACCCAAAGAGCCAGTACCCACTACCCAAGTGAAGAGACACCCACTCAAACTCTCACCTCGCTCCCGGCAAGAAAATACAACCAACGCCCCGACTGACCCATGCAGTGTGGCCCTCCTAATCACCTCTCCCTAATGTGGACTGTGGCTTGATATCAGAACTCACTCCAAAGGACCCCCCACTGCAAGAACTCTACCCAAGACCTCCCTGCCTGGACCCCACATATCACAAGGAAATCTCAAAAGACAACGGGGCGGCCTATACTTTCATTATAAGTATAGACACAACCCCTTATCCTGTTTTTAACCAAATGTAAAGTGATCCCCAGTATCACTTTCTCCCTTTTTCTTTGTTTTTTCTTTTTTCTTTTCTTTTTTATTCTTGTTAGTTTCTTTTGTTTGTTTGTTTTGTATTGTTTTGTTGTAGTTTTTGTTATTTGATTTGATTTGTTTTTGCTTTTTTTGGGTCACTCCTGGTGGCACTCGGAGGGTGCTCCTGGTTCTATGCTTGGAGAACGCCCCAGGTGGGGCACAGGGGACCATGGGGGGTGCTGGGATCTGAACCACCGTCCTTTTACAGAAAGGACAGACGCCTTGTTTCCATGCTATCTCTCCCAGCCCCACTTTATTCCTTTAATCATATCTTTTCTTTTTATAATTACATCTTTTATTTAATCTTTTTTTTTTTAAAAAGAAACTTTTATTCCTTTAGATATGTGTGAGCATATATATTCTTAGTTTTGTCAGGTGTCTGTTTTCTTTTCTCTCCACCCCAAATCCACCAGCAATATAATGTAGCACCACTTCCTCCTGTAAAGACATATTAAACAAAGGGGAAATTGGACGTGTAAAATAAGCTCTTATCTACTAGGGATAAGAACTCATACTTGTTTATAACACAGGGACATATCCCACCCTGGATGTATGTCATGTGGAAACAACTTCAGCTCCAGGGAACTAGATACCGACTGTCCAGCTTTGACTCCTGGGTCCCAGACATAGAAACGACAGAGTTCTCCACAACAGCTCCAGGAACCAAACCCCCTCCAGGGCATTCACAATGTTGCTCTGACGCCACCATGCGCCAGTTCTAAATTGATAACCTGACAATGAGGAAATGGGAACAAATTGATCTAAGAGCAAGTTGTCCTTTCTCATCAGCTAACAAATAATAAGACAAAATTAGAAAAAATGTCACCCTTTGATCTGTGCAAAAGCCAAGATCGCTATATACAGATGACTGGTTGTTACAACCAGGACTGGACAGTACGCATCCAGGGACCAACAACAACAACAGCAACAAAAAGCTCTAGCCTAGCTTTTGGTCTACGATTTGTTCAACAAACAATATCTCCAATTCCAGAGGTCTGATTGAGACAACCGTAACTGAATGGGTCTTCCGGAAACAAAACGAAAGACCTTATTCCAGGCTCCATCTTAGGAACAACATAATGACCAAGACCACCAACTACAGAAGATGGATTAAAACGACACTGAAGAAGCAGAACTGCTAGAACCACAAAAAAAGACTTCATCATAAGCTCCATTGCTTGAGCTGCACAGTCACCAAGATCTCTAGATACAGAGGTCTGATGTTACCATCCAAGACAAAGCAGAAGTTTTCCATACACCACGAAAGCACCAAGGGAAGAGTAAATGATCATGCAAGGAGTCTAGAGTTAATCCCATGACAGTATACTTCAGGGGTGGAGAAACCCTGTATCTCCTAGGCCAAGGAAATTCCCTCTACAATATCCCCAATAGTTACTGTGCCTATGCAGGGGGGAAAAGAAAAGGGAAAAAAAAGCACAAAACAATCATTTTCCCACATATTTATTTATCGATTGATCTATTTTTTTGACGTCTTTATTTTGATGTAGAGATTGAAGTTGATGTTTCCAATATTATTTTATTTTATCTTATCTTTATCTTTATCTTTCTTTTTGCACTCCAGCATTATTTGATTTTAGAACCAAGACTATTGAGTGGTGCTTGTCTTTATTGCTGTAGTGCTCACTGGATATTTAATTTGATATTTCTTTCTGTATTGTAGTGGTGTTTCAATTACCTTTTTCACATCCTCTCTCAAACTGAGGTTGAAAGCTTTTAGAAGGACTCCGTCCATTTTCAGCATATTTGACTTATTTTTTTTCTTTTCTTATTTTGTACTCTAATCTATTGCTTTTCTTTCCTTCAAACAAAACCACATAACTCGATTTATCTAGCTCTGCCTCTTAAATAGTGGGGGAAACAAGGGAGGATAACAGGACCAAACAGATATATGATCACTAATAGTAAGCTAGACAAAGAAGGGACCACTTACTCTAGCAGCCCGGGGGTGGTGATGGTGGGGGATATGGGTTGCAGAAAGGGAACTGGGATGCGGGGAAGACATTATTTGGTGATGGGTATTCCCCTGATTCAATGTTAATATGTACCTAAAATACGACTGTGAAAGATATGTAAGCCATTATGATAAAAACTGTGTTTTAATCAGAAATGTTCTTTGACTTACATGTATTATTATATTATATTAATTATATTATATGTTATGTTACTATATTATATTATGCTAGTTCACCTCAATATGTTAATTAATTTTGTCTCTTAAATAAATTCTTACAATAAAAAAAATAAAAAAGGAATATAAGCATAAAGGGGCCAGAACAGTATTCTAGTGGGTAAGGCTTTTGCCTTGCACAAGGCTGACCTGGTTTTAATCTTTAGCATCCCATATGGTCCTCATAGTCCAGCTAGGAGTGATCTCTGAGTATAGAGGCAGGAACAAACCTTGAGCATTACTAGGAATGGCCCCAAAACAGAGAGAGAGAGAGAGAGACAGAGAGAGAGACAGAGAGAGAGAGAGAAAGAGAATAAACCTATTAACAATGTCCACTCTTTGAGTAGCACTTATACACACTCTCACATACTTTTCAAACTACTTTTGTTAATGTCTTTATTATCTACTTTAAAACTGTCAAATAAGTTTATTAGTTTACTTAGAGTTTCTAAATTGAAGTAATACTGGTTTACAAGAATGTCTGTTTAGATGCTTCAAGAGGGAATGTCCTCACACCCATTCAATATTCTAATTAGCAATTAGGCAAGAAAAAGATATCAAGGACATCAGATAGGAAAGGAAGAAATCAAGCTCTCACTGTTTGCAGATAACATGCTACTATATTTATAAAAACTGAAGACTCTACCAAAAGGCTTCTAGAATCAATAGATTCATATAGCAAAGTGGCAGGCTACAAAATCAACATGCAAAAACCAATGCCTTCTTATACACAAATAATGATAGAGAAGAAAGAAGTAGGATGTTTCAGTTTATAACTCAGGACAATTGAATACAACTATGATGTGGTTGGGACTGAAGGGATAGCACAGCGGTAGGGCATTTGCTTTGCATGCAGCTGACCCAGGATGGACCTAGGTTCAATCCCTGGCATCCCATATGGTCCCCCAAACTAGGAACGATTTCTGAGTGCATAGCCAGGAGTAACCCCTGAGCATCACCAGGTGTGTTCCAAAAAACAAACAACCAAACAAAAAAAAAACTCAAGTATGATGTGGTTTTAATGGTATTGACAAACAATACAAGCATAAAGTCTAGTAGCAGTACTTCATGGAAGGAAGAACATGAACCTCTTAAGACAGAGGCTGCTTGGACAATCAGGCTAACTGATAGAGCTCATAGTCAGCTAAATCTTTTTGAAAAGGGAGGATGCTTTTTCTGAATTCAGGTTCCAAATGGCCCCCACTAACTTAAGGAGGACCAATTCAGGACAATGGGTGATGTCCAGGCAAATGTTCTAAATCTCATCTAGTGAGTCCTTTATTTAAGAGTTGTGTTATAAGGAACCCCTATTCATGTTAACATGTCTGCTAACACAAGTCATTCCCAATTGTCCCCACTTTTGCATCATCTGGTATTATTTTACTAACAATACACCTATTGTTTTGATGTCAAGATCGCTGTATCAGCAGAACATGCAATACCATGGCATGAATCAATAAGTGCCGCAAATAATACTTAATATTATATGCTTTGTGAATTGTCTGTTGCCATTAATCTATTCTATTTTTTTGTAGATTAAGAACTGCCAGAGACAAAATGTAAAGTAATGAGCATAGAGTTACTCCGAATCTTGTTTATCAACACTGAAGTTGGAATCATATCATTTTCTGATGTCCACAGAAGATTATTCTTTTTCTCAAAAGAAAAAACAACCCATTTAATAAACATTCAGAGTTTTTCCCTGTCTATTGAAACAGGCAAAAGACAATATTGAGTCTCTCTGCTAGATAAGGTGTACACTAGGCATACTTTTCAAATTTGTGAAGAAATATCTGAGATGAAGAGGGATCAGAAAATATATTGATAATTGAAACCAAAATTAATCAAAAGTTAGTGATAGATGAAGTGCAAATTTAAGAAATTGAGGAAGATATAGAGTATCCCTAATCTTATTTAATTGAATATTTATTACATAATCCTAATCCTATCTAATTAGACATTATTTAATTATATAAATAGAAAGTATAGATTAGATAAATCAATGCATTAGTCTCTCTAAATGTAACAGTCTTTACATAAAAATATTTGATTAAACTTAAGAATCATAAAATTACTTATGGAAAATCTATCTGGGGTCAGGAAACTATCTCCAATATAGAGATACTAAGCCAACTGGACTGGGAAATTTGGGGTCAAGGCTGGAGGCTTTCGAGCTATGCTTGGTCCCTATTTGGCCTGGAGCTTGTGAGCATCAAGTCCACCAGTACTGGTTTCCGATTGATGTGATCTTGGTAGGGTTTAAATTTTGGCCACTGTCCTGTCTCTTCAGCCCCTTGACTGACCCTTTGAATGTCTGGGATTTTACATTCAATGAAATAGTCATCTTACTGATTTATTTTGTGGATGAAACACGTTTGCTTATATAAGGAGCTTAGAAAAAATTCTAACAATAAAACAATTATGCATTTGGGAATTAATAGGATAAGCATCCAACTTTAATCAGTCATACAGAAAATGAAGCACACAAGGTACTTTGGTCAAATTCTTGGATATAAAATTTTAGAAACGTTTATACTTTTACAATAACTTTAATTTGAGATAACTGTTGATCCAGACACAGTTGTAAGAAATAATACAAATATATCCTGTCTACCCTCCATCTAGTTTCCTTCAATGGCAACAAGTTGCCTAACTCTAGTAGAATAACTGCAACCAGGAAATAGATATTGGAACAGTCCAGAGTTTAATTGATTCCACCAGTTCTTCTTATGCTTAACTGAGTAGTGAGATTGTGTTTTTAGTACATCAAATCATCCTTTTAACAGGAACATTCGTATAGAAAAGTAAGCAATCAGTTAATCACTTAAATGATACTTGTAGAAAATAGTTGCATATAATTCATGCTTCTGTGCTACTCTATTTAAATATTACTACCAAGTAGTCAAAGCAAATGACTCTTATTAACTCAGCATACCTTGTTGACCGTTTCTCATTTCTATTTTCTTCTTCCACCTTTAACTCCCACGGCTATATTCTGATGTAAACGAAGAAGACATATAGTGGGGAGATGGAAAACTTGAACTGTTTTTCGGTGGCAGTTGCTCAGGGCTTACACCTGGCTCTGTGCTCAATCTCTCCTGGAAGTGATTTGAGGACCATCCATGGGGATGGAGATCAGACCTGGATGGGCCTGTGCAAGGTAAAAGCACTACTTGCTTTTTCTTTCTAGAGCCCCACAAACGGGTTGACGGCAGATTCCCCCACCCCTTAGAATCCAGGAGATTCTGCTACTCTTGGAAATATTGAACTTCTTTTTTTCATGTTTTAGACTAGACAATTGAGAGGTTGAATAGAAGGCTTCAGTTTTTTTGTTTTTGTTTTCAGTAAAATGATGAAAATATTCTTCCATATTGCCACAAGGACCCTTTGGATTTCTAGTTTCCTTTTCACTTCCAGTTGGGCCAAGTTATTTGATCCATAAGCCTAGAGAAGGCCCTGCACACCCGCACAGCTCCAAGGTAGAGGTCCACATTTATGGAAGACTCCAGACCTGAAACCAACACAGGGGAGTGTCTGTCAGAGAGAATCACCTGTAGGTCAATGAGCTGATGTTAATGAAGGTGCAGCTCAGAAACAGAGCAGAGTCCATTTCTCTTAGTTGCTGCTAATATTCTTTCTCCATGCTAGAGGAAAAACAACATGGCTATTACTTAGGCCAATTAATCAAATGCTAATCCAATCGTGGTGTGGGTTCTTAGTGGTGTTACAACCAGAGTGATATTATTTAAATTGCCCAATTGACTGCAGGAACAAAAATAAACCTCAAACAAAAACCCAACTGTGCAACAGTGGTCTTTAGTCTATATATCACAGTCACCAGGAAACAAACAAGGAAACAAACCAGGAAACAAACTTTGCTGGTCCCACTTTCAGGAGTCTTTTGAACTAAAGACATACATATATGTGGGAAAAAGGATGATGGAGGGGGCCAGAGATATGATATAGGTGTGGAGGTAGGGCACTTGCATTGCTTGTGACCAATATGAGTTTATTTTCACTGAACACTGCCAGGAGTGATCCCTGAGCACATAGACAAGCACACAGTAAGCCCTGAGCATAGCTGGGTGTGGCTCAAAAACAAAATTTGAAGGAGACCTCACTAATCATGAGTCAACAACAGTTATCCTTGAGAAAGTAGAATATAGAAGTGTAGAATATGATGATAAATTAGTTTTTATAATTAATAGTAACGTGTATAATTAGCAAAAATAAGAGGTAACATGAAAAGACACAGATTAGTTTTATATTGTAGTTACAGGGTTTATCTTGAGGCTCCATCTAAGTTGCTTCAGTTGAACTTTAAAGAATAGGATTTAGGACTTTTTTTTTACTCTATTCTCCAGTTGTGCAGTGGTACTCAAAGAATTTTGAATAAGTAAAACTTTATTGCTATAATAAGAAAACTTATGCATTTACAACTTATTTTCGGATATTCAGTTTCTCAATTTAAAGTGTAAAAAACTGAACATACTGCAATTAAAATAAGAAAGCATTGCTTATTATAAAGAATTTTATTTTCTTCTTTTGTTTGGAGGACATACTGGCAGTACTTGGGGGTTATTTCTGACTCTGTCCTCAGGAGTGACCCCTGATGGTGCTCAGGAAATAATTTGCATCGTCAAGGATGGAACTAAGGTTGGAAGCATGTAAGGTAAGCAACTGATTCATCGTACTGTCTCTCTAGCCTGGGAGAGTTTTAAAATATTGTATGGTTATTTTCTTTTTGATTTCTAGTCTCTTGACATGTTAAAGAGTCAAAGTCACACAATTGGAAACTGATTATTTAGTATATACTTGTAATTCAATATAAATAGGGATGAATTAGTATAGAACATATATGTTGGTCTAATGAGACATAGAAATACCTCTGAAATCTATAGTTTAAAGAATATTGCAACTCTCAAATATTTCACTTAAGTGTAATAAAAAACAGTAGTATCTATGTCTGGGAATATACTCAGTAGTAGAACATTTTGTCTTGCATCTAGGTTTAATCCCTGGCACGCAGAGAAAAATTAAAAAGAAAAGAAAAGGCATGCATGCAGTCTTCCAGGGTTTGATCCATGGTTACCTATATGGTAATCAAAAGTCTTACCCAAAACAAAGGCCTAACCTCAGATGAATTCACTAGTGAATGCCCTCAAACTTTTTTTTAATATATTTTTTATTTAAACGCCTTGGTTACAAACATGACTGTGGTTGTGTTTCAGTCATATAAGAGAACACCCCCATCACCAGAGCAACAGTCTCACCACCAATGTCCCAATTCTCCCTCCTCTCTTCCAAACTTTTAAAGACAAAATACTTCAATTCTTTTCAGGTTCTTCCAGGAAATTGAGGAAACAGAAACACTTTCAGTTTCTATAGAGCAAACAATACCATGATGAACAAAAGCAGACAGAGACTGCATAATAAGAGAGAACCATAGGCCAATATCCCTAATGACTATAGATGCAAAGATCCTCAGCAAAATACTTTCAAACAGAATCCAACACATCCTTAAAAAGATGATCCATCTTGACCAAGGAGGATTCATCCTGGGACTGTAAAGATGGTATATCATACTCATGTTAACTCAATCAACATAATACATCATTTCAATGAAAGAAAAAGTGAAAATCACATGATCAGATTGATAGATGCAGAGAAAACATTTGCAAGATCAGCACCCATTTATGGTAAAAGATCTAAGTAAAATCAAATTGGAGGGACTTTCCTCTTTATAGTCAAAGCCATTTACCACAATCACACAGCAAACATAATACTCAAAGGGAAAAATCATAAGCCTTTCCTCTAAGCTATGGCACAAGACAAGGTTGTTCACTCTCACCACTTCTATACAATATAGTTTTGGAAGTACTTGGCATAAAAATTAAGTAAAAACTATATATTTAAGCCATCCAGATAGAAAGGGAAGAAGTCAAGCTTTCATTATTTGCAAATGACATGATACTATAGTTAGAAAATCCTAAAAACTCTAACATATACTCTTAGAAACAATAAATTTGTATAGCAAAGTGGCAGGCTGCACAATTAATACACGAAAATCCATGGCTTTCTTCTACACAAATACCAAAAGAGACATTTAAAAATAATCCCATTCACAATTATGCATAGAATCAACTTAACTAAAAAGGTGAAAGATGAGAGGCGAGAGCTGGGCTTGGAGACCACACATGCCAGGAGTTTGCCCCTTGTACTGGTATGTAGTGGGCACTGGGCTGGACAGCTAGCCAAAGAACCCCAGTTAGTCTGGGGGGCCAGATTCCCCCCATGCCAGAATGGTCTTGATGGCCACATCTGGTAACCTGGGCCTTGGGGGATAGGATAGGACAGCTAGCCAAAGCAGATTTATCTCAACCATAGCAGACCCTCTGCAGGGGTGTCCTTTTTTTTTTTTTTTTTACCGATAACCATTTTCAAATATACCCTCTTTAACATTGTTCAAAAATATTCTAATTCTTGACTATTTATAGGAAAGGAAATGGAATATCCTATATATGGAGGATAGCACTCAAATTGATCTCTGAAGTCAGTGTCTAAGTGAATGTTACTTTCTATACATTTGTCCTCACTGACTGCCGAGCCTTATTCTGAAATATTTCATCTACACAATGTATATAGCCCCTCTTCTATATTGCCTTTCCACACCCAGAGATCTTTCTACTCCCCCCATATTCCAACCCGGATTTGTTATCTCCCCCTTATTTAACCCTCTTTACCCTCAGTTTTTAACCTGTTAGGCACCAAGACCGACCTCCTTCCCAACAGACCACCATCCAGCTCCTCAATAAAAGACACCCTCTCGATCCCTCATCTTGTGTCTCAGCCAGAAACCACAACCAATAAGCCTCCTGACTCAAGCTTGTGACCTCTCTCACCCCATCAAATCGTGGACAGTTCCATGATACCGGATTCAGCTGCAGCAAAACCCCCAATTCAAGGACAATACAGAACTTTGAAATGCCGCAAATCATATCTTAAACTCTAGACCAAAGTCTGTGATACAAAAAAGTACCTTGGCTTTCACTCCCCACAAGAATATCTCAGAAGACCTAATTGGGAGGCCTATATTACCTATGTAAGCTTAATATCTTTATAATAATGTATCTTAAGATATGTATTCCTAAATATACAGATAGCATCCCCCATTACTTTCTTTCTTCAAATACCTTTTTTCCTTCTTTTTCTCAATTTCCTTTCTTTTTTTATATCTCAAATTCATCTATATATTCTATTTTATATATATACATATTTTTTCTACCCTCACCAGTTTTGGTGCTGTTTGGTCAAAATCTAAGAAAACGTCTTGCCTGGAACAAAAGCTCAGACCACACCACAGATACTGTATGTGTAGCCTGTCATCCTTACCCGGAATAACACCAGCAATACAAAAGGACACCATATGTTTTTGTATAGGCACAGTAAATAAGGGAAATCATGGACTCAGACACAAGATCTTATCTTCTAAGGATAAGAACTCACACTTTTTATAAAAGGGTGCCTCCCATCCTGGACATATGTCATGTGGATACAACTCAGTCTCCACGAGATTGGACAGTGTTAGTTCATTCTCAAATCCCAGATCCCAGACATAGAACTGAAACAACCCCCTGCAACAACACCAGGAACTAAGCTCCATTGGGAGATATTCTTGTGCCAGTGTTAATATGACAACGAGGACATCGAGGAAATGACAACTTGACCTAAGACCAGGAGGTCCTATTACATCACCTAACACTAAGAGGAAATCAGAAGATGTATCGTCTTTTGAACTATGAAAAATAAGAGCGCTAACTATAGAAAACTGACTTTGACATCCGTGACTGGGCAGAATGTACCTTGAGACCATTAAGGAAAACGCTACCCTAGGCTATAGCCCAGGTCTCCTACAAAAATCAAGATTTCTTAGTGCAGAGACCCAATCCTGACAACAGAGACTGAGCAGAACCTTTGGAACCATAATTTCCTAGACTTTGGCTTAGGGAACGAGCAAAAACATGGAGCACATGATATAAAAAACGAAACACACCAACAATGTTGGAACAGTACCTCTAGAACCTTAAAGACTCTATCCTAGGCCTTGTCCTAGGACCTACGCAAATACCAAGATTACTTGCTACAGTGGCCTTATTTTCTCATCCACAACAGAGAGGAGAGGTTCCTGACACCACAAAAATAAAAAATAAAAAAATAAAAAAAGCAAAAAACAAACCTGGGATATGACAATGAGAAGGTATGGAGCCAGTGGTTGTTTCCATGACAATATGCTTCAAGAGTGGAGAAACCCTGAATCTCTTAGGCCACGGGAATTTCCTTCCTTCCCCAATACTTACTGTGCCTATACAAAAAAGAAAATGGTGGGGTAACACCAAGCCCTGGCACTGCACCACTTTTTCTGGTTTTGTTTTGCTTTATTTTATTTTATTTTTTTGATATTATCTCACTTCTCTTTTTTCTTCCACTTTTTTCTTTCTTTTTCACTTTTGTGGATATTATTTGGTGATTTTTTTTTCTTTCTATTTTAGTAGTTAATACCAAGTTTTTTCTTCTCTTTTCCTTAACCTTTTTTTTTTTATCTCCAATAGAATAGCATAACTTGAATCATTCAGCCTCATAAATTGAGGGGGGGGAAGAATGATATCAGGACCAGTCATATGAACATGTAGTGTAAATAAAAAATGACTAGACTGGAACACCAAAAAGAATAGATACCCAACCTATAACAAGCTGTAAGGTGGAGACCAGTTACACTAGGATTCTGGGGGGTAAAGAAGGTATATGTGGGAGACAAGGTGTGAACAGGAGTGGAGGGAGGACAACATTGGTGGTGGGAAAACCCTTCATTCATTGTCACTATGTACTGTAAATAATTCTGTGTAATGAACTTCAGTCACAATAAAAAAAAATCTCAAAAAAATGTTGCCTAAAAATTGTTACTGCTGTTCTCAAAGTTTAAAGAAAAACTGTAACACTTTTAGTCTTAATTTTTCTAGGAGCCAATTAGTTTGTTTAGTTCATTTTATTTTATGCATATCAAAAAAATGTCTAAATCTTGCTTGGTTTTGAATATCCCTGATAATTTGTTACATCACCTCATTCTCAAACATGAGCAATAATTATTTATAGAAAGTAGCCTAATTTTCTTAAATAATTATCATCCTCCCACACACACAAATGTAAAGCCTGTTGAATTAAAAAAACTGGTTAAAAATGAGTTTCTTATAAATGTGTCTATCTTTTAAATCATTAGCTTGTTTAGGGCTACAAAAAAAGACCTGCCTTGGGATACCTACACTAAATGATCCTATGACTGGGGAAGAAGAAGATGAGAGATTTGCAAAAGGTATAGATTCTGAGAAAATATGTACACATAGTATATTCCAATAATGTAATTTAAATATAAATTCTCCTCTGCCCTCAATACATAGTTTTAGGAGAATCAACACAATGTACTTGTAAAATGACAAGATTGCCTAAATTGCATAAATGAAAAATTAATATAAAATGGTAGGACAATTGGTTAAGAACTTGCCTTGTACATAGTCAACCCAGGTATACCATGAAGTTCAAGGGAACTTCACTAGGACCAGGAGTTAGCCTTGAGTATTGCCAGTTGTGACCCGCAAACAACAATAAAGATATAATGAGACTCCTTTTCATATCACAGATTTGGAATTAATGTGTATAACATTTATGACATAACTTTGCTCCTACTAATTTGAAATTATTTTATTAGATGATATTTACAGACTGAATAAACAATCATTTAACCTTCCTACAAAAAAGGTGAAAGATATTACAAGAAAAACTTAAAACACTACTTCAAGAAATAAAAGAGAATATGAGGAAATGGAAACATTTCCCCTACTCATGATTAAGAGAATTAAAGTTATTAAAATGCCAATATTTCCCAAATCATTGTACAGATTCAATGCAGTCCCTGTAAGGGTATCCATAACATTTTCAAAGAAATAGATCAAACACTCCTGCAATTCTTATGGAACAATAAACTTCCATGAATAGCTAAAGCAAAGATGAGAGGGTCACTTTTCCTGACTTCAAAATATTCTACAATGAGGTTGTAATTAAAACGGCATCAAAGGAATAGAGTGGAATATCATGAGACAGACCCTCAGGTATATGAATAGCTAATATTTTTTATAAAGGAGCAAAAAATGTGCATTAAAACAAGGAAAACCTCTCCAACAAGTGGTGTTTATTATATGAAAAAAATAGCTCAGAACTTTTTCTAATGCCATGGACAAAAGTCAAATAAAAATATATCTTGATGTCAGATGTGAATTTGTAAGGTATATATAGAGGAAAATGTAGGCAGAACTCTGCATGATACTGAAGTTAAAGGCTTCTTCAAGGATGAAGCACCATTGACCAAATAGGCAGAAACAAAGATAAAACAGAGGAGACTATGTTAAATTAAGAAGCTTCTACATTTCAAAGGAAATGATGCCAGGATACAAAGATTACCTGCGGAATAGGAGAGATTAACCCGAAACCCCTCTGACAAGGCATTAATATTCAAAATATGCAAGTTATTCATTAGAACTGTTTTGTTATCACAGTTATTGTGGTCAATATATCTAAAACACATATAACTAGGTAGGCTGATGTTGCCATACTTTTTATTTATTTGTATTTAATTTTTAAGGGCTAGGAGGCCATCCTAGGAAGTGCTCAAGGGTTTATCCTAGGTTGGTGCTCAGACGTGCATAAGTGGTGCTGGAGTTGCCTGAATAAAATGTTGGGTTGTATTAACTCTCTGGCCTATAATCTTATCTTTTTAAAATGAGGGTGATATTATGCACAGAAATGGATAAGAACTCATACTTTTTCTAATACAGAGAAGTCTCCCACTCTAAGCATGTGTCACGTGGACTCAACTTAGACTCCCTGAGATTGAACAGTGATCATCCAATCCCAAACCCCAGATACCAGACATAGAACCAATATAGTTCCCTGCAACAACACCAGGAACCAAACTCTCCTTGAAAAAGTCCTAATACTTAATTCTGGCACCAACTTGTTCCAGTTTTGATATGATGTCCTGACAACGAGGAAATGGCAACAACTTGATCTAAGAGCAGGTTGTTCTATCTCATCACCTAACAGTAAAATGAAATCAGAAGACATGCCATCCTTTGATCTGTGCAAAAACCGAGAGCGTTAACTACAGAAAACTGACTTTGACAATCATGACTGGGCATAACTTATCCTGGGAACAATAAGAAAGACCCTACCCTAGGTTTTAGCCTAGGTCTTGTACAAAAATCAATATCTCTAATTCCAGGGTCCAACTTTGACAACTGAGACTGATCAGAACTTCTGCAACCATAATGAAGACTCTAACCTAGGCTTTGGCCTAAGATCTGAGCAAAAACTAAAACCACTTATTACAGAAGACTGATTTAAACAATAATGGTGGAATAAAACTTTTAGAACAGTAAAGAAAGACTCTATTCTAGACTTTGTCCTATGACCTGTGCAAATACCAAGATCTCAGCTACAGAGGCCTGATTTTATCGTCTACAACTAAGTGGCAAGTTTCCTGGCACCATAAAAAGACCTTGTAGTGTGGTAATGAGAATGTATGGAGCCAGTAGTTGTTCCCATGGCAGGATGCTTCAAGTGAGGAGAAACACTGAATCTCTTAGGTCAAGGGAATTCCCTTTCTTATTTTCCCAATACTTACTGTGCCTATGCAAAAAAAAAAAAAAAAAAGGAAGCACAAAAACCTTGTCACACCAGCACTCTTTCCTTTGTTTGTTTGTGTATATATATATATATATGTATATATATATATATATATATACATATATATATCTTTTTTCTTTTTCTTTCTTTCTTTTTCACTCTTGTGGTTATTTGGTGATTTTTTTTTTGTTGCTGGATGCTTTTTCTTTTTTTGGTAGTTACTGGTTTTTTTGTTTGTTGGGCTTTTTTTTGGTTATGTTTTTTTGTTGTTGTTTTTGTTTTTTGACTTGTCCAGCAGAACCACACAATTTGAATCATCTTGTTCTGCCTTATGAATTGAGGGGGAAAATAAAAATGAATGGTACCAGGAACAAACAGCTGTATAAACATTGAGTGGAAATAAAAATGATCAGACTTAAACACCAAACCCAAAGTTAACAACAACAGAATCAATATATTTTCTACAACAAGCTATCCATGGAGAGGAACAATTACATTAGCACTCTGGGGAACAAAGAAGGGAGATATGGGATACATGCTGGGAAAAGGGGTGGAAGGAGGATAACCCTGGTGGTGGGAATGGCCCTTTGTCATTTAAGGTACATTGTCACATGTACCTCAAATATTACTGTGAAAGCTTTGTTATTCACTTTGGTCACAATAAAAAATTATTAAAAAATAAAATGAGAGTGATAAGAATAGTTTCTATGCAAATACGTTAAGTTGTGAAAAAGGTTAACCCCTGAGCATTTCTGGGGCAGCCTAAACACACACAAAATTTATGTTTTACTTAGAATTTCTATATTTTAAATGTTATAATTATCTTCTTCATGAGTTATAAATTATTGATTAATTCTAAAGACTTAGTTTTGTTTTGTTTTGAATTGAGTTTCCACCCTATCATGTTCCAACATCCTTTCTTCACTAGTATATACTTCCAGCCACCAATATCCTCAGTTTCCCTATCACCCTACCCTCCAGACACTTTACTCTTTCCCTTTTGTCCTTTTGCAATGATGTTACTAAAAGGGTAGCACACTATCACTTTAACTCCTTTCATCACCCAGTTCTTATCCAGAGTGAGCATTTCCAACTATTATTTTCATAATGGTCCCTTCTCTGTCCTAATTGTACTCCTCCTCCACTTTGTAGCAAACTTCCTACCATGAGCCAGTCCTCTTGGCCCTAGTTTCTATTGCCTTTGTATATTAGTCTCATACTAGGTTTTTTAAATATTGTGAAATATAAATGAGATCATTCAATATCTGTCCCTCTCCCTCTGACTCATTTTACTCAAATGATACTCCCTCTATTCATCTATAAGCAAATTTCATGACTTTCTGTTTTTTAATAGCTGTATAGTATTCCACAGTATAGCTTTACTTTTTACTTTTTTACATATATAAAGATTTAAAGATGTCTTTTAAAGATGTCTTTTTATCCACTCATCTGTTCTCTGGCACTTGGGGTATTTTCATATTAAAACTATAGTGAATTCTGTCTATTCTGAACACAAAACCAATACAGATGTGCAGATGCCTTTTTTGTATTGTGTTTTAGATTCCCAGGGTATATATAAGTGGTATTACTGGGTCATATAGAAGTTCAATTTCTAGTCTTGTAAGAATACTAATTTGCTAATAACAAATCTAGCAGCTAGAAATTATGTTAAGAGGTACTTCAAAAGATTCACAAGTCTGTCTATGCCTAGATTAATATGGCTGTGGACTAACGTTATCAAATTAACTGCTTTCTTTTAAAGGTCTAAAGTCATGTACCATAGTGATAATACAGCAGTTACTTGCCTTGCATGTAACCAAACTGGATTTGATTCCTTGTACCATTCTGAATCTTAGCAGTAGAGATCTGTAAGCACAGAGCTAAGACTAATTCCTGGGCATAATGAATGTGGCCCACAAACAAACGTTTTTTTGAATATGAATTCCTAGCCATTATTATCTCTACTGATTTTGAAAAACTTATCTGATGGCATATCTAGAGTGAAGGCATCCATAAGTCTTAATAGCAGTTGATGAAATTCTTCCTCTTCCAACTCATCTTGGCTGTCTTGGTTATGAATTGTTTCCTTTCTTTCAGCAGCTGTCAGGGCAGGAGTATTACTCATGTCCTCAAGAGAAATATGAGGCATGTTCTGTGGTAGTTTTTCATGAGAACTTGGTAGGACACGCATGGCTTCCTTCCAAGTATTTTCTTCTTGGTTTTTCACTTTGCCAGTCTGTGTTGACCTTGACTCTAAAGTAACTTGTGGGAACTCTTCATTTGGTAGCGCAGACTCATCATTGGCTTGATTTTGGTTAATAGGGATGGGATAAGGAAGAGATTTCTGTTCTGAACTATCCTGTGAGCCCATAATTTGGGAATAATCTCCTCTCAAAAGTCTTTCACCCTTTGCATCAGCACCTTTGGGAACCATACTTCGACAGGAAGAGGAGCAATGTGGTGACTGTAATGTTACCTGGATAAAGAAGACTTTGTGAAGAAATGAATAGCAAGCATTTAAAATAAGTAGTTATATTTAAGTCTTACAGCAAGAAGTTTATGTAATATTTTATCTGTTATCTTATGATATTAATACATTAATTTAATATAATATTAAACTGTTGGAACAACTCATTTTAAATTTCACAAGGATTTTGGCGAAATAGTATATACACACAATTGAATGTTAATTCATATTTGAATATTAGCTCATATTCTAAACTTTACAAAGAATTTGGAGAAATAGTGGTATAAACACACAACTGCATGTTAATCAACTTTAATAAAATATAAAAGCATGGAAAATGCCATTATGTGAATAGAACTCTACGATACCATGCTGAATGACATTAAACAGAAGGGAAGGGAGAGATACAGAATGATATCTCATATGTGGGTAAAAGGAAACATAGTAAGGGAGCAACAGATGGTCCAAAGCACAGAACTGAGCTCCAGTTGTTCTCCAGAACCTAATAGTAAATAGGTGATTGAAGGGCACTTGGAATAATGGTAGAGGGAGGCAGATGCTCTACAGGTGGGTGTGCTGTTGGAATGATGTGTGCTCAGAACTATCACTAATGGTATTATAAGTCACAGTAAGTACCTACATAAAAATGGGAAACAGCAACTATGAAAATACACCCATTCAGGCCCGGAGAGATAGCACAGCGGCATTTGCCTTGCAAGCAGCTGATCCAGGACCAAAGGTGGTTGGTTCGAATCCCGGTGTCCCATATGGTCCCCTGTGCCTGCCAGGAGCTATTTCTGAGCAGACAGCCAGGAGTAACCCCTGAGCAATGCTGGATGTGGCCCAAAAACAAAAAGAAAAAGAAAAAAGAAAATACACCCATTTTTTAAAATAAATCAGATAATTGTAAAAACTAAAACAGTGCCCTTTTTTAGGTAAAAATTATACAGATACATGTATGTATATTTACATAATGTATATTTACAGGAATTTTCAAGTTTTATGGTGAAGAAATATTAAGGTTGACTGACTTGACTTTAGTTTGTATCTAAACTGTCATTAACTTAAAAATATATTTTGGCTTGGGAGATGGCTTGAGGGCTGGATCTCAGGATCTCTAGATTTGATCCCCAGGGAATGTCACCTGAGCATTTCTAGGAGTGAGCCTGAAGCAACCTGTCAGAAGTGGACCAAAGACACACAAGAAATCTATTTATTGATCAACAAGAACAAGTTTCTAGATAGATATATTCTTTTCCTGAAAATTGAATATATATATACTACTTTTCTTCTGCTTTTCTCTATAGTAACCAAGGAAATGTTGATTAAAATTAAATAGTGAGAAATGGAATTTATAACTAATCCTAGGTTCTGCTATATTACTTTTCCTTCCATGATATTTTTTCCCATTACTCCCTCCCCTTATACAAAGGTCTTATACAAAGACCCATTGTAGAAAGCAATTTGGAATAGAACAAAAGTTTATACTGCTTGGTTTTCAAATCTGGCATATCCAAATTAAAAATTACTGTATTCTTTGAGCCTTTGTCTGTATTTGTTGATGGTTCATATATATCACTTTTTGTTAGTGACTAAATACATTTTTGTAATCCATTCTTAAATTAATTTTTATTATATAAGTAGAATTAAATATATTACACAAAATCTCTCTGGAATTCTCAAATAAATAAATATTGTAAAAAGGTATACCAAAAGGTTTAAGATCTTATACTGTGAAGAACTGCTTTGGTCTTGATCTACTGCTTTTAAATGGTATATATTATTGGCCATCGAATAACTTCACAAAGAAAGTAAAGAATCCATGGTTAAAAGCAGAAGAGTTCAAGGCAAGAAGAAAAGGAAAAATTAAGATGGTTAAAGTGAGGGGCTAAATCTTGAGATTCAACCCTTCCCTGGCTTGGGAGTTCAAAGACAACCACCCTCTTTCCAGAGCAAAGTTAGGTGAACCAGATGATCAGCCTCTGATACTTTATACCTGTAGATCCTGTCACATCCTCTTTAGTTTCATCCATAGACTGTCCTGGTTGGTTTTAAGTTCATGAATCCTCTTTTCAAATCTGTAGCTTGTTTCTTCTTGAAAGTTACATATTTTTTGCATCTTGTTTTTGCATCGGTCTAACTGCTTTTTAAGGAGTCTAAAAAGAGAAGAGGTTAGAGTGAATTGAAAAGATAGGATGTGAAATCCTATTTAGGCAGATGACTTTGGGTCTCATCTATCAGAAAAGATCCTGGAGAAGCCTGCCCCTTGATGGTGATTAAACAAAGATCGATATTTTGGTTTATGCCTTTGTTCACCAACCACAGCTCCCCTTTGCATCTCCATGAATAAACAATATGATAAGAATTTCATTAACTTGAGAGTTTTTTGAGGAAAGCTCAACATGCAAATTACTTCTCTTGACAACACACCTTAGCTGAGGCTGTAAGAGACCCCCTTCTTCCCCAAGAATGAGAAAAATGGGCCCCTTTCTCCCCTGCCCCAATCATGAGCAGTGAATCAGACTGCTAGGGAGTAATCTGGAACAGCCTTGACATAATTCTCTTGCTCTGTGACCACAGAATGGGCTTGGAGTATCCTTGAGGTAGTCCAGACTTTGCTTTGTGAAATAGGTGACTGAGAATTTCTGCTTTTGTGCTCTCCTGCCAGCTGTTTCCAAATGCTCAGCCCCACATTCAACATTCTTAACATTGAGCTCTCACCTTGTTTGGAGTCCTGTCTTTGGAAAACACTCTCAGATGGGTCTACTGGTATAATAGACACTATCCTCCCATCTTTCCTGCATACTGCTTGGTTTTCGCTGGTATTTAGTGGGAATTTTCACAACATTGTCACATCTTTACCTTTGAATATTGACTGTGACAACCCGATCGATATCTTTCATCCCTTATCATTCAGACAGAACCCAACTCCATACAGCAGGAACAAGAATGCGATTCATGAAATGTGGTGCTGTCTCCTCTTCCTGAATCTATGTGTTTATTGATTTGAGAATGAATCAAGTGGTAAAAGTCACTTTTAAGGATATGTGACAGACCACATCACTCTTTTGCTTAACAACTCCAAGGATTTAAGTTCAAATATATTGACTACGATGCACTCTAGTTCTTTGATCAGTGACATTGTCATACTATGGAATCTATAGGAATCAGCTCTCTTGTGGTAAATATAATAAGCTTCAATGTTAGAATCTTGGAATTACCTAATTTCTATAGTTCACAGAGAGGGCTTGGATTTAGTCTAAACTATAACCCAGAGAATGTGCCTCTGAGAGCCCTCAAATTTCAGGCAAAGTATACAAAAGAAATCATAGCCTGATTTTAAATGTTTTTATTATAACTGGCTTTAAAAATATCTTGAAGCTGTAATATTCAGCAAGAAGACAATGAAAACATTTTAGGTGTTTTCTAAAACAATGCTTTTCAATGGCTGTGGGTGTACCTATTTGAAACCCTAAGACCCACCCATTTCTGGGAGGGGTCTTGGGAACCAAATAGTAGGCGTAACCTTACCTGCTAGACCCTCCCATTCCTGGGAGGGGTCTGGGAAAAGGTAGATAAGGCTTGGACCAAGGGAATTTGGCCCTTTTGGCTCTTTGCCCTGTTTGCGCTGCTGTGCGCTTTGGCTTCTGGGTTTTTGTGTTCTGGTCTTTGACCAGCATGGAGCCCAAAGGGAAGATGGCTTACAGAAGATAAGATGCAGGGCAAGCCTAGAATGGCTGTATGCTTGAAAGGTTATGACATAGGCCACACACCTGTGGTGGCTAGGGCATGAATAAAGCTGATGCTTCCTAATGGCTGCGTGTAAGTGAGTGATTTCACCTGGGCCTGGGACTCGCCGGCTGCATGAAGGTTGCAGAGCCACGTGAACTGGGGTGGCAGAGAGAAATCCACCGCCATCCAGCCCCATCGTTAATTATTTAATACAACAAATGGCTGTGTACTGTGTGGACAAAAGTATTGACTTTGTGATAGCCATGGGGAAATTAATTATCTTTCTCCCTTTAATTCTTTCATCACCCCCCATTTCTTTCCTCTTCTCTGGACCATTTTGTATACATGAAAACATAGAAGATATATTTACCCATCCTTCCTGAGTCTGGGTGAAAACAGGAAAATCCCAGTTCAATCTCATGCATCCCATATGGTCCCTGAGCCTTCTAGGAGTGACTTCTAAGTGCAGGGACAAAAGAAATCCCTGAGAGCCATTGCATGTGGCCAACCCCTCTCCCCAAAATTAATTCTTATGGAATATTTCTGGTGAACACAATTTACATGATACCTTTACTTCATCAGTACCAAGCAACATATAGAATAATAAACAATAAAATATAATAAACAATGATTGCAGGATGCTCTTTCTGTGTCTGTAGAATAAGATACCATTGATTTTTAACTATGCTAGAACACAGTGGCAACATTTATTTAGATTTTGGTCATTTTCTATTTGTTGTGAACTGGAACCTACAATTGGAGAACTCGTATGTAACTGATTCAACTTTGGTCTTTACTCATTGTAACACTGCTCAAGCCTATCAAATATCAGTGATAGGACATCATTATTTAATTTATTATAAATGCATACCTTAAATCAAAGGTATTCTCTCGATGGTTACATCTCGATGTGGTACATCTCAATGTACCACAGTTTCTTTAGCCATTCATCTGTTGAAGGGCACTTTGCTTGTTTCCAGAATCTGGCTATTGTAAATAGCACTGCAATAAATATAGGTGTGAGGAAGGGATATTTGAATTGTATTTTTGTGTTCCTAGTGTATATCCCTAGGAGTGGTATTATGCAGCCGACAGGAGAGATAAAGTCATGAAATTTTCATATATGTGGATGTATATAGAATCTATTATGCTGAATGAAATAAGCCAGAGGGAGAGATAGACAAAGAATAGTCTCACTTATCTATGGGTTTTAAGAAAAAATTAAGGACATTATTGTAATAATGCCCAGAGACAATAAAGATGAGGGCAGGAATGACCAGCTCACAATATGAAGCTCACACAAAGAGTAGTGAGTGCAGTTAAGGAAATAACTACACTAACAACTATCATGGCAATTTTAATGAATGAGAGAAGTAGAATGCCTGTCTTGAATACAGGCAGGGGTTGGGAAGGAGTGCAAAGCAATGGTGGTGAGAATGTTGTGTTGGTGAAAGGGGGTATCTTTGTATGACTGAAACCCAACTACAATCATGCTTGCAATCATGGTGCTTAAATAAAGATTTTATTAAATAAAACAAGGTCTTCTCTTTAGGAAACCACTAACTTTTTATTAAGGAGTCAGGAGTTTTTTTCATCTAAAGAAATAAAGACACAGGAGCTGGGATATGTAAAGATAGTTTTTCAGCCAACTTAACAAACCTGACAGAAGTTAGATGCTATTGGAGAAAGGAGGCCACTTTCTCTGCAAATATGGGCATAGCAAATACAAAAGATAATTGAAAGCAGATATTCTTAACCAACATATAAGGAATAAACCAGACCATCAAATCTTGATATCAATAGCTAGATGAGTCATGGAATGAGTAACTTCTTGAATAGAAACAGTGTTCTCTTTTCTCATCTTAAATAGAGAAATTATTTCTGTGTATTTGTGTGTGATACAAGATAGTTTTTATTGAAACTTAGAAAGCTGTGAGGGGAAGGAAAGAGATTAATTTATGTTCAGAGAGGGTTCAGGGCTTCTCCAGAGTGAGAAATGAAAGCCAAGAAACAAGAGAGATGGAAAACATGTTTCCAGTACAGAGCATAGGCTTGATGAGAAAGCCCTGAATATAGATTTTCTCTGCTTAAAGATTATCTTTCAGGTCTCCTCGGAGGCCTAGGGAGTGCACCCCAAAAAAACTGTATTTTGAAGCTTCCCAGTGAGTAGATTCTGGCTTGTGGGGGTTCCTGTCCAATAGGCCGGGCTTTCTGGCCTGCAGAGGCTCTGTCCTCTGTCTTTATTCACTCTGAGGACTTCAAGGGAAACCTCTCCTGCGCCTGTCTGCCTGTGTTTCTGAATCCCTGAAGGTCTCCTCAGAGGCTTAGGGAGTGCACCCCCAAAAAACTGCATTTTGAAGCTGCCCAGTGAGTAGATTTTGGCTGTGGGGGTTGCCATCTAATAGGCTGGGCTCTCCGGCCTGTGGAGGCTCCACCCTGCTGTGCCTTTGTTCATTCTGAGGACTTCAAGGGAAACTTCTCCTGCACCTGTCTGCCTGTGTTTCTGAATCCCTGAAGGTTGGCTCAGAGGCCTAGGGAGCGCACCCCAAAAAAACTGCATTTTGAAGGTGCCCAGTGAGTAGATTCTGGCTATGTGGGTCAACGTCCAATAGGCCGGGCTCTCTGGCCTGTGGAGGCTCCGCTATGCCATGCCTTTGTTCACTCTGAAGACTTCAAGGGAAACTTCTCCTATGCCTGTCTGCCTGTGTTTCTGAATCCCTGAAGGGCTCCTCAGAGACCTAGGGAGCACATCTCCAAAGAACTGTCAACTAGAGGCAGCAGAAGAGTGCAATGAACCCCACCAAAACACGCAGGAAGAACCACACTACAAGTGTGACAATGGAAAAAACTGGCAGGCAAACACCATGCACAGAGAATAAAGATGAAAGCTCTGATGACTTAATAAATTCCAACCACCTGATTGACCTCTAGGATAAGGAACTTAAAATAGCAATAGAAGATGTTTGAAAAACTCAAAGAAAGCATAGCTCTATCTGAACAGAACACAAAGACAGAAATCAGAAAACTCCAAACTGAAATAACAGATCTGAAAAACATGGTAGCTCAACTGAAAATCTCAATGGATGGCCTCGCCAGCAGGGTATCAGCAGCTGAGGAGAGAATTGGAGTACTGGAAGATGTGATGCAGAAAAACTCAACACAACAGAAGAAATTGGAAAAGAACCTTAAGACAAATGAACAGTCAATGGAAAAAGTACTCAAGGAATGCAAACAGATGAAAATAGAAGTCTTTGATAAACTCAACAGGAACAACATAAGAATCAGTGGAGTCCCAGAGACCCAGGTAGGAGATCTCCAGGAAGAATCAACTGTCAAAGACATCATCAAAGAGATACTCCCAGAGTTAAAGACTACAATGCAATCAAATCCTGCATGCCCGAAGGGTACCAGCTAAAAGAGACCCAAAGAAAAACACCCCAAGATACATCCTCGTTACATGACAAATCCCACAGATAGAGATAGAATACTGAAAGCAGCAAGATCAAAAAGGAAAATTACATTCAAAGAAACATCCCTAAGACTTACAGCAGACATGTCACAAGAAAATCTCAAGGCCAGAAGACAGTGGTGGGATATTGTGACAAGACTGAATGAAATGAATGCCTCATCGAGAATACTGTTCCCAGAAAACTCAAGTTCAGGTTTGAAGGAAGAATACATAGCTTCATGGATAAAAAAAACAGCTCAGAAACTTCACAGATGAAAAACCAGCCTTAAAGGAAAAACTGAAAGGTCTACTCTAAGACAAGAGAGACCAACAAACATAGCAAACTTATCTACAAATATGACATTAAATCCTATGACAATCATCTCCCTCAATGTCAATGGACTAAATTCACCAATTTAAAGACACAGATTGGCAAAATGGGTCAAAATGATGAATCCAACCTTCTGCCTACAAGAAACACATCTGAATAGTCAAAACAAACATAGACTCAAAATCAAAGTCTGGAGGAAAATCATCCAAGCAAACAACACCCTCAAAAAGCTGGGGTGGCCATATTAATATCTGATGACACCAACTTTATACTCAGAAAAATGGTAAGGGACAAAGATGGACACTATGTACTAATCAAGGGAGAAATTAGACTATTAAACATATATGCACCCAATGAGAGACCAGCAAATTATCTAATACAATTACTGACAAATCTGAAAGAAGAAATCAATAATAACACAATTGTGGCAGACCTCGACATGTCCCTATCAACACTTGATAGGTCAACCAGACTGAAACCCAACAAAAACATACTACCCCTGAAAAAAATAATGGAATAAAGAGGACTAATAGATATAAATAGGACACTCCATCCCAAAAAACCTGGATACACATTCTTCTCCAATGTACATGGGTCATTCTCCAGGATAGACTACATGCTGACACATGAAACATACATTCATAAAATCAAGAGGATAAAAATCTTTCAGGCTACCTTTGCTGACCACAAGGCTCTGAAATTAGATGTGAACTACAAAGCCACACAAAAGAAAAACTTTAACAATTGGAAATTAAAAACCCTGTTACTGAACAACCAGTAGGTCCGAGATGAAATAAAAAAGGAAATCAAAACTTTCCTGGAAACAAATGATAATGAAGACACAAACGGCCAGAATCTATGGGACACAGCAAAAGTGGTCCTGGACTCCCCCACACCTGAATTTAGTTTTTCATTGTTAGAATTCAATGTTTAGGTTTAGAAATTAACTGTAAACCTGGCTTTGCTGTGAGCCTAAATGCATTCATGACAGACTGAAAATCTAAGGTAGAAAGACTAAAAGAATAGCCAGTTCCTGGAACTGACCCAATGGAGATATTCAAGGAATGGAATATTCCTGGTCAGATATTCAAGGCCAAAAAGCAGTGGACAAATAGCTAGATAACTCTGAACCCTGGATCTATAGATGACCTGAATAACCCTCACTGAGCTGACAACCTGCCATAATTGTTTGTCTGATGCTTTATTTGAACTACAACCAATCCTAGCCCAACCTTTTATTAAGAACCTATAATTTTAAAAAGATAAATACTCAGAGAAGGGGATCCCCTAAGCTGAGCCCTTAAAATAGCAGTGTAAGCCATTATTGGGTTCCTCATTTCTTAGGAGATGTTGGTCCCCAGCATGCTGAAATAAATTAACGTGCATTTACATTACTGCCTGTCTCTGTGGTAGTCTTTTGGGTATGGTCTTTGGGGGTGGTCTTTTGGTGGATCCTGAATTCTGGACTTTAACATCATCACCAAATCTTCAAGACCAGGGCCTCTGTGTCATCTCTTCTCCTTTCCCTTCTCTTCTTCCTTCCAGGTGAAGGTCAGATCACATTGGGTGCTTGTTCAGACTTTTTCTCATCCCTCTACATGACCGATACCTGTTTGTCTCTTCATTCAAATACTCAAAGTAGGGATGAAAAAAAAATAAAAGGAATAAAATGGCTGAGCCTGGTTCAATCACTAAGTCCACATGGTCCCTAGAGAATCTTAGGAAATGCCCCCACCCCACCACCTCAAACACTATCAGGCAGAATTCTCAAGCCCTTGCTTAATTTTCTGGCACATTTGACAATAATTCTAAGGGAGGCCTTTGAGGAGATTCCCTCCCACAACAACAGCAAACCCTCAAAGCCCTTACACAAACCTAGTAGGGCCTTTGAACAAGTTAAAAAAACATAAAACCCTTATAATTTTACTCTTGAAATGTATTTGGAGCAATAAATACCAGCGAATAGCTAGAGCAAATCTTGGGAAAAGGAATATGGGAGGCAACACTTTCCCCAACTTTAAAATGCATTACAAAGCTATAGTCACTAAAACAGCATGGTATTAGAATAAAGACAGACCCTCAGATCAGTGGAATAATCTCGAGTATTCAGAGAATGTGCCCCAGATATACAATCAATTACTTTTTAATACATGGAACAAGGAAAACCTCTTCAACAAGTGGTGTTGGCACAACTGGTCAACCACTTACGAACTCAGACCTCCAGCTAACACCATTCACAAAGGTCAAATTCAAATGAATTAAAGACCACAAACTATAAGGTATATAGGACAACACGTAGGTAAAACACTCCATGACATTGAGACTTAAGGCATCTTCAAGAAGGAAACAGCACTCTTCAAACAAGTGGAAGCAGAGATAAAAAGATGGGGGAATATATTATGCTGAGAAGCTTCTGCACCTCAAAAGAAATAGTGCCTAGGATACAAAATCCACCCACAGAATAGGAGAAACTATTCACCCACTACCCATCAGATAAGGGGCTAATATCTAAGATATACAAGGTACTGACAGAATTTAACAAGAAATAAAAAACCTAACTTCATCAAAAATGGGGAGAAATAATAAAGACACTTCCTCAAAGAAGAAATACAAACACTCAAACAAATACAAATGCACAATAAAAAACAGTCCATATCACTAATCATCAGGGAAATGCAAATTAAAACAACAATGAGGTACAATCTCATGCCACAGAGACTGGCGCACATCACAAAGAACAAGAAAAATCAGTGCTGGCAAGGATGTGGAGAGAAAGGAACTCTCATTTACTGCTGATGGGAAAGCCATCTAGTCCAGCCTTTATAAAAAATAATCTGGAAATTCCTCAAAAAATTGGAAATAGAACTCCCATATGATCCAGCTATACCACTTTTAGGGATACACTAGGAACACAAAAATATAATTCAAAAATTCCTTCCTCACACCTACATTTATTGCAACATTATTTACAATAGCCAGACTCTGGAAACAACCAAGATGCCCTTCAACAAATGAGTGGCTAAAGAAATTGTGGTACATATACACAATGGAAAATTTTGAAGCTTTCAGGAGGGATAAAATCATGAAATTTTCCTATACTTGGATGTACATGGAATCTATTATGCTGAGTGAAATAAGTTAGAGGGAGAGAGATAGACACGGAATAGTCTCACTCATCTAAGGGTTTTAAGAAAAAGAAAAGATTATTATAATTCCCAGAGACAACAGAGATGAGGGCTGGAAGTACCAGCTCAAGATATGAAGCTCAACACAAAAAGTGGTGAGTAAAAGAAAAGATTATTATAATAATGCCCAGAGACAACAGAGATGAGGGCTGGAAATACCAGCTCAAGATATGAAGCTCAACACAAAAAGTGGTGAGTGCAGTTAGAGAAATAACTACACTGACAACTATCATAACGATGTGAATGAATGAGGGATGTAGAAAGCCTGTCTCAAATACAGGCTGGGTGGGGCGAGAGTGATGAGGGGCACTGGTGATAGGAATGTTGCACTGGTGAAGGAGGGTGTTCGTTATATGACTGAAAGCCAACTACAATCATGTCTGTAAACAAGGTGCTTAAATAAAGTTATTAAAAATAAAAATAATAAAAATGCTTCAAAATAGAAAAAAACTTATAGCTTTATTATTTTATTTTAATTTAAAAAATCTTTGTCATTCCCCATAGTATATAGACTCTGGTGTGATGCATGAAATAGCAGGGATTGAACCCCATGTCTCACACATACAAGAGATGTGTTTTTCACTGTGTCATCTCTGGCTACACGTCATGATTTCTAGCAAAGCATCAATAAGAAGGTACATGTTGTTGACTCTGCTGCTGAGAAGCATGTATTTGGCTAATGAGGATTGGATTCCCAGGACCACATAAAGTCCTGAGTATTATTCTAGGTGTGATTCCTAAGTACAGATCCAAAAGTAAGCCCTGAAAATAGCTCGGTATGGCCGCTGCTGGAGTCCAGCACTGGGTGAACTCTAGCCGAAAATGGGTACATGAGGATTAAGAAAACAAGACAGACATACGAGAGAAAAGCATGGAGTCAGGGAGCTCCCAAACTCGTGGACTGAGCACCTCGACTCTCTTCCAAGTATAGTATTTATTGTTAGGGACAATCAACATGGCAGGAAAGGCATCTGCCAACAGGCAAAAACCTATTAATTGCTAATCAAGCCTAAGTGAATCTTAACATATCTAAAACGGGTGTTTTATGGGAATAGGAAGTTAATGTAAAATCTCTAAGATTGTCTTCCTCCAAGAGAAGTGGCAGATAAACGACTAAATTTAGGACTCAATCCACTGGGCATTCCCAGCAGGCACCTGCTTTCAGGTAAATTAGAAATTAAGAACCCTCTGATCTCTTTCTGCTCCTCTTCCTAAGACTATCAACTTTCTAGCCTAACTTGTTTATTTCTTGGTTGTCTTCTTATCCAACAGGTCCCCAAACAAAACAAAATATAACATGAGAGAATGATGCAAATAGTTCAAATATAGATGAAGTGCACTGCGGCCCCCCAGAGACCTCGTCCAGGCTGGAGACCACAACGGTTATTCCCGAGTCACGAAGAGGATTCCGGCCTGAAAGAAAAGAGGGGCTGGGAAGATAAAGAGACTCAAGGCGAAAAGCTCCGATCAAGAGTCCGTTTATTCTGGGAGGGGGCAAGCTTTTTATAGTCAGGCCAAACAAAGAGAAAGGGGCAAGGCATTCTTGGAATAATTGTAACTTTCCACAGGCACATCTTGTTTTTTCAAAATTAACAAGGTTGTACATCATGAGACTGGCATTCATCAATCATGAGGTCCATACCGTGTTAGAGCAACAAAGTATAAGATCTAATCTCTGCCTAGGCCCACCAGCCTCTATCTTTATAGGAACATCTTGGTGCCTGTGGTTGACTCCCCTAGCTCTGAGGTATGCAGTGACTCCCTTTTCTTTAGGTCCAAGGGCAAAGGCCACATTTGCTAGCTGCTCAGGCTGGCAGCTCCTGCTAATTGTCACGTAGGCACTTTTGCTCAGGCTTTCAGAGACTCCATTTTGATTTTAGTAAAAAGGGCTTTTAATTATGCCAAACAGTCTCCAACAGTGCACTACACCAAGAATTTCTGTTTCTTCACCCTACAGAAAATTTACTAGCACCCATTTTGTCCCTGTGAATCTCAGATAAACCTGAGCCACTTAACACTTAGACTATACAACTAATTATATTAGCAAGGGCAAAGAATGATTTTTAGTTTGGTATTTTGAGAAAAACTTTGTATGCAATTTATGTTACAGGGAACATAAACAATATTAACTTTATATTAACTTAATTCTGAGTGTTTCTGGGGGTCAGAAGGCCAATCTTGGTACTATTCACGGCCACCAGGACCACAAACGATAGTATTCAGGGGGTAATGAGGGGCAGAAGATTTAATTCAGGGGCTCAAGTATACTAGTTATATGCTCTACCACTTGAACTATCTTCTTGGTCCATACTTTTTTTTTAACAGATAGTCAATCTGATTCTTCTGGCACAATTGTTACTGCTTTTGGAGGAAAAGTTGTATATTTGAGGTAAATGAAATTGAACTATGAAGTTTTGAAAAATAAAGTAATAAAGTTAAAATACCTCTCTTCACTTAAAAATCTTCATAATTTAGATAATTTTTCCAAGAAAACCAAATTATCAAAGTGAACTCAAGAAAGAAAGAAAAGCTTATGACATTGAAGACACACGAAACTTAGTATACTTATTAAGGCTTTAGTGCCCTAAGATTTTGTTTCCATTTTACTTATTTAAAAGATTTTCCCCCTGTTTCTCATTTTTGTTGTTGTTATTGTTTTGACTTTTGCTCTGAACATTGCTCTTAGTGGTGCTCAGAAAATTATATGCTGTAGTGGAGTTAGAATCAGTATGCTGCATTAAAAGCACATACTCATCCTATAGAACTTGGTAGTAGTTACACATGGCAGTGCTCTGGAGCTCCTCCTGGATTTTCTATACTTGAGAATTTTATTGGTGGTGCTCAACTGTTGGATAGTGTTAGATATTGAACAAGAGTTGACCATATGCAGTATAAGTCTCTTACCCCTGTCTTCTTTTTATGACCCAACTCTCCTTGGGATTTATTCTTAATTTTGGTAACAGTTAATGAGACTTTCATATTTTAAGTAAAGTGTTTTGACCACATAAAAAGATAAAAAATGATTATTACTTAATGTAATCACCAAATTCAAATGCCCAAAACTGACAGAGAGTGAGGTGGAGGTGGCAGGGCCAGTGAGAGGTCGGAGAAAGACAGACAGACAGACAGACAGACAGACAGAGATAGAAAAGAAAAAAAGAGAAATACAGAGAAAATAAGCATATCAAATTGAGAGCATATGTAAAGAATAATCCACTACAAACAAGTATAGTTTTTAATTCCAGCAATGCTAGGAAGAATGTCTATTATCAGATATTCTATTAATGTAATTTTCTAAAAAGGGAAAGCATGATCATTTTAATTGACACCAAAATGAAATTTATAATAAATCATAATTTGTACACCTCCTAACACCTTCTAATATTATCAAAAGAAAATGATATCTTCCACATTAGAATCTCAAACTAATAACTAACACCATGATATTTATTGGGGAAACATGAGGTAAATTCCCCCCATTAAATGAAGTCCCATTTAAAATAAAACAACTTTTCTAGCATGTCTTGCATTATTCAATATAATTCTGAAAGACCTGAATTCTCAGGAATGAAAACATGAAACATAAAGGAACATTTAAAAATTAGAAAAACATCAAAATATGTTTTCTTTACTGGACTACCTAATTGTCTACCTAGAATCAAATGATGAAAAATAAAATAATATTTGAAATTAAAAGCAGTCAGAAAAGGTTCTCTTTCCATAACTATTTAAAATTTTTATACTTTATTTTATAAATGTAATTTTCTATATGCAATCATTAATTTTCAAGAAAAAGGTACAATGAGAAAAACATTTATTAAAAATAACTGAGCAAATGTATAATACCCAGAGTGCCCTCAGGGAATCTAAAAAGTAAAACACATTCATATTTTTACTGGGAGATAGAAAAGTTTTGGAAGAAGTAGACTATGACAAAGAAGACAGATGTTTCCAAGTTAAAGTTAATTCAAAATGAAACTAATAGGATTTATGTGGTATCGCACAAATAATGTTAAATAACTTCTAAAAGAACAATTGTTAAATAACTAGGTAACACTTAAAAATAAGGGTAATGTCAGCAAGATGATGGAGAGTAAGCTTGGGGCTCCTTTTCTCTCATACCCCCCACCAGACACATTGATTGTAGCCGACAAGAACAATTCAGTGCCTGCCTGGAGAAAAATGGAACTGTCCAATAATCTGATTTTTCTGGGGCTTTGGAGGCACTGGTTACTGATCCGATAGGAGAAGGCAAAATGGACCTAGCAGACTCCAATTGTCTTGGGAGTAATAGAGAATAAAGACAGAAGTTTGAACTAGTACAAAAGATTGAAAGATTATTGGGAAAAATTATTCTATATAGTCCACAAAATACCTCCAAATATTCCAATTAAAAATTAATAGAAGATATGAATATTTTTCCAAAAAAGGCATACAAAAGCCAATGGATATAAAAAAGACATTCAAGTCTGATATTGAGGTCTTTAATCCATTTGGATTTTACCTTCGTACATGATGTTAGCTGGGGGTCTAAGTTTAATATTTTGCAAGTGGCTAGCCAGTTGTGCCAACACCACTGTTGAAGAGGCTTTTTGTGCTCCATTTAGGATTTCTTGCTCCTTTATCAAAACTTAGGTGATTCTATGTCTGGGGAACATTCTCTGAGTATTCAAGTCTATTCCACTGATCTGAGGACCTGTCTTTATTCCAATACCATGCTGTTTTGTAGTAAAGTTTAAAGTTGGGGAAAGTAATTCCTCCCATATTCTTTTTCCCAATGATTGCTTTAGCTATTCTAGGGTGTTTATTGTTCCAAATAAATTTCAAAAGTGCCTGATCCACTTCTTTGAAGAATGTCATGGGTATCTTTAGGGATCACATTAAATCTGTACAATGCTTTGGGGAGTATTGCCATTTTAATGATGTTAATCCTGCCAATCCATGATTGGCAGGGTATGTGTTTCCATTTTCGCATGTCCTCTCTTATTTTTTGGAGCAGAGTTTTATAGTTTTCTTTGTATAAGTCCTTCACATTTTTAGTCAAGTTGATTCCAAGATATTTGAGTTTGTGTGGCACTATCGTGAATGGGGTTGTTTTCTTAATGTCCATTTCTTCCTTATTACTATTGGTATATAGGAAGGCCATTGATTTTTCTGTATTAATTTTGTAGCCTGCCACCTTGCAATATGAGTCCATTGTTTCTAGAAGCTTTTTGGTAGAGTCTTTAGGGTTTTCTAAGTAGAGTATCATGTCATCTGCAAACAGGGAGAGGTTGACTTCTTCCTTTCCTCTCTGGATTTCCTTGATATCTTTTTCTTGCCTAATCACTACAGCAAGTACTTCCAGTGCTATGTTGAATAGGAGTGGTGAAAGAGGACAGCCTTGTCTTGTGTCAGAATTTAAAACAACATGTAGGCAAAACACTCCAGATCATTGAGACTACAGGCATATTCAAGTAGGAAACTGCACTCTCCAAGCAAGTGAAAGCAGAGATTAACAGATGGGAATATATTAAACTGAGAAGCTTCTGCTCCTCGAAGGAAATAGTGCCCAGGATATAAGAGCCACCCACTGAATGGGAGAAACTATTCACCCAATACCCATCAGATAAGGGGCTAATCTCCAAAATATACAAGGCACTGACAGAACTTTACAAGAAAAAATCTAATCCCATCAAAAAATGGGGAGAAAAATGGACAGACACTTTGCCAAAGAAGAAATACAAATGGCCAAAAGACACTGAAAAAATGCTCCACATCACTAATCATCAGGGAGATGCAAATCAAAACAACTATGAGGTACCACCTCACACCACAGAGAATGACATACATCACAAAGAATGAGAACAAGCAGTGTTGGCAGGGATGTGGAGAGAAAGGAACTCTTATCCACTGCTGGTGGGAATGCTGTCTAGTTCAACCTTTATGGAAAGCGTTATGAACATTCCTCCAAACTGGAAATCAAGCTTCCATACAATCCAGCTATACCACTCCTTGAAATATACCCTAGGAACACAAAAATACAATACAAAAATTCCTTCCTTACACCTATATTCATTTCAGCACTATTTACCATAGCAAGACTCTGGAAACAACCAAGATACCCTTCAACAGACGAATGGCTAAAGAAACAGTGGTACATATACACAATGGAATATTATGCAACTGTCAGGAGAGATGAAGTCATGAAATTTTCCTATACATGGATGTATATGGAATCTATTATGCTGAGTGAAATAAGTCAGAGAGAGAGAGAAATGCAGAATGGTCTCACTCATCTATTTAAGAAAAATGAAAGACATTCTTGCAATAATAATTTTCAGACACAAAAGAGAGAAGGGCTGGAAGTTACAGTTCACCTCATGAAGCTCACCAAATACAGGGATGAGTTTTGTTAGAGAAATAACTACATTTCAAACTATCCTAAAAATGAGAATATATGAAGGAAATAGAAAGCCTGTCTAGAGTACAGGCGGGGGTTGGGTGGGAAGCAGGGAGATTTGGGACATTGGTGATAGAAATGTTGCACTGGTGATGAGTGGTGTTCTTTACATGACTGAAATCCAAACAACACAATCATGTATATAATCAAGGTGTTTAAATAAGAATATATTGAAAAAGACATTCGATATCACTAATAGAGAAATGCAAATCAAAACCATGATGGGATATTACCTCATAGCTGTTATAATGACTATTATTAATAAGTCAAGATTTAATAAAGGGATCTAAGATTTAATAAAGGGATAATAGAGTACATACATACAAGATCATCATTAACAACAACTAATCTAAAAACCCCATAAAATTGGTGAGAGAAAATGAACAGACACTTTTCTGAGGAAGACCAACAAATACGTGATGTCATTCTCTTCATCACTTATTAGGGAAATCCAAATCAAGATAACAATGAGACATTATCTTTCACCAGAGAAAATAGCACAAATCAAAATACTAGGAACAATTAGTGTTATAGGAATGACGTAAAAATGAAATTGAATCCACTGCTGGTGTAAATATTGTCTGCTCCAAACCCTATGGAAAACAATATGGAGTGTTCTCAGAAAACTCAATACTGAGTGACCATGTGACCCAGAAATCCCACTTTGGTGTATTGGCCCACAGAAGAATATTCATTCAAAATGACATATGCAAACTATTATTTATTGAAGACTCAGTACAAAAGTGAAGGTTTAGAATCAACCTAGATGTTGAACAAGTGAGAGGATCATAGACATAATGGAATACTATACAGCTGTAAGAAATGACAAAACCATGCAATTCATAACAACCTGGATAAAATTGGAAGATATCGTGTAAAGGAAGTAAACAATAAAAATAAGGATAAACACACAATGACATCACTTATATTTGATATTTAGAATAATTAAGAAGAAATAAAATGTTTTTATTTATATTTGAATGTATTTAATTTTAGGGCTTTACACTCCTTGCAGTCTCAGAGGACCATAAGAGATGTTGGGGATTGAACCCAGATTGACCATGTGCAAGGGAAACACCCTATTTACTGTGCTATTACTCTAGATCCCAAGTTAAATAGTTTTAAGGGGGTGATACCTACATCACCCTTGGTGCCAGAATATATGGAGGTGAAAGAAAGAAAAGGAGATAGGGGACAGGGAAAAGAGAAACAATGGGAGTAGAAGTCAAGGGAATTTTGTCACACCAGTGGCACTAAAGAATGACAGAGTTAAATACCCAAACCACAAAGGCACTAACACTGAGATAATGAGACCCAAACATTAACAATTGAATTTTAAGAAGTACTTGTCAGGATGGCAGGCTGAGTTTGACAGGTAAGTACAGAAACTGGGAACATTGGTGGAGGAAAGTTGGCGCTGGTGTTGGAATTGATGCTGGAACATTGCATGCCTAAAAGTCAACCATGTCTAACCTTGTAAATCATGGTGCTTTAATTTAGAAAATGACAAGGTTTAATTATTAGCAAGGATATGGAGAAAGGGAGATTTAGAATTAGACTTAATTGAGCTACTATTGAAAATAGTGATTCTTCAAAAAAATTCTAAATTAAAACTATGTATGGTACAGTAATTTCACTTTTTGGTATTTATCTGGAAGATATGAAAACACTAACTCCAAATGATACACATACACTCCAATAGGCATTGCAGCATTATGACAATAACTTTGCCACGGAAACAACAAAGTTTGTTAATAAATGAATAGATAAAGAAAATGTCACATTTTCTTTATCTCTCCCATGCAAGCAATATATTGGGTTTTTTTTCAGCCATAAATGAAAGAAATTTTGCTATTTTCAATGACAATGAAGGGTATTATGTGAAGTGAAATGAGTTCAGAAAAATAAAATACAGGATGCTCTATCTAAGGTATAGAAAGCCTTTGAATTCATAGATTGAAAACAAAAACAAAACAAAATTGGTAGATTTCTGTCAGAGACACAAGGTACAAAATGAGCAAGAGGATGTCAAAATGACAAAATTCTAGTTATAAGATAATTAAGTCCTGGGAATAGACAGGATGTCATCTATAGTAATGCATAATTATATATTTTATAGTAGCCAAGATATTAGATCTTCACATTTCCTATCATACAAAAATTAAATTAATATTTAATATATAATAAAAATCCTGTGGTGTTATTTAAATTATATACAAATGTTCACAAGAAAGAAAGTGGAATTGTGCTATTTATTTTTGGTTCTGATTTTTTTTCAATAACAGAGACATAACACTTTACTAGTGGAGACAAGATTCTTTTAAATAACTTATATTTTAAAAATATCTACATCAAATTAATAATTAAAATAATGTCTTAAAAATAATCCCCCTAATTAAGGAAAAGTTTGTCAAATCTTGCTTTACCCTTATCGAATGGTATGGGTTCATTTTAATTCACAGTAGTTCATTGCCATGTTGGACTCACCTGACAAGGTGGGTTATTATCACTGGTTTGTTGAACTTGATATGTTTGTTTGGATACCACTGTGGCTACTGGCCCAGCTAAACTTACATACATTGGTACTTCAGAGCTATTGCATTGAGTGAAGAGCTTGCTGTAAAATAGATTTGGATAAGATATTCACAAATAATCATTTTTAATAAATGATATGGCATTAAAAAAATATTTTAGTGAATGTTAAGTTAGACATGAACGTTGACATTGAAAATTAGCAATAGGGCTCAAGAGATAGTCCAGTAGGTAGGTTGCTTGCCTTACAAGCAAATAACCCAGATTCAATTCCTGTACTTCTTGGAGTGATCTCTGAGCACAAAGACAGGAGATAGACCTATATATTGCCAAGTGAGGCCCAGAAAATAAAATAAAATGGTATCAAACAACCCAGATCTTTGCCCCCCCTCTGTGCTCTTTTCCAACTATCTTGTTGCTAGAGTCAATTTGCCAATAATTAGCAACAAAAAGTACAGACCTACTCTTCTTGACCATCTAGAAACAATAATACAAAGAAATTCAGGGCAAATTGTTGAAAATTTACCAGGTCAACTCTTCCAGGTCAGATACTAAGGATTCTAACTGCACTCTTTTTTTAATGTCATATTTGAAAGAACATAGGATAGAGCAAACTAATTTAAGGTCAAATATTTATTTTCTATAATTCCATTAGTTTTATTCCCTTATTCAAAAACTACCCAAAAGCATCTTTCCAGTATGAGTCATTATACTTAAAAGATTTAACAATAACATATAACTGCCAGCTCATAGACAAGTAGCATCTAAAGAACAGATAAATATAGAATAATTTCTAACATAGGTGATCATTTCTATAAAATGCAATGAAAGTATATGGAAAGAGTGGATTAGTTTATATGTGTTTAAGTTGTGGCATTTTGTAAGAGAAGAAACAATACAACCATTAATTTTTTTGTTTATGTACCTTCTGAATGACACATTCTATAACTCCCTCATTAAAGTTAATTCAATATGTTAGGGTTGCTCCACACTGATTTTAAGACCATTTGCAAACTTTGGGGCAGGCTTTAAGTAAGAAACTTACTATGGGAAAAATAAGGGTGAAGGAACAAATTAGGGAATGGAACAATGGTGGGAGGGAAGCAGGCAGTCTGATGAAGGGTGTGTTCTGGAAGGATTCATGCATGCAACTACATCCATTAACAGCATTGTAAACCATAGTGTTAAAAAACTTAAAATATTTTAAATTGTTTTTAAACAAATTGGCCTCAATGAGCATAGCACATTTATCCTTTTGAATATTTTTTGTTTCAATATGTTTTTCATAGGTGATGTTGTTCTTAATTTAAACTATTAAAGAGACAGTGAATTCCAAATATGGGAGGATGGGGGACAGGGTCCAAGGTGTATCAGGTGCACGGGTAGTGTTAAGAAAGGACATAACTGAGGGAGGGATTACAGAGCATGAAAACCGGCAAGCCTTTGCAAAAGCCGGCTCCCTGTGTGTGACACCAGGTGGGGAAAATCCACGAAAGTACACCGGCCCAGTGGGGCCCAACTGTGAAAAACTGTGAGTGTGACCTGTATATGTCTGTCTACTGTCCTCTTGCGTGAAACTCTTGCGAGTGGGGCAAAAAGAGGCTCCAGCGGAGTACGGCCGCTCCGCTTCACTATGCGGCCGTGCACTCTTTCTAAGGAAAGAACACCATTGCAACAAGAAGGAAAAATCACACTAAGAATGGCACTATATCACAGAAGCAAACATTTCTCTCCAGACTGTCTTCTCTGTTGCATGCTCGGGCCTAAGATTTGACCCAGCGTGAGGCTTCATCCACGGAGGACTCCCCTCCCTTAGAGGCAAGACAGCCCATCCAGAAAGGGAGGAGCCAGAGGAGTGTGCTGCCTGCATCATATAGACAATGAATATCACCACAACACGTAGAAAAACCCACAATACAAGTGTGACAAAGGGGAAACAACACAGGCCAGCATCAGACATAGAGAATGAAGATGAAATTCTGAGGACCAGATAATGACCAACCAAATAATCAATCTCTCAGATAAGAACTTTAGACTAGCAATATAGAAGATGCTCAAAGAACTCCAAGAAACCATGGATCAAGTTGAACAGAACACTAATAAAAACCAAGAAAATATGAAGACAGAAATCACAAAACTCCAAACTGAAATAACATGTCAACTAACAGGACTGAAAAAGTCAGTAAACGAAGTGAATGACAAAATGGATAAGCTCTGGGACAGGGTATCAGAAGCTGAGAATAGACTTGGTGCTGTGGAAGATGAGATACATAACAATTCCATACAGCAGGAGAGATTGGACAAAAAACTTAAAGCAAATGAGCAGACAATGGAAAAATTAGTCAAAGAATGGGAACAGATGAAAATAGAAGTCTATGATAAGATCAACAGAAACAACTTAAGAATCATTGGAGTCCCAGAGACCCAGGAAGAAAATTTCCAGGAAGAATCAACGGTCAAGAACATCATTAAAGAGAAACTTCCAGAGCTAAAGAATATATGTGATCAAATCCTGCATGCCCGAAGAGTACCAACCAAAAGAGACCCCAGAAAAACCACCCCAAGACACATCCTAGTCACAATGAAGAATCCCACAGATAGAGAAAGAATTCTGAAAACAGCAAGATCAAAAGGGGAAATCACATTCAAGCAAGCTTCCCTGAGATCTAGAGCAGACCTGTCACCAGAAACACTCAATGTCAGAAAGCAGTGGTGGGATATTGTGACAAGACTGAATGAAATGAATGCTTCACCCAGAATACTATACCCAGCAAAACTCACTTTCCAGTTTGACGGAAGAATACATGGTTTCACAGACAAAAAACAGCTCAGAAAATTCACAGACACAAAACCAGTCTTAAGAGAAAAACTGAAAGACCTAATCTAAGACAAGACTACCCAAAAGACACACCAAATTTTGAAATAAAGATGGCGTTAAATCCCAGGACAATTCTTTCTCTCAACGTCAATGGACTAAATGCACTAGTCAAGAGACTCAGAGTGGCTAAATGGATCAAAAAACTCAATCCAACCTTCTGCTGCCAACAAGAAACGCACCTGAATAGTCAGAACAAACATAGACTCAAAATAAAAGGCTGGAGAAAAGTTATCCAAGCAAACAACACCCATAAAAAAGCTGGAGTGGCCATACTAATATCAGATAATGCAAACTTTATACTCAGGAAGGTTGTAAGCGACAAAGATGGACATTTTATATTAATCAAGGAGTACGTAGAGCAGGAAGAATTCACTCTCCTAAACATATATGCACCGAATGAGGGGCCAGCAAAATATTTAATACAACTGTTGACAAATCTGAAAAATTATATCAACAACAACACAATAATTGTGGGGGACCTTAACACGGCTTTGTCAACACTAGATAGGTCAACCAGACTGAAACCCAACAAGAATATACTAGACCTGAGGAGAAATGGAAGAAAGAGGCCTAGTGGATATATATAGGACACTCCATCCCCAGAAACCTGGATACACATTCTTCTCCAATGTACATGGGACATTTTCCAGGATAGACTACATGCTGGCACATAAAACATACCTCCATAAGATCAAGAGGATAGAAATTTTGCAGACTACCTTCGCTGACCACCAGGCTCTGAAATTATTTGTGAACTCCAAAGGAACCAGAAGAAACACTTTAACACCTGGAAGTTAAACAGCCTCATACTCAATAACCACTGGGTCCGAGATGAAATCAAGGAGGAAATCAAAAGGTTCCTGGAAACAAATGACAATAAAGACACAAACTCTCAGAACTTATGGGACACAGCAAAAGCAGTACTGAGAGGAATATTTATAGCTTTGCAAGCACACATCAGGAAGGAAGAAGGAGCTTACCTGAGTAGCTTAATGACACAGCTAATAGAACTAAAAAATGCTCAACAAAAGGACCCAAGAATAGGAAGACAGAAGGAAATAACAAAGCTGAGAGCAGAAATCAACGAAGTGGAAACTCATAAAACAATCCGAAAGATCAACGAAAGCAGAAGTTGGTTCTTTGAAAAAATAAACAAGATTGATAGACCACTGGCAAACCTAACAAAGAAAGAGAGAGAGAGAGAAACTTGATAACTCGTATCAGGAATGAAAAAGGAGATGTCACTACTGATATGACAGAGATTCAAAGGGTAATCAGAAACTACTTTGAAAAACTCTACGCCACTAAAAATGAGAACCTGGAAGAAATAGATAAATTCTTGGACTCTTATAATCTTCCACGGTTGAAGGAAGAGGATGTAGCATATCTAAACACCCCCATCACCATTGATGAAATTAAAACAGTAATCAAATGTCTGCCGAAAAACAAAAGCCCAGGTCCAGATGGATTCACTAATGAGTTCTATCAAACTTTCCAAGAGGAACTACTGCCAATCTTGGCAAGACTCTTTCATGAAATTGAACAAACAGAAACACTTCCAAATAGCTTTTATGAAGCCAACATCACCTTGATACCTAAATCGGACAGAGATGCTACAAAAAAAGAAAATTACAGACCAATATCGCTGATGAATGCAGATGCAAAGATCCTCAACAAAATCCTGGCAAATAGAATTAAATGCGTCGTTAAGAAGATCATCCACTATGATCAAGTAGGTTTCATCCCAGGAATGCAAGGCTGGTTTAACATCCGTAAATCTATCAACATAATACACAACATCAATAACAAGAAAAATAAAAACCACATGATCATATCAATAGATGCAGAGAAAGCATTTGATAAGGTCCAACACCCATTCTTGATCAAAACTCTCAGCAAGATGGGAATGGAGGGAACCTTTCTCAATATAGTGAAGGCCATCTACCACAAGCCAGTGGCAAATATTATTCTCAATGGAGAAAAACTAAAAGACTTCCCTCTAAATTCTGGCACAAGACAAGGCTGTCCTCTCTCACCACTCCTATTCAACATAGCACTGTTAGTACTTGCTATAGCGATTAGGCAAGAAAAGGATATCAAGGGAATCCAGATAGGAAAGGAAGAAGTCAAGCTGTCACTGTTTGCAGATGACATGATACTCTACTTAGAAAACCCTAAAGACTCTATCAAAAAGCTTCTAGAAACAATAGACTCATATAGCAAGGTGGCAGGCTACAAAATTAACACACAAAAATCAATGGCCTTTCTATACACCAATAGTAATAAAGATGAAATGGACATTAAGAAAACAACCCCATTCACAATAGTGCCACACAAACTCAAATATCTTGGAATCAACTTGACTAAATATGTGAAGGACCTATACAAGGAAAACTATAAAACTCTGCTCCAAGAAATAAGAGAGGACACACGGAAATGGAAATGCATACCCTGCTCATGGATTGGCAGGATTAACACCATCAAAATGGCAATACTCCCCAAGGCATTACACAGATTTAATGCCATCCCTCTAAAGATACCCATGACATTCTTCAAAGAAGTGGATCAGACACTTTTGAAATTCATTTGGAACAATAAACACCCTCGAATAGCTAAAGCAATCATTGGGAAAAAGAATATGGGAGGAATTACTTTCCCCAAGTTTAAACTGTACTACAAAGCAATAGTTATCAAAACAGCATGGTATTGGAATAAGGACAGGTCCTCAGATCAGTGGAATAGGCTTGAATACTCAGAAAATGTTCCCCAGACATACAATCACCTAATTTTTGATAAAGGAGCAGGAAATCCTAAATGGAGCAGGGAAAGCCTCTTCAACAAGTGGTGTTGGCACAATTGGATAGCCACTTGCAAAAAATTGAACTTAGACCCCCAGCTAACATCATGTATGAAGGTAAAATCCAAATGGATTAAAGACCTCGATATCAGCCCCAAAACCATAAGATATATAGAACAGCACATAGGCAAAACACTCCAGGACATTACAGGCATCTTCAAGGAGGAAACTGCACTCTCCAAGCAAGTGAAAGCAAAGATTAGCAGATGGGAATATATTAAGCTGAGAAGCTTCTGCACCTCAAAGGAAATAGTGCCCAGGATACAAGAGCCACCCACTGAGTGGGAGAAACTATTCACCCAATACCCATCAGATAAGGGGCTAATCTCCATAATATACAAGGCACTGACAGAACTTTACAAGAAAAAAAACATCTAATTCCATCAAAAAATGGGGAGAAGAAATGAACAGACACTTTGACAAAGAAGAAATACACATGGCCAATAGACACATGAAAAAATGTTCCACATCACTAATCATCAGGGAGATGCAAATCAAAACAACGATGAGATACCACCTCACACCACAGAGAATGGCACACATCACAAAGAATGAGAATAAAGAGTGTTGGCGGGGATGTGGAGAGAAAGGAACTCTTATCCACTGCTGGTGGAATGCCGTCTAGTTCCACCTTTATGGAAAGTGATATGGAGATTCCTCCAAAAACTGGAAATTGAGCTCCCATACGATCCAGCTATACCACTCCTAGGAATATACCCTAGGAACACAAAAATACAATACAAAAACCCCTTCCTTACACCTATATTCATTGCAGCACTATTTACCATAGCAAGACTCTGGAAACAACCAAGATGCCCTTCAACAGACGAATGGCTAAAGAAACTGTGGTACATATACACAATGGAATATTATGCAGCTGTCAGGAGAGATGAAGTCATGAAATTTTCCTATACATGGATGTACACGGAATCTATTATGCTGAGTGAAATAAGTCAGAGAGAGAGAGAAAAACGCAGAATGGTCTCACTCATTTATGGGTTTTAAGAAAAATGAAAGACACCCTTGTAATAATAATTTTCAGACACAAAAGAGAAAAGAGCTGGAAGTTCCAGCTCACCTCAGGAAGCTCACCACAAAGAGTGATGAGTTTAGTTAGGGAAATAACTACATTTTGAACTGTCCTAATAATGAGAATGTATGAGGAAAATGGAGAGCCTGTCTAGAGTACAGGCGGGGGTCAGGTGGGGAGGAGGGAGACTTGGGACATTGGTGATGGGAATGTTGCACTGGTGATGGGTGGTGTTCTTAACATGACTGAAACCCAAACATAATCATGTATGTAATTAAGGTGTTTAAATAATTTAAAAAAATATTAGATAAATTATTTGTACCTGCCAAGGGGCAGGCTTTGGAGAGGTCCGGAATCTATTGACAAGAGTGGAGGGAATGTTACACTGGTGGGATTGGTGTTGGAATATTGAATGTCAGAAACAATTGTGTTATGAGCAACTATGTAAGCCATGGTATCTAAAATAAAGACATTTAATTTAATGAAAAAAAAATAAAGGACATAACTGGGGCAGGAGTGATAGCACAGTGGTAGGAAATTTGCCTTGTACACGCCAACACTGGTAGGACCTGGATTCATGTCTGAATTCTATATGGTTTCCTGAGCCTGCCAGGAGTGATTTCAGAGTGCAGAGCTAGGAGTAACCCCTAAGCACTGCCAGGTGTGCCCCCCCCCCCAAAAAAAAAAACAAAAAAAATTAAAGATAAGAAAAGGAAAGAAGTGTCAGAAACAAAGAAGAAAAGAAGGAAAAGAAAGGAAGAAAAAGAAGAGAAGAAAAAAGAAAAGAAAAGGAAAGGAAAGAAAAAAAGAATAGGAAAGAAAAGAAAGGGACCGGAGCGATAGCACAATGGTAAAGCATTTGCCTTGCTCTCGACAACGCAAGACAGACCTCAGTTTGAATCCTGACATCCCATATGTCCCCTGAGCCTGCCAGGAGCAACTTCTGAGCTCAGAGCTAGGAGTAAACCCTGAGCAATGCCAGGAGTGACCCAAACCCCCTACCCAAACTAAGAAAAAACATAACTAAATATCCAAGCCAGATTCAACAACAGTGAAATCAAGAGACTCAAATTTTCAGAATCAAACTTTAAAAGGTGCCTGTTATGGTGGCAGGCTGGGCAGGGGTTGGTGGTATGGGATGGACTCTGGGAACATTGGTGAAGGCAGGTGGATACTGGTGGTAGGATTGGTGCTGAAACATCGTATGTCTAAAACCCAACTATGAAGAACTAAGTCTATCACAATAGTTTAAATAAAAATTAAAACAAAAACTAAAAGACAGTGACTTCACATCCAAAGACAGAAGGTTTATTGCTATATAGAAAGATTTCTGAATCAATAAATTAGTACATTATTATAACTTTGCAATAACCATCAGTTCCTTAAAATATGAGTACTAATGTGCCAGCTCATAAAAATCCAAGGTATGCTTTTACTTATTATAACATCGTTAGTGCTATTTCACATTGATTTTCCCCTAGGTCTGCCTCTAATAAGAATTTATGGACTCATTAAACCTAGGTCAAGTGAAAATTATTACAAAAGTATGTTACTTTGGGGAACTATCCTAATGTACCCAAGAGGACAGAGTTTTACTTATCAAGTCTTTACAAATTCTACTCTAGGGTAAGCTTTATCTGATTCATATCATGAGGCAAAGAAACTAAGAGAATCATGATGACTTTTCAAGGCTGCACACACACTTGCTGAAAATGAAGATTTTATGTCTCTTTGTCTCTGGTTCAAATTTCATTTTTGAATAGAGTGTAATCACTCTTATGGTGTTCTTTTGTGCCCCTTCCTAAAAGAACTCCTGGTCCACTTTATTGATACATCAATTCCTCTATCATTTACCCATTCAAGATATATTCAAAATGCAAGGTTTCTCTTCATGGAGCTTATATTATAGCAAAATTAATATAATACAGTGCAATGTAGCACCACATACCAATGTTATAAAATATGAAATAACATATAGTATGTTGGATGTGATTATGTGTTTTAAGAAAAGAAAAACAGGAGTTTCTGACCTTTGGCTTGGCGTTTGGGCGTGCCCCTCCCCCCAGAGACCCCTGCGGGCCGGCTGGGGAGGCCTGAGTGAGTTTCTGACCTTTGGTTTGGCGTTTGGGCCTGCCCCTCCCCCCAGAGACCCCTGCGGGCCGGCTGGGGAGGCCGGAGTGAGTTTCTGACCTTTGGCTTGGCGTTTGGGTGTGCCCCTCCCCCCAGAGACCCTTGCGGGCCGGCTGGGGAGGCCTGAGTGAGTTTCTGACCTTTGGTTTGGCGTTTGGGCGTGCCCCTCCCCCCAGAGACCCCCGCGGGCCGGCTGGGGAGGCCTGAGTGAGTTTTTGTCCTGTTGCTCGGCGTTTGGGCCGGCCCCTCCCCCCAGGGTGGCGCCTAGAAAGGCAAGTTGAGTGACCCAAATAGACGGGGGAGATAGGGAGATAGGGCCAGCCATCTGGACTTGCAGGTGACCTAGAGCAGTCCACCCCCCTGGACCCTGGAGTGGACCAGGGACTCCTCAAGGGCGTGGACAGAGCCTGCAGGGTCGAACTGAGGGAACTCATTCAAGGGAGGCTTGGAGGGGGCGGAGCTCCATTGAATCCCAGAGAAAGGAGGGTGGATTAAGAACTAGGCTCAATAGCGCCAGTAGATATTGTGGCCAGGAGTGGAACTGTACTGCTGACAGAAATAAGGAGCAGAAAAGGGACAAGACCAACTGCAGGAAGGCTGAACTCTAGGTAGCAAAGGGGAGGAGAAAGGGCTAGGTTCACAAAACTCACCCAACAGCCCCTCTAGAAACACCTTCAGGAAGGAGACCAAAGCAGGCTGAAATTAGAAGCCACAGCACTCCAAAACACACCATTAAATACAAAGAATTATGCGTAAATCAAGGAGATCTCTTATAACTGAAGACACCATGACAAGCCCTATCAAGTTTCCAAAACGCACAGATCCAGGGGAAGAAGACCTAAAAGCGGTCATGAGGAAGGAAATGCAAGAATTACTAAAACAAATGAAAGAAACCCTAGCAACCGAGTATAAGAAATCCATGGACAAACGAATCAGCCAAATTAAAGAAGAAATGTCAAAGAACATGAGAGATTCCATACAAAAAGAAGTGAAGGATTTAAAAGACAAAGTAGTAAGCCTTACGAGTAGAAACACAGAGTTGGAGAGGCACATCGAAGAACTCGAAGGAAAACTGCAATCAAAAAATGATAAAGAAACCAACAAAGAAATAAAAGGCAAAGCACTGGAAGGAAAAATCCAATATCTAATGAACAAGGACAAAAGAAACAATCTAAGAATTGTGGGTATACCAGAAGGGGAGGAAATAGGGAAGGGGGAAGAACAGGTGGTCAGGGATATAATAACAGAGAACTTTCCCACCCTCTGAAAAGACAATTCAGGACAAATCCAAGAAGTCAAGAGAGTCCCTAATAAAATAGACCCTAATAAACCCACACCAAGACATATAATAATCCAAATGGCAAAAAACAAAGAGAAAGAGGAACTCCTGAAAGCAATAAGGGAGAAAAAAACCTCAAGTACAAAGGAAAGGACATAAGAATCAAACCAGATCTCCCATTTGAAATAATTCAAGCAAGAAGACAGTGGAATGACATATTTAAACGACTGAATGAAAGAAATTTCCAACCCAGGGTCCAATACCCAGCAAAACTATCATTCATATGGGAGGGCAGACTAAAAACATTCTCAAACATGAACGAACTTGAACTATTTGTGCAAACTAAGCCGATCCTAAGCGACTTACTCAGAGACGAATTACACAATCCAAACCCCCGATTGTAACAACAACCACTCCACACAATACAACTGCACAACAGTCCTCTCTATCAATAATTTCCCTAAATGTTAACGGACTAAACTCTCCAATTAAAAGACACATAGTAGAGAATTGGGTTAGGAAAAATAAACCGGACTTCTGCTGTCTGCAAGAAACACACCTACAGTTACAGGATAAGCACAGGCTTAGAATAAAAGGATGAAAAGTAATTATTCAGGCCAATGGAAAACAAAAAAGAGCAGGGACAGCCATTCTTATATCAGACCAAATTGTATTCAACCTCAAGAAAGTGATCAGAGACAAAGAGGGTCACTACTTATTGATCAGGGGAACATTAGATCAAGATACACTAACCCTGGTCAATATCTATGCACCTAATGTAGAGTCACCAAAATATGTGACGCAACTACTGGCAAACCTGGAGAAACACATGAAGGGAATTGTGATAATAGTAGGGGACCTCAATACTCCATTATCACCACTGGACAGATCCTCCAAACAGAAAAATAGCAAAGAAATAAGAGCTCTAAATGAAAAATTAGAAGATTTAGGGTTAATAGACTTATATAGAGCCCTCCATCCCCAGAAAGTAGAATATACATTTTTCTCAAACCCACATGGAACCTTCTCCAGAATAGACCATGTCTTAGGATACAAAGCCAACTTGTATAAGACCACAAAGGTAAGGATCATTAGAAGTACCCTTTCAGATCACTATGCAACAGAGCTTATAATTGATGTCAAGAAGAAGCAATGGAGGAAAACTAATACCTGGAGATTAAACAACATGCTGCTTAACAACAGCTGGATCAAAGAACAACTCAAGGAAGAAATAAAAAGATTCCTTGAGACGAATGACAATGAAGAGACAACATGTCAAAATTTATGGGACACAGCAAAAGCAGTAATTAGGGGGAAACTCATAGCAATACAGGCTTATGTCAAGAAACAGGAAAATAACAAAACCAACAGTTTAAAAGATCACCTCAAAGAATTGGAACAACAGCAACAGAGAAATCCAACCACAACCAGAAGGCAAGAAATAATAAAAACCAGAGCAGAAATAAACAACATAGAAACTAAGAAAACAATACAAAAAATCAATGAGACCAGGAGTTGGTTTTTCGAAAAAATAAACAAGATAGATAAACCATTGGCAAAACTCACCAAAAAAAAGAGGGAAAACACCCAAATCACTAGGATCACGAATGAAAGGGGAGAGATTACAACAGAACCCCAAGAAATACAACATATCATGAGATCATATTATGAACAACTTTATTCAACTAGGCTAGAGAACCCACTAGAAATCGATAGATTCTTGGACAAACACCCTCTTCCAAGACTGGAAAAGGAAGATCTAGAAAGTTTAAACAGTCCAATCACTTCAGAGGAAATTGAAGATGTAATTAAAAAACTTCCTAAGAACAAATGTCCAGGTCCAGATGGATTTACAGGTGAATTCTATCAAACATTTAAAGAAGACTTATTACCACTATTACTACCCAACTCCTTTTATGAGGCTAATATCACACTCATTCCCAAGAAGGCAAAGACACCACCAAAAAAGAAAACTACAGACCAATCTCACTAATGAACATTGATGCAAAGATACTCAACAAAATCTTAGCAAACCGAATCCAACACTTCATCAAAAAGATCATACATCACGATCAAGTGGGATTCATACCAGGAATGCAAGGTTGGTTCAACATACGCAAATCAATAAACATGATACATCACATCAACAACATGAAAGACAAAAACCACATGATCATATCAATCGATGCCGAGAAGGCGTTTGACAAAATCCAACATCCTTTCATGTTAAAGACACTCAGCAAAATAGGGTTAGAAGGCACCTTCCTTAAGATAGTTACAGCTATTTATGAAAAGCCTACAGCCAACATTATACTTAATGGCGAGAAACTAGAAGCATTCCCACTAAGGTCAGGAACTAGACAAGGCTGTCCACTCTCTCCACTCTTATTCAATATAACCTTAGAAGTCCTAGCAATAGCAATCCGACAAGAGAAGGGAATCAAAGGAATTCAAGTAGGGAAAGAGGAACACAAGCTAGCTCTATTTGCTGACGATATGATGATATACATCAAAAACCCTAAAGAGTCCACAGAAAAACTTCTAGAAACAATCAACCAATACATCTAAGTGGCTGGATACAAAGTCAATACACAAAAGACAGTAGCGTTTTTATATACAAACATGAAGTTGAGGAGAGAGAGATTAAAAATACAATCCCATTTAAGATAGTATCAAAAAATATCAAATATCTAGGAATCAACCTTACAAGAGAAGTGAAAGACCTATACCAGGGAAACTTCAAAACACTTCAGAAAGAAATTGAAGACGATCTAAAGAAATGGAAGAACATCCCATCCTCATGGATAGGTAGAATTAACATAGTCAAAATGACTATCTTACCCAAACTGCTATATAGATTTAATGCAATCCCTATCCAAATCCAGGCACAATTCTTTAAAGAAATAGAACAATCAATTACAAAATTCATCTGGAACCACAAAAGACCCAGGATAGCCAAACACATACTGAAAAATGAGAAGTTGGGAGGCATCTCCTTACCTAACTTGAAACTATACTATAATACCATAGTAATTAAAACAGCATGGTACTGGAACAGAGACAGGACCTCAGACCAGTGGATCAGAACAGAATTCCCAGACATAAACCCTCAGATATACAGCCAACTAATATTTGATAAAAGAGGCAAGAATATGAAATGGAACAAAGAAAGCCTATTCAACAAATGGTGTTGGTACAACTGGAAACTCACATGTACGAAAGTGAAAATCGACCCATATCTCACTCCTTATACAAAAGTCAACTCAAAATGGATCAAAGCCCTGGAAATTAGACCTGAATCTATAAAGTTTATCGAGAATAAAATAGGCAGAACACTCGAAGACCTTTATATCAAAAGGGTCTTTGAGAATGGAGCACCAATGGCAAGAACGTTAGCATCTAATATAAACAAATGGGACTACATCAAACTAAAAAGCTTCTGCATGGCAAAAGAAACCCTACTTAACGCAAGAAGACAGCTAACAGAATGGGAAAAAATCTTTTCACTTGATATATCAGATAAAGGACTGATATCTAGAACATACAAAGCGCTCAGAAAGCTGAGCCCCTCAAAACCAAATAAAGCCATAAAAAAATGGGGAGATGAAATGAATAGACACTTCTCTGAGGAAGACAGAAGGATGGCCAACAAACACATGAAAACATGCTCACCTTCACTCATCATCAGGGAGATCCAAATCAAGACAACAATGAGATACCACCTCACACCAGTGAGGTTGGCTCACATCAAAAATAATGGAAACAACTTTTGTTGGCGAGGATGTGGTATGAAAGGAACTCTCATCCACTGCTGGTGGGAATGCCCCCTAGTCCAACATCTATGGAGAAAAGTCTGGAGAGTGCTCAAAGAACTCAGAATTGAGCTGCCATTTGACCCAGCAATTGCTCTCCTAGGTATATACCCCCAAGATGGAAGGACATTCATTCCAAAATACGTATGCACCCCACTATTTATTGCAGCAATCAGTATAATAGCCAAATCTTGGAACCAACCTCGATGTCCAACAACAGATGAATGGATCATTAAGATGTGGTATATATATACAATGGAATATTACATGGCAGTTAGAAATGATACAATCACAGACTTTGCAGCAACGTGGATGGACCTAGATCATGTTATGTTAAATGAAGTAAGTCAGAAGACAAAAGAAAAATACAGAATGGTAGCACTATTCTGAAACACCTAGAACACATTTTATACACAACTACTTAACAATTAAATAACAGGGTTTAACATGGTAGAAACTCCGAACACTGTAATAGTCAACATATACGTGGGAGCAGTGTCCAAAATACATGAAAAAGGAATAATGCAAAATTTTGATTACAGAATATTCCATAAAGAAACAATAACAACAGAAACGGCAGCATAGAGAGAACAGGTAGGTAATCAGACTTCTACAACAAAGGCCCACAATAATCCCTTGGAGTTCATATACAGGAACACAAGTATAGAACACCAAGGGAAATCATGGACTGCAATGGCAACATACCATAACACTACCTTTTAATGCCTTTATCTTACTATATTTTAAATAACCTCTCAGCTTTTCTGTCCACAGGTGCCCTTGGATACAAAGGGCGGACAAACTAAGGTGGCAATTCGGGATACCACACGGGATACATACCTTGCATGCACTACGAGATGGCCACGAGTAAACTCTTTAACATACACTTTATCTCTAGGTAATACCTCCATTTAGGAATTGAAGCACGTGATCATTCAGATCATCGAAGCAGTACCTGAGATGTACAGACTTAAACCACAGGCTCGATTCTTCGAATACTTTTAATTAAACCAGCATTCCCTTGCTAGTCTCTCCTCTCTTCTTACTATTTTTCTTTTCTTTTCTTTTTTTTCTTTTCTTTTTTTTCTCTCTCTATTCTGCTTATTACTTTTTTTCTCTTTCTCTTCCCTTTTTCTCTCTAAGGTATTTTCTTTTTTCTCTTCATTCATACCCTTCCCATATAACTTCCCCTTTCTCCCCTCCAGAAATCCAACTATCCCTTTACCCCTCAATCCCATCCAGATTTTCCACCATATTAAAATTTTTCACCCTCAGTCCTTATTCTATTAGGCATCAAGATCGACCTCCTACTCAACGAACCAGTACTCTGCACCCAGGCGAGGGGACACCCAGATAAACCCACACCTTGTCTCCTGAAAGAAAAGACAGCCAACTCCCCTGTGGACTCATGCTGTGAGGCCCTCCCTACTAACTCTCCCTAACGCGGACTGTTCCTTGAAACTGGGCCTAGCTCCAAAAGTATCCCCATTGCAAGAACTCTTCCAAGACCTCCCTGCCGCAAATTTTAATAATCTGAAAAAATTGTAATCAAATTCTTGTTGTTGATTTTTCCTTTCAGTTCATGATTGCCCCCAATTTAACGTTTTTTTGCCTGTTTCACTAGTTTATCTCCCCCATTGTTTTACATTTGTTTCTTTAGTCCTAGTACCACTGTGTTTTGGTTGTTTTAATGCCTAAATTGACTGTTAGATCAAAAATTGCTTTATTACCTCTTAAATATAATCTTGTGTCTCTTCCCGCTGCAGTACAAAAATCAAACACTGCCATCACCCTAGCCTTATTAAAAGGCCTAGGTGTTATTGGTGTAAGAACAAATATTTATTCATTGGTTCATACTCTAGAATCTGCTAATGCCTTATAACTGTGGCTAAAAATGTTTACAAACTTAAAGAAGTTTACACTACTGTTGATTTCCTAGCAAAGAGTGCAGAATAACCGCCGTGGTTCAAAATTAACATTTTTTTTGAGGGAGGGGGGAATTTGTGTCATCCTTAGAGTAAAATGTTGCTTTTTAAAATAAATTCGGCTTAGCTAGAGATAGCATTCAACACATAGAGGATAATTTAGTAAAAAGACAAAAAGATATAGAGCAGAGTGAGAGCTGGTACAAAAATTGGTTTTCTACCACTCCATGGATAACAACAGTGCTCCCAGCCTTTTTGGGGCCCTTCATTGGCTTTATGTTGCTAGTTTCCTTTGGTCCTTGGGCTTTTCGCAAACTCACCACCTTCGTAAAGTATCAAGTGGATGAAGCAACCAGAAAGGACTCAAAGGTTCTGTACCAACAACTATGCACCTCAGAAGACCAGCTGACACCTGACATCTCCCCTCCTGCCAACTCTCCGCCACTTAAGTTTGAAGTTATCGAGGAGCTTGCGCATAGACCTCAATCTGTGTCTTGCCAAGCTTTGGAAACGACTGAATCAAGGGTAGCAGATGCGGTGACTGGAAGCCCCACACTTCTTCACCCAGTGTGGCCAGTCCACCGAGGCACGTCTGTCCCTTCTATATTGTATACTAAACAGGGGGAGATGTGGGAGATCGAGCACCCCACATATCAAAGGAACTCTGAATGAATTTTCCACCGCCTGTCTGATTCAAGCCACAAAAGTTTGCATAGCCCCGAACCAACAGAAAACTCTGCAAATAAATTTAGCTCAGCACAAAGAATCTGGCTTAACCAGATGCCTTAACCTTTCCATGGAACCTGGTTTTGTAACTGCTCTCAAGTATGTAGTTATTGATATGTTTTTGCAAAGTTTAAATTATGATCCTTATTGCTTGCACAAAAGATAGATCTAAATGGAAAATAGGCTAAACAAATAATTGTATTTGCGTAAATATCATTTAGCTATTTGTTTAAGAATTTGCTTCCCCTCCCCCCATCATGCCAGGTTCCTCTTTATCCTTCCTGCCATCAAAATGTGTTTATGCTCCCATTGGTTAAAATTGCTGTACTTGTACAAATCTGATTGGTTTATGTTTCTAAATTTCTAAATTTAAATTTAAATTTCTATGTTACTAAAATAGGCCCTGGATTGAGCTATTATGAAAGGGGCCCTTGGGCTACTGTGAAGGTTGGAAGCGCTCAGGCCATGGGGGTACTGTTGGAAAGTTGTGTGCAGAAATAATGTTAACCATATATTAACTTCTGATCTTCAATAAAAATAAGCTATTATAAAAAAAAAAGAAAAGAAAAACAAGTCGAGGGACCTGAGTGATAACACAGTGGGCAGAGCATTTGCCTTACATGCAGCCAACCTGGTTTCAATCCCTGGGATCCTATATGACTCCCTGGGATCCCATATGATCCCATGAACCACTTAGGAGTAATTTCTGGACACAGTGCCCAGAGAAACCACTGGGGCCCACCAGGTGTGGCCCTAAAACAAACAGAACAAAACAAAGAAACCAAGTAGGAAGGATTGTGGGGACCGCGACTAAAATATAAAACAGGTAGTCAGGAGAATCCTGGCTGAGATGCCATTTTAGCAGAGGACTCTTGTTGATCTTCAACCTGTGAGAAGTCATGTAGGTCAATGGCTGTTGAAACATACAGAGTTTATAAAGTCAGGATTTAAGTACTGTGAGTGTGTGTGTGTGTGTGTGTGTGTGTGTGTGTGTGTGTGTGTTTGAGAGAAAGAGAGGAAGAGAGAATGGGGCTGTAACATGGAGAGAATGTGAGAGGAGATAGAAATGGAGAGATCATGAGGGAGTTCTTAGTATGCAGAATGTAATTAGTCATGCATTTTAATTTTTACAAACAGTGGGAAGATAATGGAGGGAGTTAAGGCATGTGAGCATGGAGGAGATCATTAAAAACTAGAATGTGTTTGTGTTTTAAAAGGATAGAATTGCAAGTAAGAGCACCTGGATCTTTGTTTTTTTTTATCAAAATTTAAAAGATACATATTTTATTTTGGGGCCATACCAAGTGTTTAAGGCTTACTCCTGGCTCTCAACTCAGGGGGTCACTTGTAGCAAGACTCAGGGACTAGATGTATTGCTGGGGATTGAACCCAGGTTGGTCACATGCAAGGCAAGTGCCCGACCTGCTGTATCTATCATGCTGGATCTTTGAATTAGAATTCTGAGAATGTAGGGATTAAGGCCATATTTTAGAAATTTAGTAAGTTCATATTAGATTTTTTATTGCCCTGCTAAGGAAAGTTGAAGTAACTAGTCTGAAAAAGAGAGTTGAATTGGCATCCTTATTTTATTTTAAAATTTAAATTGATTGTACTATATTCAAGATATTATCCAAATGTTCTGACGTCAAGGAGTCATTGCTAATAATATCTGAGTGACTGTGACACAGGGATACCTAATGGCATTTTATTATAAAGTCAATATGTAATTTTCCTTTCAAAAGATATTTTTAAAAAAAAACTACTAAATTTCAAAAAATTATAAAGGGACAAAATGACCACATAATTAGGGTCTGAGACTGAATTGGTGATATGCTGGTAAATGATTGAAGAAAGATTAGAGAATTGAAAAAGAAGTTGATTAATCTTCTTCAATCCATTCTTTCTTATACTCCAGTTGGTAAAATGGGAGTGAATGAAGAATTCTGGTTTTATTTTCTCTCCAATGTGTGATGATCATTAGCCCAAGCAAAAAATGAAACAATCCCTTTCCTTGGTTGTTTGAAATTTGAAATCTTTAGAACCACTTGTCTAAAAATCTAGCATCATGAAGACTTTTAAAAGTCATCTTTAGGTGTCAGAGAAATTGTGTAAAAGGGTTCAGGTACATATTTGGTATGTGAGAGGCCCAGATTTGGTCCCTCGCATCTAATGGTTTCTTGGGCTCCAACAGTGACTCTGAGAACAGAGCCAAGCACAATCCTCAAATGTCTCTAAGTGGCTGCAAGTCCTCCCCCCAGCACCAAGTCATCTTTAGGCTGGTCTGTATATATGGGACCGTAGTTGGAGAGGTGCTTTGGGAGAACTCTGGAAGATGGAATACAATTTTAGAATATTAAAATATTTTTATTATAGTGGATTACAAAGTAGTTTGGGCATATAACATTCCAACACAGATCCCTCCACCAATATCTCCTGTTTCCCTTCCACTCATCAACCTGCCTCTATGACAAGTTCAGTTATATATAACTTTTGGCACTGTAGTTTACGGTATTGTTACTGAGAAGGTTTCATGCATCATACTTTACCTTCTTCCATCACTCCCTCCTCTTTCTTATTGAGTGCTTCCCTCCACCATTGTTGTCATGTTCCTGCCCCAGTCTAATCTCTCCTCTGCCCTCCATGCTTCCTATTGAAAATCACTTCTGGTGATCTTTATTTCTATTGCCTATGGGAAAACTGTTATTCTCCTACTCTATTTCTTTATATACTACATATGAGAGAGATGATTTTGTGTCAGTCACCCTCACTCTACTTATATTCATCATGGTAATATCTATGTAGTAGCAAATTGCATGATTTTACCTTTTCTTATAACAAGTTATGTTCCATTGAGTATGTGAACCATAGCCTCTTTATCCAGTCATCTGTTCCTGGGTACTTGGATTGTTTCTGGATTTGGGCTTATTGTGGCTAGTGCTACAATGAATATAAGGGTGCAAATATCATTTCTTCCCATTGTGTTTTTGGGGTTTATTTAAAAAATAAATTTTCTGGATCAAAATGGAAGTTTTGTTTCTAGGTTTCTTAAAGTATAATGTTCAGATTGTTTTTCAGAAAGGATGGACCAAACAACAGTGAATGAGGGCCACATGCATTCCAACACTGTTTGTTTTTGCTGTGTGCCAGTCTCTGTGGTATGAGACAATGTCTATTTTGATTTGAATTTCACTGTTAGTGATGCTGAACATTTTTCATAAGTTTTATGGCAATTTTTACTTATTCTTTGGGAAATTTCTGTTCATTACCATCCTCATTTTTTTGGATGAGGTTGGGATTTTTTGGTTTCTTTCTCTCAGTGCTTTGTAGATCTTCAATACTAGCCTTTTCAAAATGAATTCTGGGCAAATATTTTCTCCCATTTGTGGAGTGCCTTTGTATTTCAACCAACATTTCCTTGGAGGTTCAGAAGGTTATTAATTTAATATAGTCCCATTTTCTTACCTTTATTCTATTTGTTTGGCCAATGAAATTGACTCCTTGAAGCTATATTTGATTTCAATGTCATGGAAAGTTCTTCTAATGTTTTCCTCTATGTAGGTTATGTATTCAGGTCTGATAACTTGGTCTTTAATCTATTTTTATTTGACTATTTTGCATGGTGTTAGAAAGGCATCTATTTATTGCATGTGCTAACCAGTTTTCCTATTACCACTTGTTGAAAAGGCTTTCCTTGCTCTACTTCACACTTTTTTGCTTCTTTACCAAAGATTAGCTGTCCACATAGCTGATAATCTGCCTCTGAATTTTCAATTCTATTTCATTTATCTGAAAGTCTATCCTTACTTTTATGTCATGCTGTTTTAATGATATTTTTTGTGTGGATGACATGATACAATAGTTAGGAAGCCCTAATGATCAGAAACAAGCTCCTAGAAACAATAGACTTGAATTGTAAAGTGGCAGGTTACAAATTCCACATGCAGCCACAAATTACACATGTAAATGCTTTTCATTTCATGTAGGAGTAAAGAAAAATGGAAACTTGCATAACAGCAAAATTTCTGTTTGGGTAAAAATTAAGGTATAAATAGAACTTAATGTGAGTGATGAAATACTGAGTGTCTCTCTTTTTTTTTTTTATAAAACTAAAAAGTATTATTTTGAGCTTCCATCTTACTCAATTATTCCACTCTTTGGGATTTACCCCCAAGAACTTAAAAATGTTAATTAAGAGATCTTTGTAGTACTATGTTCATTGCAGCACTGTTTGCATTAGGTGAAATCTTGAAATGAAACAAGAGCCTAAGAACAGATGACTTGCTAAACTGTTGTTCTAATGGAATACTACTCAGCTATAAGAAAAAGGGAAATTCAGCTCAATGCAATGTGAATGGAATCACAGGGTATCATGTTGAGCATAATGAGTCAAAGGTGGAGGATAAATACAGGATAATATCCATCAGATAGGATATATAAAAGGACATGTATAAAATAAGAATAGTGGTAACAGAATGAGAGTGAATCTATAGAACAGAGTTGTTAACAATATGGGGATATTGGGAGCAGGAGGGAATCAGAGATGATGGCTTAAGGACATGGACATGTTATGTGTGAATCTGAACATCCATGCCTGAATTGTTACAATTAAGAGTCTTGCAAGTTATGTGGACTAAATATACACTGAAACAAGATTATAAAAAAATCCTTTTTTAAGATTATAAAAAAATCTTAAGGCAAATTATAAATAAGTCTTCATTCTGAAGCTAGGATTTCTAAAGCAGACCAAAACAGATATAGATATAGATATAAACCAAAATTATAAGTTCCTTAATAATAAAAGTCTTCTGTGTTTTTATGATGCCTTTTGTTGCAAGAATTAAAGATGTTGGGGCCAGAGTGATAGTACCGAGGGGAGGGCTTGCATGCAGCTAGCCCCAGTTCGATCCCCAATGTAAGGTGAATTTAGCTAAAACCCTAAACAAAGGTGTTCCCCTAAATTGCTGTTTCCTTAAACCACTTCCTTTGATATATAAAAGCCGCCTGGATTACAGGACCTTCCCCTACCCTGATGGATTTGGTTCTGGATAATAAAGAGAGAGAAGTTATGGTTTTGAAAGCTCTGCAGAGAGAGCATGGCAGAGAGAGGCCATGAGGTAAAAAGCAGATGGACTCCAATGAATCTTTTGACTGGCTTGGTCTGTTTGCTACCCTGCTTCATCAAACCCATATGCCTAAGGCATGTAGGATAGTCTCACCACTTGTGGATATTTTTATTTTTACACCCCAATATCCCATATGGTCCTCTGTGCCTGCCAGAGTGTTTCCTGAGTGCAGAGCCAGGAGTGTGCCGGGAATGCCTCTGGGTGTGACACCAACCAACCAAGAGAATTAAAGCTGCTATAACTTCAAAAATTGAATGGACCACTGAAGACTTTTTTTCTTTTCATTACATTTTATCCAGAGATAAAAACATATTTCCTTCCTCATCATTAACTCATTTTAATTTACATATCCTAAGACCTACTGCATTTGTCCTGTCCTAAGCTGCCTAGTTCAGGCTTTCACCTTGTTCCTGGGTGGTTCTAAAAGCACTGTCACTTAAAGGCACTTAGCAGCCATATTCTTGGCTATCGATGTCTTTCACACTTGCTGGGTCTATCAGCCACCATCTTCTAGCAGCTTCTGTCTTATACTGTCCTTGAAGCAGTTTGTTTCTGAAAGAGATGAAGAGCAGTTTTGTGTTATCCCTTGCTGACATCTGCAGGGACGACCAATATCGAAAAGAGTGTTGCATTAATCTAGAAACAGTTGACATTGCTTGGTTTTGCTCCACCCACATTTTTTTTTCTGTTTTGGGGCACACACAGGGAAATACTCAGGGGTTCCTCTTGACTCTGTACTTAGGAATCATTCCTAATAGATCTAGGGACTATCTAGAATGTCAGGAATAAAACCCAATTGAGTCATATGCAAGGCAGCAGTCTTACCCACTGTACTATAGATCTGGCTTTTTTATTTTTCAAGGTAACCAGCCACTACGAAAAAATATTATTTATTGTGATTGCTATTAATTTATGACTACTTATTTATAAACATTTATTTATATTTGTATTTTATAGTATATAATGGTTAATATTTAGTTATAAATATTAAATTTATAAATAATATACAATACATATTTATAATATTATAATTCATACATATATACAATTATATATTAAAATTATACATAAATTATATAATTTATAAATTTATAGATTATATATTAAATCAAAGGTTAATATTTAATTAATACAATATATATTCTACATTATTATATATTATGCATTATACAGAATATATAATTATTATATAATATATTTATTATAGATATTGTTTACATTATATATAAATAATGTATTTATATAATTTATGACTACTATTTATTTATGACTTATTTTAATTATGATTTGGGTTCCAGGTTACAATTTATTAACAGTTATGAGTTTGATAAACAAAAGTTCCTACATCTCAACATGGATCTCTCTAAGTCTCCATCAATATTTTTGTTTGTTTGTTTTTTGGTCACACCCAGCAGCGCTCAGGAATTACTCCTGGCTCTATGCTTAAAAATCGCTCCTGGCAGGATTGGGGGACCATATGGGATACCGGGATTTGAAACACTGACCTCCTGCATGCAAGGCAAATGCACTACCTCTATGTTATCTCTCTGGCCCCTTCATCAAAACTTTTTTATAATGTCTTTATTTAAACATCTTGATTACAAATGTGAGTGTGATTAGGTTTCAGTCATATAAAGAACACCCCCTTTCACCAGTGAAACATTCCCACCACCAATGTCCCAAATCTCCTTCTATCTCACCCCACCCCCACCTGTACTCTAGACAGGCTTTCCAGTTCCCTCATTCATTCACATGGTTAAGGTAGTTCTCAGTGTAGTTATTTCTATAACTGCACTCACCACTCTTTGTGGTGAGCTTCATGAAGTGAGCTGAAAGTTCCAGCCCTCCTCTCATTGTCTCAGGATTGTTGCAAAAATGACTTTTATTTTTCTTAAAACCCATGGATGACTGAGACTATTCTGCGTCTCTCTCTCTCTCTCCCTCTGACTTATTTCACTCAGCATGATAGATTCCATGAACATCCATGTATAGGAAAATTTTATGACTTCATCTCCCCTGATAGTTGCATAATATTACATTGTGTATATGTACCACAGTTTCTTTAGCCATTCTTCTTTTGAAGGGCATCTTGGTTGTTTCTAGAGCCTGGCTATTGTGAATAGTGCTGCAATAAATATAGGTGTGAGGAAGGGATTTTTTTATTGTATTCTTGTGTTCCTAGGGTATATCCCTAGGAGTGGAATATCTGGGTCAAATGGGAGCTCAATTTCCAGTGTTGGGAGGAATATCCATAGAGGTTGGACTAGATGGCATTCCCACCAGCAGTGGATAAGAGTTCCTTTCTCTCCACATCCCCGCCAGCACTGATTGCTCTCATTCTTTGTGATGTGTGCCAATCTCTGTGGTGTGAGATGGTATCTCATCATTGTTTTGATTTGCATTTCCCTGATGATTAGTGATGAGGAGCATTTTTTCATGTGCCTTTTGGGCATTTGTATTTCTTCTTTGTAAAAGTGTCTGTTCATTTCTTCTCCCCATTTTTTGATGGGGTTAGATTTTTTTTCTTGTAAAGTTCTGTCAGTGCCCTGTATATTTTGGAGATTAGCCCCTTATCTGATGGGTATTGAGTTAATAGTTTCTCCCACTCAGTGGGTGGCTCTTGTATCCTGGGCACTATTTCTTTTGAGGTGCAGAAGCTTCTCGGCTTAATGTATTCCCATCTGTTTATATCTGCTTCCACTTGTTTGGAAACTGCAGTTTTCTCTTTGAAGATGCCTTTAGTCTCAATGTCATGGAGTGTTTTACCTATGTGTTATTCTATATTCCTTATGGTATCAGGTCTGATATCAAGGTCTTTAATCCATTTGGATTTTACCTTCATACATGGTGTTAACTGGGGGTCTATGTTCACTTTTTTGCAAGTGGCTAACCAGTTCTGCCAGCACCACTTGTTGAAGAGTCTTTCCCTGCTCAACTTGGGATTTCTTGTCCCTTTGTCAAAGTTTAGGTGATTGTATGTCTGGGGAACATTGTCTGAGAACTCAAGCCTATTCCACTGATCTGAAGGTCTGTCTTTACTCCAATACCATGCTGTTTTGATAACTATTGCTTTGTAATTCAGTTTAAAGTTGGGGGAAAGTAATGCCTCCCATACTCCTTTTCCCTGAGAGTGCTTTAGCTATTCGAGGGTGTTTATTGTTCCAGATGAACTTCATAAGTGTTTGATCCACTTCTTTAAAGAATGTCATGAGTGTTTTTAGAGGGATCGCATTATACCTGGATAATGCTTTGGGGAGTATTGCCAATTTAATTATGTTAATTCTGCCAATCATGAGCAGGATATGTGTTTCCATTTCTGTGTGTCCTCTGATTTCTTAGAGCAGGGCTTTATAGTTTTCTTTATACAGGTCCTTTACGTCTTTGGTCAAGTTGACTCCAAGATATTTGAGTTTGTGTGGCACTAATGTGACTGGGATTGCCTTCTTAACGTTCATCTCTTCCCTATCAATACTGGTGTATAAAAAGGCCATTGATTTCTGTGTGTTAATTTTGTAGCCTGCCACATTGCTATATGAATCTATTGTTTCTAGAAGCTTTTTGGTAGAGTCTTTAGGGTTTTCTAAGTAGAGTATCATGTCATCTGCAAACAGTGAGAACTTGACTTCTTCCTTTCCTATCTGGATTTCCTTGATATCTTTTTCTTGCCTGATCGCTACAGCAAGTACTTCCAGTAATATGTTGAAGAGGAGTGGTGAGAGAGGACAGCCTTGTCTTGTTCCAGAATTTAGAGGGACGGCTTTTAGTTTTTCTCCATTAAGGATAATATTTGCCATTGGCTTGTGGTAGATGGCTTCAACTAGATTGAGAAAGGTTACTTTCATTCCCATCTTGCTGAGAGTTTTGATCAAGAATGGGTGTTGGACCTTATCAAATGCTTTCTCTGTGTCTACTAATATGATCATGTGATTTTTATTTTTTTGTTGTTGTTGATATTTTGTATTATGTTGATAGGTTTACAGATGTTAAAACACCCATGCATTCCTGGGATGAAACCTACTTGGTCATAGTGTATGATCTTCTTGATGATGCATTGGATCCTATTTGCCAGGATTTTGTTGAAGATCTTTGCATCTGCATTCATCAGGGATATTAGTCTGTAATTTTCTTTTTTGATAGCATCTCTGTCTGGTTTTTGTATCAAGGTGATATTGGCTTAATAAAAGCTCTTTGGGAGTGTTCCTGTTTTTTTCAATTTCATGGAAGAGCCTGGCTAGGATTGTTAGTAGCTCCTCTTGAAATGTTTGAAAGAATTCATTAGTAAATCCATCTGGGCCTGGGCTTTTCTTTTTGGGCAGATGTTTGATTACAGTTTTAATTTTCTCCATAGTGATGGGGGTGTTTTGATATGCTACATGCTCTTTACTTAACAATGGAAGGTTTAAGAGTCTAGAAATTTATCCATTTTTTCTAGGTTCTCATGTTTAGTAGCATAAAGTTTCTCAAAGTAGTCTTATTTCTCTTTGGATCTCTGAAATATCTGTCGTGATCTCCCCCTTTTCATTTCTAATATGGGTTATCAGGTTTCTCTCTCTTTCTCTCTTTGTGAGTTTTGCCAATGGTCTATCAATCTTGTTTATTTTTTCAAAGAACCAACTTCTGCTTTTGTTGATCTTTCGAATTGTTTTTTGGGTTTCCACTTCATTGATTTCTGCTTTCAGCTTGGTTATTTCCTTCTGTCTCCCTATTTTTGTTCCTTTTGTTGGTCATTTTCTAATTTTTTGAGCTGCGTCATTAAGTTATTCAGGTATGCCCCTTCTTTCTTCCTGATATGTGCTTGCAAAGCTATAAATTTTCCTCTTAGGACTGCTTTTGCTGTGTCCCATAGATTCTGGCAGTTTGTGTCTTCATTATATTTTGTTTCCAGGAAAGTTTTGATTTCCTCTTTGATTTCATCTCAGACCCACTGGTTGTTCAGTAGCAGGGTGTTTAATTTCCAATTGTTAAAGTTTTTCTTCTGTGTGGCTTTGTAGTTCACATCTAATTTCAGAGCCTTGTGGTCAGCAAAGGTAGCATGCAAGATTTCTATCCTCTTGATTTTATGAAGGTATGTTTTATGTGTCATCATGTGGTCTATCCTAGAGAATGACCCATGTACATTGGAGAAGAATGTGTATCCAGGTATTTTTGGGTGGAATGTCTTATATACATCTACTAGTCCTTTTTCTCCCATTTCTCTTTTCAGGGCTAGTATGTTTTTGTTGGGTTTCAGTCTGGTTGATAGGGACATGTTGAGGTCTCCCACAATTATTGTGTTATTATTGATTTCTTCTTTCAGATTTGTCAGTAATTGTATTAGATAATTTGCTGGTCTCTCATTGGGTGCATATATGTCTAATAGTCTGATTTCTTTCTGTTGCACATATCCCTTGATTAGTAAATAGTGTCTATCTTTGTCCCTTACCACTTTTCTGAGTATAAAGTTGGAGTTGTCAGATATTAATATGGCCACCCCAGCTTTTTTGAGGGTGTTGTTTGCTTGGATGATTTTCCTCCAGACTTTGATTTTGAGTCTAGATTTGTTCTGATTGTTCAGGTGTGTTTCTTGTAGGCAGCAGAAGGTTGGATTCATCTTTTTGACCCATTTTGCCAATCTGTGTCTTTTAGTTGGTGAATTTAGTCCATTGAGGGAGATGGTTGTCATATGATTTAATGTCATCTTTGTAGATAAGTTTGCTGTGTTTGTTGGTCTCTCTTGCCTTAAAGTAGACCTTTCAGTTTTTCCTTTAAGGCTGGTTTTTCATCTGTGAAGTTTCTGAGCTATTATTTATTCATGAAACTATGTATCTTTCCTTCAAACCTGAATGTGAGTTGGGCTGGGTGCAGTATTCTCGGTGAGGCATTCATTTCATTCAGTCTTGTCACAATATCCCACCACTGTCTTCTGGCCTTGAGAGTTTCTTGTGACATGTCTGCTGTAAGTCTTAAGGATACTCTTTGAATGTAATTTCCCTTTTTGATCTTGTTATTTTCATTATTTTGTTTCTATCTGTGGTATTTGTCATTATAATGAGGATGTGTCTTTGGGAGTTTTTCTTCGGGTCTCTTTTAGCCGGTACTCTTCGGGCATGCATGATTTGATTGCATGTAGTCTTTAACTCAGGGAGTATCTCTTTGATGATGTCTTTGACAGTTGATTCTTCCTGGGGATCTTCTACCTGGGCCTCTGGAACTCCAAGGATTCTTATGTTGTTGCTGTTGAGTTTATCAAAGATTTCTATTTTCATCTGTTCGCATTCCTTGAGTACTTTTTCCATTGCCTAATCATTTGTCTTATGGTTCTTTTCCAATTTCTTCTGTTGTGTTGAGATTTTTTGCATCTCATCTTCCAACACATTGATTCTGTCCTCAGCAGCTGTTAACCTGCTGGAGAGGCTATCCACTGAGTTTTTTAGTTGAGCTACTGTGTTTTTCAGATCTGTTATTTCAGTGTGGAGGTTTCTGATTTCTGTCTTAATGTTCTGTTCAGATTGATCTATGCTTTCTTTGAGTTCTACGAACATCTTCCATATTTCTATTCTAAACTCCTTATCTGAGAGGTTAATTAGATGGTTGGAATTTTTTGGGTTGTCTGAGCTATCATCTTTATTCTCTGTGCATGGTGTTTGCCTGTGAGGTTTTCCCATTGTCACACTTGTGTGATTTTTTTTCTGCATGTTGTGGTGGGGTTCATTTGTTAGAATGAGTGCCTCTGAGGAGAGCTTCAAGTATTCAGGAAAGACAGACAAGCAAAGCAAAGAGTTCCCTTCAAGTCTTCAGGGTCATCCAAGGCACAGCAGGGGGGGCAGAGCCAGCCAAGAGCTCTCTGTAGCAGGCTGGATCGCTGGCAGCAACACTGATGAAATCCAGTCTGGCGGCTGGAAACACCATGGCCCAAGATGGCTTCTGCACCCTTCTGACACTTAGTAGAAACCAGCAGGAATCAGTGTATGTATGTCCCAACCCACCTCTGAAGCAGGCAGGATTGCAGGCAGGAAAGCTGATGAAATTCAGTCTCAGGCAGCTGAAAACAGCATGGCCCAAGATGGCTTCTTTGCCCTTCTGACTCCCAGCAGAAACCAGCAGGAATCAGTGTGTGTATGTCCTGATTCACCCCTGAAGCAGGCAGGATCACCGGCAGGAATGCTGATGAAATCCAGGCTCGGGCAGCTGGAAACCGCATGGCCCAAGATGGCTTCTGCGCCCTTCTCTTCATCAAAAATTTTAAGTCACTTTCCAGCCAACTCTCCCTCCTCCCTACCTTCCACACACTTACACACTGCTGGACAACTGAGAGCTTCTTAATTTAAGGCCAATGATTTGTCATTATTCAATAGTGTCAATCACCTTGTGTTGTCTTCCTCTAAAGCACATATGTATGAAATTATCCTGTATTTCTTCTTCTTTCTCTGATTTATTTCACTTAACAGGATTACCTCTGATTTCAACTATGTTGCAGTAAACTGCAGATTTCAACTTTTTTTTTCTCTATTGTATTCCATTGTGTATTTATACCACAATATCTATATGTATTTGTCTGGGTAGTTTCCATCTCTTAGATATGGAGCTTATCTTCATGGTGATAATAAGTGTTGCACATATCTATGTGAATTAATATTTTCTGTATCTATGGTAGATGCCAAGAATATGAAATAACTGTGTCAAACATAAGGTCTCTTGTTTAAGAATCTCAATTGAATTGGAATTAACTTTGATACACTTTAATAAATATTTGTGTTATTTTGTGTTATATTGCTTTATATTTTCTTTATTTCTTTCCTTCTTTCCTTTCTTCCTTCTTTCTTTTTCTTTTATCCTTCCTTCCTTTTTTGTTTCTTCTTTCTTTTTTCTTCCTTCCTTGTTTCTTTTTTCCTTCCTTCTCTCTTTCTTTCTTCCTTCTCTCTTTCTTTCTTCCTTTCTTTCTTTCTTTCTTTCTTTCTTTCTTTCTTTCTTTCTTTCTTTCTTTCTTTCTTTCTTTCTTTCTTTCTTTCTTTCTTTCTTTCTTTCTTTCTTTCTTTCTCCTTTCTTTCTTTCCTTCTTTTTCTTTCTTTCTTCATTCATTTTACATGTAGATTTTCAATTTTCCCAGCACTATTAATTTAAAAAAACGATTCTTACTTCACTTCACCACCCATGTTGTCACAGATTGATGCCCATGCATCTGAAATTAGATATTTAGGCTTTCAATTCTATTCCATTAGTCTGAGGGTCTATCTTATTTTACTACCCACAGAGTTTTAATTGCTATAGTTTTACAGGATGACTTAAAGTCTGAGAGTGAAATATCTCCAAATTTTTAAATTTTTCAGAATAGAGTTAACTCTTTGGAGGGGTTTATGTTTCTATACAAATATTTGTAGAGTTTTTTTCTACGAAAATGCCTTTGGAGGTTTTCTAAAACCCTTAAAACTTTTACATGGTGCCAGCAATCCTGATTTGTACATACATGGATGCCAGCTGTGGATTTGTGGCACTTTACTCTGGAGATGCCAAAGTGCCAAGGTCCATGGCTGGACTCTGGCCTAGGCTTTCTAGTTTCTGGGGGTTGGTAGTAGATGTAGTGTCACAGCCCAGCAACTTGGTTAGTGACTGGGGACTTATTGCTTGGGTATGCAATAACAGCTGTTTTTCAAGCCCATCTTTAAGAGCTATAGGGATTATTATGGTGGGGTTTTTTTGTTGTTTTTTTTGGGGGGGGGTTGTATTTATAAGTACAGGTTTGGGTTACTCTTCTTGGCTGGGCTCCCATCCAGGACTGAAACCTCTGGGATGGCCAGAACCAGCTTCTTTCTCAGGAATGGCACTTCAGCTGTTACCTGACCCTGTGCAGTGTCTCTGAGGTCAGAACTTCTAGTTCTTAATTTCTGTCTAACGGACCAGTTCCAGGCACTAAGTGGAATGTTGGGGAATCTTCTAGCTGTTGCCCTCCACTTTAGGTTAGAGATTTAGTCTGGTGGATTCACTTTAAAAGAATTTGCTTTGGGACGAAGAGATAGCATGGAGGTAAGGCGTTTGCCTTGCATGCAGAAGGATGGTGGTTAAAATCCTAGCATTCCATATGATCCCCTGAGCCTGCCAGGGGTGATTTCTGAGCCTAGAGACAGGAGTAGCCCCTTAGCGCTGCCGGGTTGTGCCGGCCAGCAGTTTCAGTTTATTCGTGGTCATGGAAAGGGTCTGTACCTGAAAAGGAAATGAGTAGGAAAAAGGGGACCACCAAGGATTCTGATTATGGTGTCGATTTATTTTTGAAATGCCATGACTTATATATAGTTTTTACACAAAGGAAGGAGGGGACAATGCAAACATTTGTCAAGCATACATTTGTCATCATTCAGTTCAAAAGGTTTGGCATGTGCCTGTTTATTTAATACAAGTTTCCCTAGGAATATCCTATTATCACACCAAATGCTCTATCTATAGGTCTGAGTTTCCTGAGCCAGAAGAGTGTGACCTTATGGTTCTTTTGATCTGCGTCAACTCATGGCCAGTTGGCACATATACAATGTATAGCTCAATTAAAGGACAGGCCTGTTAGAAAATGGCAGTTTGCTACAAGATGGCTGTGCTTATGCCAAGACTGTGAGGGAGAATCTGGCTCCCTACACCGGGTGTGACAAAAACAAAAGCAAAAACAACAACAAAAAATTTTCCTTTGACTTGAAGCTGGCTGCTCCTAGAAGTCTGTCAGATTGGGATATTGGGCAATAGCTAGGACCTGTAGTCTGTGGAGTCTTTGAGTCCCAGCTGAACTGAGGCCAGGAGTCTGTTCAGGGCACTCTGAGATTCAAAGGAGTCAAGACTAGGGTGAAGGCAGTCCTTGGGAATATTTGCCCCTATTTGGGCCAAAAGTGGCTGTACCAACTTTTGTTGGGTTTAATAAATTGCAAAATATTTTATATTGTAAGTTTTGTATACAAATTGAATTATTTGAAAAGCCTAAATGCTTAACAATTCAGTCTCAACCTATCAGGTTTGGGGGAGGGTACCAGACAGGTATGGGGAGAAAGAGTGGCAAGGCAGATTGTAGACTGTGACCTGATGAGGAGTATCTCACCTGAAAAACCACCCTTCTCCCTCTACCTTGTTGGGGGAAAATAGCCACCAGTGTTGGGTCAATGATACCCAAATCAGTTTTTGGTTTAGAAGGTGCATGATAGGGGCCAGAGTGATAGCACAGTGGGGAGGAGATTTGTCTTGCATTGGACAACCCATGTTAGATACCTAGCTTTCCATATGATGCCTGAGCCTTCAAGGAATAATTTCTGAGCACAGAGCCAGGAATAATCCTGGAGTACCATACCACCAAGTGTGGTTTAAAAAAATAAACAGAAAACAAAGGAAGGTGTTTGGTCTCAATCAAAAGGATGCTTTGCTCTGATAATTGAAGTCCAAGTCCTCTTCCTCTTGCTGGCGTTTTCTTTCTGATCCCATCTCTCTGGGCTTTCTCTCTAGCAGTCTCTGCTTCACTACCCATTGACCCAGCACTTACACCCCCTAAATACAGCCTCATCTGCCACCCAGGGGGAGCACATTGGAATCCTGCACTTGCCCGCAGTTCTGCCTTCTGCAGAGTTGAGTGTCCCTTGAGTTGTGTCTGTTTCTCTAGTAACCTTTCCCAGTGAGATCCTTCACGGAAGCTGAGCTCAGTTCAGATTTTATACATCTAGTGTTACCACTCAGAAGCACTCAATTCTTTTTCTTTCTTTCTTTCTTTCTTTCTTTCTTTCTTTCTTTCTTTCTTTCTTTCTTTCTTTCTTTCTTTCTTTCTTTCTTTCTTTCTTTCTTTCTTTCTCTTTCTTTCTTTTCTTTGTTTCTTTTTCTGTCCTTTCTTTCTTTTTTCTTCTTCCCTCTTTCTCTCTCTCTTTCTTTCTTTTCTCTTTCTTTCTTTCTTTCTCTTTCTTTCTTTTCTTTGTTTCTTTCTTTTTCTGTCCTTTCTTTTCTTTGTTCTTTCCTCTTTCTTTCTCTCTCTCTTTCTTTCTTTTCTTTGTTTCTTTCTTTTTTGTCCTTCTTTCTTTTCTTTTTCTTCCTTCCTCTTTCTTTCTTTCTTTCTTTCTTTCTTTCTTTCTTTCTTCCTTCCTTCCTTCCTTCCTTCCTTCCTTTCTTTCTTTCTTTCTTTCTTTCTTTCTTTCTTTCTTTCTTTCTTTCTTTCTTTCTTTCTTTCTTTCTTTTTCTTTCTCTTTTTCTGTCTTTCTCTTTCTTTTTCTTTCTTTCTTTTGCCACACCTGGTAGCATTCAGGGGTTACTCCTGGTTCTGATCTCAGAAATTGCTCCTAGCAGGCTCAGGTGACCATATGAGATGCTGGGGATTTAACCTAGGTTTGTCCTGGGTCAGCAGCATGCAAGGCAAACACCCTACTACTATCTTATCACTCTGGCCCCTCATCTGAATTTCTTCACCATATTTTTCCCTGTTCATACAGGACTAAAGCCCAAGCCTATGCCCAGCCAAACATCAGAACTCCTCTTTTTTAAAGCATCCCTGCTAGGTGAAATTCTGATTCTGAAAGCAGAAAGCAGTTATGAGAGGGGTCAAGATAGCTATTCCTATTTGGGAGATAGATTCTTGTGAGAATTGTGGGGAAATTTCTCTGAACTTCAGGGAAATACTCAGTTGATTCATTCTGTATATGATTCTAGCAGATTCACAGGCCACCAGGAGGCACCATGTGAATGAATGAACAGCGACTGCCCCAAGGGAACAAAGCAGACACTGAACATTGGAATCTGAAGTGTAATTAAACAGTGTGGCCACAGAGTGTCAGTATAACATTAATAAACCATTCTCTCTCCTGGCACTTCTAGAGATAGAAGGATCCTGGCCAGTGAGCCTGAGGGCTAATGAAGTCCAGGAAGGCAAAACTCAAAGGAAATTATTTGTCAGAATCTGGGCACTTTATTTTGGGGCCTGTTCATGAGGAGAAAATGCCCTCAGTAAAATCAATTCAACTATGTTCTTCATGCCCTACTATCTCAGAGTGATTCTGCTGGAAAAAAGGATCCATAGAAATGATGATGGAAATAAAGTTCTTTCTGGGAAATAAAGATTATGCTTTTTGCTTAAAACTTGCTTTCCTGTTGTTTATTTCTTCTTAGAAAAGACTTTTCTTATTGAATGTTTATCATTTTATTTTAAAAATAGTTGAAGAGTGACTTTCAAAAAATCAAAAATTCAAACAATAAAGTTTGAATTTTATGCTACTCCAGTCAAAACTAATAGTAGCCTTTCTTTCTTTCTTTTTATTTTAACCTTAAAATGTGTTTGACTGGCCTCCCATGCTTACCACAGACTGTGGTCTTATAACAACTGTACAGAAAGAGAAGGCACTGTAAATGCATCCCATATAAACCTCAGCCCAGACTCTTTACATGGTCTGTATTGTGAATTGGGGGACATAGAAAAAAAAGTGTTTGACCAAGACCCAAAGAGCAGGGGAACTTTTTATTCAGTAGGAAGCTGGCAATTAAATTAAGGAAGAGAACACTAGGACAACAGTGGAGGGGAAAAGTGCCAGCCCTAAAGGCAGCTGAGGGACTGGAGAGACTGGGGGCATTGAGGGAAGTGGACACTAGTGAAGAGATTGGTGTTGAAACATTGTATGTCTGAAAATGAATGCTGCAAAACTTTATAGCTATATAATTTATAGTGATTAAATATTAAAAATTTTAAAATGTGTTTGAAGTTTAGGACCTAGAAAGATGGAAAACAAGGAAATGTCTCCCCAAATGTACTAGCATCTAGAAGTTTTCTTTTATCATTTTTTTTTGCTAAACCAGAGTCTCTTTACAATCTGTGCATATGTCCAATTTCTCTTATTTCTCACATATATGTTCTAGTATATAGTGTGAAACTGATTGCTTCAGATGGGCATCTCTTTGGCGTTGTCAAGCAGCAGAAGGGTTTGTTAAAATATTTATGTAAATATAGCTGTAAAGAATGATGCCATCGGGGCCGGGCGGTGGCGCTGGAGGTAAGGTGCCTGCCTTACCTGCGCTAGCCTAGGAGACGGACCGCGGTTCGATTCGATCCCCCGGCGTCCCATATGGTCCCCCAAGCCAGGAGCGACTTCTGAGCGCATAGCCAGGAGTAACCCCTGAGCGTCACCGGGTGTGGCCCAAAAACCAAAAAAAAAAAAAAAAAAAAAAAAGAATGATGCCATCATGCAATTTGCTGCAACATGGATGGAACTGAAAGATATTATGTTAAATGAAGTAAGCCAGAAGAAGGATAAATATAGAATAATATCATTTCTATTCTATTTAGAATAACTGCATGAAGAAATGCAACGGCTTAAATGGGGGTTATAGAGAACACTCAAAGACCCAGAATATAGGTAGGAGAAGAAAAAAATGGAGTGGAGGAGGAGAAAGACACATATGAAATCATGGAAGACAGGAGCTAAAGGGTCTCAGGTGCTGGATGTTGGGGTTAAAGAAAGACAGAGCTAAATATCCAACCCAAAGTCAACAACAATGAAATCATGAGACCCAAACTTGAACAACCAAACTTAAAAACGGTGTCTGTTATGCTGGCAGGCTGGGGTGGGTGGTGGTGGCATGGGATGGACTCTGGACACGTTGGTGGAGGGAGGTGGAACTGGTGGTGGGATTGGTGTTGTAACATTGTATGTCTGAACCCCAATTATGAAGAACATTTTACATCACAATGATTTAAATAAAATATATTTATGGAAATAAAGTAAATTTACACAAGAGCTATTTAGGGTTGAGGCAGTACCTCCTTAAACTAATAATATATTACAGGAACAAAATAGTAGTTTTGGTTTAGTGGTGAAAGTGTTATAAACAGCTGTAGCATAAGTCAACAGGATTCATGAATAGTTTGGTAACACTGCACTAGATATTACCTGGACACAGTGCTCAATCACAGGGTGAGACTTCTGGTGGTGTTTGTTGTGAGGACCAGAGAGGAAACAGGTCTGACAAATGTCAAAGTTGAGGCACTTCACACAGCGATATCTGAGAATTAAAATAAAAATGAAGGAGCAGAGCAACAGCTTAAGATCATGGTACTTGCTCTTTATGCAGCCAACATGGTCTGATCTCTGAGACTATATATGCTTTACTTAGCACCACCACGAATGATCAATGAACACAGAGGCAGAAATAAGCCCTAAGTACTGACTAGTACTGAGAGCTCTGCCCTCTTCTCCAAGTGGAGGGTACTGTGGCATAAAACTTTGCCTTAAGTTATGGCCAGAGGTGATGAAACAAAGTTGGTGAAATAAACTCTTCATAGACTGAAACTGAACTCTCCATGACTCACCATTTCTTTCCTTATGTATGACTTTTCTTGCCTCTGTAAGCATTTCCAGCTCTCTTAAAAGACAAAAAATGAGACATCCATGCTTTAAATTCTATATATTGTTGAAAAGAAATGACACAGAAGCCTGCAATTATCATTAGTTTATATATGAATAAGTGAGCAATAAGTGCTAGGAATTGAGATGTGGGGTAAGAGAGAAAGAGAGAGGGAGAGAGAGGAAAAGGGAGGAAGAGGGAGAGAGGGAGAAGAAGATAGAAAATAGAGAGATAGATGAGGGGGAGAGAAGAAGAGGAAGAGAACAGAGGGAGGAGAGAGCAAAGGTGAGATGAAGAGGATAAGAGAGGGAGAGGGAGTAAAATGGAGAAGGCAATAGAGAGAAAGGGAGAGAAATGGAGTGGAAAAGAGTCAGAGAAACTGGTCAGATTTTTTAACTTGTTTCTGTGGACTGGATTAGAGAATACCAGGTATAAAGAGGAAGAGGAAGTTAATGGAATCAGATTAGTTTAGGATACTCCAGACTTATCAGGATAATTAATTGTTCTAAAGAATAAAGTGGAGCAATCCTCAGAATGCTCTTTGGAAAGTTGGTAGAAGTTGGAAAGTTTGGCCCAAGTCATTTGAAGGCAGAACAGAAGCCAGAGCCCTCATTACTTCCCCTTCTCATGCCCACGCCTGCTGGGAGTACTTGTGCCCCTCTAATTTGTGTTTTACCCACCCGGTGTGCCATCCATCATTTTGCACATCTGTACATTTCCTGCCCCTGTATTCCCACCAATGAAAACACCCATTTGCTGGGTTGAATGCTGGCTGTCTCTTTTCTTGCTGTCTGGGGTCATTTTATCTTCACTGCCTTCTGTTTTGCTAATGGAAAATCTAAAATAACTGAAGAGAATGTTTTGGGGCTAGGGGGATTATCCTGGAAAAAAACAGGATTTACTCCTGATTCTGTGCTCCAGGTACATGTGGTACCACTGTTTGAACCAGCTGTAAGGCAGTACCTAAACCTCTAGACAGTTTCTACAAAGCTAGTATGAAATTGTTGCTTGTCACCATAGTACCGTGGAAAAGTCTGAGTCTCCCCCTTCAAATCCAATGTATAAATCTCTCTTTTCCCTCCAGGCCTTGAGAGAATGGACTCAGTTGTTTCCTTGAAACCTCGTGATTAATGTTCTCAGTTGCCCACACTGGGAGGCAGCAGAACATCATGGCTGAAGAGCTGAGTCCAAGTTTCGGTTGCCAGTCTCTTCCAGTCTGGCTGAATTTAAACAAGCTATCCAGCATCTCTGCAAATTGAAAGTAACACTAGCTTTTGTGCTGTGTGTGTGTGTGTGTAGTTTATAATAAATCTAAAATTTAATTATCCATAAGAACCAGCACTTGTTTAATACTTAATAAATGTCAACCACCATAATAGCTGTTTTGGATGATTCAAGTATTTGATTTGATTTTTTTGTGTGGTTAAAGAAGACAAATGTTTTTGCTTTTTAGGGGATATCAAAAAGTCATCGAGATAGATGTTGTTTCAATAGAATCATATTATATTAATTTTAGAGATAAAAATGCCATTTATAAGCAATTGGGAAGATATTGACATTTCCTCCCTCCAACCATCTGTGTTCCCTTTTTGGAAAGTGGAAAGCAGAAAATATCTGGGGATAATAAAAATTGGGTCTCTGTTGCCTGTTTGAGGCTTACTGAAGTCAATGAAATACTGGTGAGTTACCGACTGTACCACACTCCTGCAATTAAAATACTGAAGAGTGAGCAATTGTACCTCACTTTTGGATTCAAATGCTATATAGCTGTAAGAAATGATGCAATTATGCAATTTTCAGCTACATGGATGGAACTGGAAATTATTGTGTTAAATGAAGTAAGCCAGAAGAAAGATTAATACAGAATGGCATCACTTCTATGTGGTATTTAGAATAATTGCATGAAGAAATGCAATAGTCTTTATGGGAGTTGTCTTAAACAGCCTTGGCCCAGAAATTCAATAGTCTTAATGGTAGTTGCCTTGAACACTTGGCCCAAGAGTATAATGAGGAAAAGGAAAGAAACTGAGTTGGAGAAGAAACAAAAATATGAAAGAATAAGGGCCAGGGGCCAAGGGGTCTCAGGTGCATTGGTGGTGTTAAAAAGTGACAGAGTGGGGGGGGGTGACAGAGTTAAATATCCAAGCCAAAGGCAACAATAATGTAATCAAGAGATCCAAAGTTTAACAATCTAAATTTAAAAGGGACTGTTATACTGGCAGGCTGGGGCTGGGGAATGATATGGGAAACATTGGTGGAGGTGAAGGGAAGTGGACACTGGTGGTGGAATTGGCCCTGATTTATTGTGTGTCTGAAACCCAACTATGAAGGACTTTGTAACTCTTAATTATGTCAATAAAATTAAAATTTAAAAAAAATACTGATGAGTTACTGACTGTATCTCCCTCTATGATTGAAACGCTGGTAAGTGAAGGACTGTACCTCACTCCTGTGATAGGAAAATCGTTGCAGATTCTACATCTGATAGGGTGAGTGGCTATTTTTGTGGCTGAGAGTCGGTAACAGGTTGGGATCCACAGAAGAATGAGGGGCTCTGACTCCAACCAAGTGAGAAATTTCTCCTCTTTGATTGCTGGACTCAACACCTGAAAAGCAACCACACACTTAGTTTTAGTTCTAGGCCTGTCTTTGTTCTCTAGTATAGAAAAAATTTGTTCCCCTCTTTCCTGGGCCTGTTTTTGCCAGGTTGGTGAAAGAAGTTGATTATATAAATAGTCAAATGCATGAATGTCAACCTTACAGCGTAACATATAGCAAATAGCTTTGTCATTAAAGTCAGTCAACCAAAGTGTCTCCTCCCAAATCTCAGGAGCACCAGTTGACACTCACCCCTTGGAAATAGCTGTGGGCGGCACTTTCCACAGAGCACAGAGCATGACTCTCCCCTACAACAGTTGGGACCTGCAGGAGGCAAAATACTCCACGTCAGCATTCAGGAGAAGCAAGCGGCCACCACAATTAGCACACTTGACTGACAGTGTTGACAGCGAAGGCTCATCAGACTGGGATGTCTGAGATGTGAAAAACCGTCTTAAAGTGGGCAAGCAAAAAGGAAAAGTGTGGAGGTCATGTGTGCTGTTTGATGGGACACAATGGATGTGGAGTGGGAAGAGAAGGACTGGGGGAGAAACTGGGCTGGGAAAAAAGTCCTGCAGCTGGACTCAAACAGATATGGCTTCCTTCACGGCACTTCTCATGACCAATACCAAATTATTCCTACCCTTTTCTATCTGTTTCTATGAATTACATAGATGCCAAAGCTCTCTTACCCTGAAGCATTCTTTTAAGGAGAATTATTTCAAACACTTTCATTTCATCTCATTTTCACCAAAAGCCAGTTACTGAAGGAGGACCAGATCATTATCTATTTTTAGAGCCAGAAGTGATTAAAGACCTAATATTTTGCTCAAGGCCTAAAAGGAAGTTTTATAAAAAGAAACATGGTCCATTGGTGAACAAGGGAGGAGATTTGAAACACACATGAATTGTTTATTCAGTTATAATAAATGGAAAAATATCTTCTTTTGGGACAACATGTGTGAAACTGTGGGAAGTTAACAACTAGTTACACCAGCCCCCACTGCTGTAGCTCATGGAACTTAAAGGACAGGTTTTTGTAACCAGAATTCTGTAATTTTCTATGCTTATACCTGCATTTTGTCCTAAAAGGAAGCTTATACCAACCCTAAGCTCATGTGATACCTTGTGCTACTTCAAAATGTCTTAGCGGATGTTATGCCCTTATAAGGAGCTTGCGTTACCTCAGAATATCTTAGCAGATGTTATGCCCTTATAAGGGAATCATCCCTACCCCCTTTCCCTTTCTTATGGTATATAAGGATGAACAAAGAAAGCCATGGGGCCCTTTGCCTCTGTTCGGTTCTGGACGGGCACTGGACCCTGGCTGGCCAGAATAAAGAACCCACTTGAGCTTGTGCCTGAGTGACTATTTCTTCATTTCTCTGCATCAGAGCAGCATCTGGACTACCGAGCCTTTCAAAACTTGAAGTGAAATAAGTCAAGAGAGAAACAGATGTCATATGATTTTACTCTGGGTGGAAGACAAACAAAAACTATTCCCAAACCTAACTCTTAGCTGCAGAGAGTAGATTGAAGTTGACAGAGGGGAAGGTGGCTGGGGCAGGTGATGAAGTGAGAAAATGAAGTTCTACCTTACACGGTGCTTAAATGTTTACACTGGGCATTGGAAACTTAATTTAAAGCCATAAATTGATGTTCCCTCAAAATACTATTTTCTTAAAAAGTGAGTTGGCTGCAGAATTGAAATCTCACTCTGAGACTCTGTTGAGTGTTCATTGTTGTCCCAGAAACCTTAAATGTATTCCCATGGCCTGATCTGCACTACGTTTCATACAGTGACTTGCTGTCTTCCCACCAGGCTCACCCTACAGAGTGTAAGGAAGTGACTAAGACCTCCCTTGTGAATGTTAAGAGGCTACAAGTCCAGCTCTGACATTAACTATATGCATAGCGACATGTACTTGTCACATCCATTTATGCCCATTTAGTCATGGATGCTCATTTCAAGTCTGATGTCATATATAGCACAGGCTGTCAGTAAGCATTGCCTGCAAGCTCAAAAGTAATTTTCAAGACCCCCACTGAGTCCATCAACTCGAATAAACATTCTTCTAATCAGGAAAGTGGCACTTAGAACCACTTTGCCGACAATTAGCCAAGCAGAAGTCAACAAACATTTGCTTAATCATGGGTGGCTTGTACTTTACATTGACAATCACCCCATCACCAGCTGAATGTAAGTAACTATGTCCTGCATAGTTTCTTGGTCTTTGTCTGAGAAATAATTCAGTCCAAACTTTCCTTTTGCAAATGCTGATGAAGTAAGGAGAATATATACTTATTTGGTGCCTTAGAGTCTTGGGAAAGTGGTTGAACTTCATTTATAAAATAAAGTAACTACAGAATCCAGTACTGTGGTTGTTTAGCTCTGTGGCTCTGATCCCATTAGGGAGTAAATAAAGTGGGTGCTAGCCCCTATTTTTAGCTTGAAATAGGTGCACCAAGACACTGTGGATTCATTGCCCATTTGACTAATTTCTTGCAGGTGTTCTATGGGAGAATGAAAAGTGAGAGGCTATGCTGGCAAGGCAGAATACCTCTTGACATGATAATTAGAATGCTTGGAGGAGGAGTTTGCATTACCCAGTGAAACATGGACTTTTTCTGGAATCTGTCTCTTGAAGTCTTCCTACTGGCAATGACATAATTTGTTAGTCAACCCTCTTTTTCACTAACAGCTTTCTGAGGGGCACACTAAGGCACAAAGATAAGGGAACAATAAGGCAGAAGCTGCCTCTTGGGCAACTGGTCAACCTCAATTGAACCAGACTAGCTGAACTAGTTGGGCGAGTTGGCCTGAGGCCAGATGTGTTTTTAGGAGATGAATGCAAAGAATTTTGTGGGCAAGGAAAATATTCCTCAGTCTTGCTTTCACTCATCTTCCAGCTATGGCAATTCAGCAATTTTGATGGATGGACACTTGTTCTCACTCTCCTGTTTTATGCCACATAACACAGAGAAGCCCCAAGATGCTGTGGCTGCTGGAGGAGTAGCCCTGATCAGTGACAAAGCTTTTTGAGAATGAGAAGACGGGCCCCATGTCCTGCTGCAACAATCCAAACAGCTCAGAAGTGACTATACCTGGCATGTCATCAGGCACAATATCTAAGAGTATTCCTACATGTAAACATGAGGAATTCTCTAGCATTTTTAGAATTTTCCAGAATAATTTCAATACTGGTTTTGTTGATCAATGTGGCCCGGAGTTACTAAATTATTGTGTGTGTGTGTGTGTGTGTGTGTGTGTGTGTTTGTGTGTGTTTTGGTCGCACCTGGATGGCACTCAGGGGTTACTCCTGGCTCTGCACTCATAAATCATCACTCCTGGCAACCTGGGGGGATTACATGGGACCCCAGGAATCGAACCAGGGTTTGTTCTGGTTAAACCACATTCAAGGATAAAGCCCTACCACTGTGCTATTGCTCTGGCCCCAGAAATTACTAAATGTTAAGAAAAAAATCAATGGGAAGGTAATTTTCGATAGGTTTGGCCCAAAACCTACTTTCTGCCCCAGGTTCTGAAATTATTCTCTTTATACTATTTGTCCTTCCTCTGGTCATGACTTTCCTTTCTTTTGGGTCCCCAAGAGTTCAGAATGTGTCCCCTCATGTCTCCCCATTCCTTCCTGTATGCTACTGTGTTATTTGAGCCAAAGATTATTTGAGAATCTATAGAAGGTGAAAGAGCTCTAAGAATAGGACATGATTAGTGGTGGGAATGTTGCACTGTTTCTGACTAAAACCCAACTACAATCATGCTTGTAAGCATGGTGTTTAAATAAAGATTTTATAAAAAACAAACAAAAAGGACATGGGTTTTTCTTTTTTCTTTTTTTTTTAAAGTAAAATTGTATTTATAAAGGAACTGTCTATTTGTCAGCAGTGTCTTCTCCCTGTTAATGGGGGCAGGTTAGTTTGGGAACAAGGACAAAGGACAGAGGGTCAGTGCTAAAGGAGACTGACTGCTCTGAAATGTGTCTTTCAACTTTCTTAACAATCTTTCCCCAAAACAAACAAACAAAATGCTCCAGATGGCTGTGGGGTGCTTCCTCTACCTGACTATAGAGAGACATCGTTTTAGTGAAAAAAATTATTTTCAAAAATTATTTAAACAATTTGTAAAATCTTCTTAGAGCCTGAGTTGAATAAATATGTGGATAGATGTTCAATTTATGTGAACCATGTTTTTTGTCTCATTTTGAACATGGTTGAATCAAGTCATGAACTTATGATTTATGATGCTAAGTTGTATTACATAGAAATAGTCAATGAAGAATTTTAGGTTTGGGGCTAGCAGGTATATTTTTTGGAAAGCTCACTAGTTGCAATGTTGAGGAGGAGTAGACATGAAGAAAGGCTTGTGTTAAGAAAACTACACAGGAGCCCGGGGAGATAGCACAGCAGTGTTTGCCATGCAAGCAGTTGATCCAGGACCTAAGGTGGTTGGTTTGAATCCTGGTGTCCCATATGGTCCCCCTTGCCTGCCAGGAGCTATTTCTGAGCAGATAGCCAGGAGTAACCTCTGAGCACTGTCGAGTGTGGCCCAAAAACCAAAACAAACAAACAAAAAATCCTGCTTTGGGGCTGGTGAGGTGACGCTAGAGATAAGGTGTCTGCCTTGCAAGCGCTAGCCAAGGAAGGACCGTGGTTTGATCCCCTGGCGTCTCATATGGTTCCCCCAAGCCAGGGCAATTTCTGAGCACTTAGCCAGGAGTAACCCCTGAGCATCAAATGGGTGTGCCCCCCAAAAGAAATAGAAAACTACACAGGAAAAAAAAGTAATAGATCATGCCCACATTTAGGTAGTATGTGACTAAAGAGAGGAGTGCCCCCCTTGAGAGTTGTAGAAATTAGAATTCTTAATTTTTTTAAGATTTACCTGTTGTAGATCTGTTAGTAGGTTTTTAAAAACACTTCAAGTCATGCAGTTGCCAAAACTCTTCCCCTCCCCTATTATTTTCTGTATAAAGCTGAAAAAGAGGTGGGTATATATGGAGAAGAAATAAATATTTAAACAGAATAATGTGTTATATCCTTGAAGACTTTATACTTTGAATTCTAAACAGTTTATTTATAGATATGAAAGGAAAAGGATAGAATATATAAAATATATATGTATAGATATAAATATATATAAATATAAATTTCTATTTATAGATATGAAAGAAAAAGGGGAAATTATATATATATTAAATATTTGCTTGAAACTTTGAAGGTATCTCAAACTGGATAATTTGATAAGTAGTGAAAACTCATTTGCACTGACTCTTGGTAAATCAACACATTAATAATGAAGGTCGTATAAAATTTAAAAGGGTCAATATGAAGACATTTCCTCATCAAAGGAATAAAAGCTACAAGTTATCTTAATAAGCTCTACCCAAGTCAATATTATTGACAACTAAGTAATAATTAAATAGAATGTGAAGATCCAGGTTTTAAAAAAACAATCCAGGTATATGAAGGAATGGGTATCGGAACATTGTATGACCAAATCTCAATGATAAAATACTTTGTAACTGTGTCTCTTATGGTGACTCAATTAAAATTTTTTTTAAATCCAAGTCATGTTGAACGTATGCTGAAGCCCCATGTCAAGGACACACACACACACACACACACACACACACACACACAGAAGCAATTGAAGGTACTTGATGACCACAAATGTTACCTCTGTATTTTGTGAGTGGGCTATCTCCAGAGAGAGCTATCATGGCAGCAGTAGCAGGGATGAGCTTTAGGAAATCTCTTCCTGTGCTGCTTGGTGACAAAAAGGACAAGAACAAGAAAAGATAAGGACATTCTTGGGAAAAGTTGTCTCTTAGAATCCTAACCATGATCGTGTTACAAATTCCAGCTATTCCTGGCTTATTGCTATACATCTGGAATTGCACAATATTAGGAATTGCATCCATATGTTACTATTAATTTGCCCAATTATTTATGTGTTAGACTTAATGGTGTCTCTACTAATTTACAGGACTCACTTGTATTCCTGGGGCAATAGATTCACCTTCATAATACTCATGTGTCTTAGGACCCAGTGTCTGAGACAATCCAGGAGTAGGTAGGATCCAAGAAGGAATTCAGTAATGGAGCACTTGGCTTGCACGTGTGAGGTCTTGTTTGGATTACACACACACATACACACACACACACACACACACACACACACACACACACACACGGATCAAGCAAACAAGTTTTAAAATAAATATATTTACATCTAAACAGTTTTCTGGTTCTCCCTCAGAGCCTATTCATTTTTTTGTCCACTGGTTGTACTATTTTTCTTTTTTCTTTTTCTTTTTTTTTTTTTTTTGGTATTTGGGCCACAACCTGCGATGCTCAAGGGTTACTCCTAGCTATGCACTCAGAAATCGCTCCTGGCTTGAGGACCATATGGGACACTGGGGGTCAGCCATGTGCAAGACAAATGTGCTACAGCTGTGCTATCGCTCTGACCCCTGAATGTACTATTTTTTAAAATTAAAAGCCAGGCCGGAGGGGTGGTGCAAGTGGTAAGGCATCTATCTGCCTTGCCAGTGCTAGCTTAGGATGGACAGCTGTTTGATTTCCCAGCATCCCATATGATCCCCCAAGCCAGGGGTTACTTCTGGGAGTCAAGTTCAAGGTCTCAGTCTCCCATTGAATCCCTCCAAGTGTATGTTGTATTGCTTTTTATTTCGTTTCTCCACTATCCAACTGTATAATAATTACTATGATGTTTAGTTTTTACTTCTTCATTAGGAGGAGAGCCATGGTACCATAAGCAGTTGTGCTCCTAGGCTATTCCCAGCCTTGTATTCTGGGGTTGCTCCAGGCAGTGCTGGACCAGAAAGTTTTCAGAATCAACCCTATGTTGGAAGCATTCAAAGAAAGTGCCTTAATCCCTGAACTATCTCTTCAGCCTCTTTACTATGGCATTTTTTAAAGTTTATAATAAACATTTAAAAAAGTCAAGATAGTGCCTACAAAAGGATAGAAAAATGGTAAATCCAGAGGTGAATGAAAGTCACACTAGTGATTCTTCAGCACTTATAACCAAGTGTTCGACATGGTCTAAAGTGGTTTATAGGTGCATTGAGCTGAATGTTGATGTCCCCTCAAAGGACGTGGATTGAAATTTTAACCCCAAAGGTAAGAGAACATGGAGCTGTGCTTTGGTAAATGACCAGGTCATGAGAGTGGAACTCTGATGATTTGGATCAAGGCTTTATAAGAGACCCTCTCTTATATATACAGCCTCCATCTCTGCCTGTGAAGACGGGGCAAGAGAAGGTTCTCCATGAATGTGAGGAAGCAGATTCTCACCAGTCACCTGCTCTGCTAACCTTGACCTTGGTCTTGGCAAGTCCCCAAACCCTAAGAAGTAATTTCTTGACATGAAACTACAACAGATATTTTGTTACATTAATCAAAATAGGGGTCCAAAGATAGCACAGTGGTAAGGCGTTTGTCTTGCACACAGCTGATTTAGGACCAATGGTGGTTCTAATCCCATCATCCCATATGTTCCCCCATGCCTGCCAGGAGTGATTTCTGAGCACAGAATCTGGAGTAACCCCTGAGTGCCGCCAGGTGTGACCCAAACATCCCCCAAATCAAAATAAAGTAAAAGCTTAAGTGTTTAGGTATGAGATCATTAAAACTTATTCCACTTAAGAAAGGCAATGAAGCAAAAAGTAATTAATTACAAAAAATGAACAAAGAAAGGACTCAAGAGAATAGTTTGAAACATTAGTTTGAAAAGGAAAAAGGGAGGGAGTAATAGAAGGAGAGTGAGAGAGAGTGAGAGAAAGAGACAGAGACATAGAGAAGGAAAGTGTATGCTATAGGAACAGACCATGTGGGTGTACATAGAAATTAGTGGTAGGAAATGAACACTGGTAATGGGACAGGTTTTGGAACGTTGTGTGACCAAGACTCAACTATCAGTAACATTTTCATTGGTATTTTAAAGTGATTTAATAAAAAAAAAGAGAGAGAAAGAATAATGTGATTTTTTCCCCATCTCCCATGCACAGATGTATAATCACTCAAGCAAAAGATTACATGGCTTTCTTTTTTTTTTTTTTTTTTTTTTTTTGAGTCGCACCTGGCAGCGCTCAGGGGTTACTCCTGGCTCTCTGCTCAAAAATTGCTCCTAGCAGACTCAGGGTACCATATGGGATGCCGGGATTCGAACCAATGACCTTCTGCAAATGTCCTACCTCCATGCTATCTCTCCGACCCTACATGGATTACTTTTTTTTCTTTTTTCTTTTTTTAATTTTTATTGTGACCAAAGTGCATTAAAAATCTTTCACTACATCATTTATGGTACACAGTGACAATGAATGAGGGGCATTCCCACCACCAGTGCTGTCCTCCCTCTGCCCCTGTTCCCAGTATGCATCCCATATCTCCCTCCTCTACCCCCCAGTATGCTAGTGCAACTGGTCTCCACTTTACAGCTTGTTGTAGATTGAGCTTCCATTCTACCGTCATGGAGTTAAAAAGGATAAGAAAAAAGAGAGAAAAAAATTTGGTGACAACTACCAAAAAAAATAAAAAATAAATAAATAAATAAATAAAGAAGAGAGAGAAAAAAAGAAAGAAAAATGGAAGAAAAAAGAAAAAAAATGGACCCGGCAAATAAAAATAAAAATAAATTTCTAAATAATAACCACAAGCATGAAAAAGAAAGAGAAAAGTGGAAGAAAAGAGAGAAAGAAAATAAAGTAAAAAACCAACAAATCAAAACAAAACAAGAAAAAGAATGGGTGCTGGAGTGGTAGGTTTTGGCGTTCCCCCCACTTTTTTTTTTTTTTTTTTTTTTGCATAGGCACAGTAAGCATTGGGGAAGAAAGGGAATTCCCAAAGTCCAGGACACATAAAACAATAATAATAACAACAACAACAACAACAACAAGATAAGATGTCTTATTGCATAGCTTCAACTTGGACAACACTGACTGAGCAGAACATCTGGACCCATAATATCCTAGGCTTCGGCTTAGGGACTGAACAAAAACAAGAAGCAAGTGTTACAGAAGACTGAATATCACAACAATGATGGATAGGAACCTCTAGAACCTAGAGACTCTATCCTAGACCCTGACCTATAACCTGCGCAAATACCAAGATTGCTAGCTACAGTGGCTTGATTTTCTCACACACAACCGAGAGGAAACTTTCCTGGCATCACAAAAAAGCCTTTGGGATGGGGTAATGAGTATATATGGAGCCAGGAATTAATCCCATAATGGTATGCTTCAAGGATGGAGAAATCCTGAATCTCTTAGGCCTACATGGCTTTCTTAAAAGGCAATGATGGGTTTTTAAGAGAGAGAGAAGTGATGTGAATCCCCCTGTGTTTTTTTGCTTTTAAGGGGTTCATCAAAAAGTGAGAAAGTTCACTCCTCGTTCACACTGCTGGATGAAGAGCAAGTTGGTGGGCAAAGGAAAGAAGCTATCTTATGGACAGTAGAGAATGGACAGTACGACATCAAATGCCAGTGACCAGCAGCCCCCCAAAACCTCCCTTGAACCCTTTGCTGTCATCTCCTCACCTATCATACATGGACATAAGAAGGCTCAGTGTGAGTTCTGAAGCTCTGGGGTGCACAATTCCTGGTCTCTCCATCTGGACTTGTTGAAACAAGTCCTGGAGGGCCTGGAGAAGATGCGACATAGACAGGGAACTGTTTCTCACTTCCTGGGACCTCCAAAGAGCAGGACTTGCTGGATTAGAGAGCTGGTGACCAGGTCCACTGTGTGAGCAAGGGAAAAACTGAGCCTTAGTTCCTGATAGGAGCAAAGATTTCAAAGCAAGCAGGTGTTCTGGGAGTCTAATGATGACTGTTTGATGGCAGCTATTTTCTTGAAAGGGAATTGGACCTAAGTCTCATTTGGGCCTGGTGCCATCTGTGCTATAGAACTCAAGCATGACTATTTGCTAGACAAGTTATCAGTAGAGCAGAGCTATGCCTACCACAAGCTCCAGAAGGTTAATTTCTAGAATGATATAAAGGGGAAACTTAAAAATTAGACTTCTGGAAAAGTTAGAACATGTGGTAGAAGGCAGAGAGACATACTTTTGTCCCCTCTATTAAGTGGATTGAGCAAAATGTGTCTTTTATGTGAAAATACAGTTTTATGCTCTCTTCAGCAAAAACACTTGGATTTTAATATTTAATTGCTTTGGTTAAAAATATTTTGTAGGGTTGGGGCGATAGCACAGCGGGGAGGGCATTTTCTTTGCACCTGGCTAACCCAGAGTCAATCTCCAGCATCCCATGTGGTCCCCTGAGCCTGCCAGGACTGATTCCTGAATGCAGAGCCAGGAGTAATCCTTGAGTACCATTGGGCATGACCCAAATACCAGGGATCAAACAGGCATTTATGATTTCATACTACACACCCCAAACCAGTGATCTTTATAAAAATATTGTACTTTACAAAATAGATCATGCATATACGATGAAGAAAATCATGATTAACACAGACCTCAAGACATTTTCCAGAACTGAGTTTAAATGCTGGTGCCTTGTGATGCCTCCAGCACCACAGGGTGTCACCCTAAAGGCCCTCAGAACATGACCAACACAGTTCCATTCACACAGTGAAAGCTACAGCCCAGTTGGCCCAAGCATCACCAAAAGCGGCCCGAAAGCCCCGTCAACACCATTTGTGAGACTTCCATTTGTGCTACAAGCCACACTATTGACAAAAAGCAATGATTTACTTCTTTTCTGTTTTATTCTCTCTTAAACATTATGCAAGGCAATGAGTGTAAGGAAGAATGAAATACAAAAGACAATTAGTGGATGGTTTCTTGAAGACAGAAGATGGCAGACAAAATCTGCAAATGCCCATTTGCATTGTCTGAGAGATAAAATTATCAAGTGGCCCACAGAGATATTTAAAGACTTCAGCTGGCCAGACGAGAAAACCCCAAGTTTTCTTTTTGACTTCATAAGTCAACAGTAAAGTTGATAAGAAATCTAGCAAATATAGTAAAAAGTCTGCATTTGCTCTTGGCTATGCTTTTCAGGAGAAAAATGTAAAAATGTGAGAAGTAGGATTTGGGGTGTGACTTTAATAAAATCCTGACCCCAGAAGGGGAGGCCTTAAACTCTATTTTATTGTGATTTAATCTCAAAACTTATTGCCTCAGCCTGGCAAGCTATTCCAGATCTTTGTTGTCTGCTTGTCTTCTATGGAAAATCGAAATCAGAGCTGACCTGATAAAAATGGGACCCATCAATCTCCCCCAGAGCTTGCAGCTTGGAGCTCCCATTCTGCTGGAGAAACTCTGCTGGAGGCTTTCTGGCTTTCAAGTTTTTGATTGGTTATCCATTGAGGGTTCATTTTTTTCAACTTCTGATTTTATAGATTGTTACTATTTTCCAGTACTATTTCTATTCCTTTCTGATGCCAGGTTTGATGAAAGTGTTTCCTGAGAGGCATACTCAAATTATTCTGTGTTCCTGAGCTTTGATGAAAGACTTCTATATAATATTGAAGACAACTTTTTTAATGTGAGAAAATCTGGCAAGAATATTTCACAACAGTGTGTAAATGTTTGTATTTTGGGAGATGCTCAGAGGCTCCTCCTGACTCTGTGCTTAGGAGTGATGTGGTGCAAGATGTGGTCTGTCACATTACAAACAATGAGCTAGTTCCTTTAGCAGACTGTTCCTCCCATTAAGTGTAATATTTAGTAAAATCTTATGCAATATATTGATCCGTGGAATAATAATAAATGTGAATAAATTCACTCATGTATATCAATGTTTTAAAAATTGCATCACTTTTTTTTACATATTTTCCTGTATTTGCTCAATATTTTCTTTTCTTTTTTTCTTTATTTAAACATCTTGATTACAAATATGATTCTGATTAGGTTTCAGTCATGTAAAGAACACCCCCCTTCACAAGTGCAACATTCCCACCACCAATGTCCCAAATCTCCCTCCATCCCACCCCAACCCCACCTGTACTCTGGACAGGCTTTCCAGTTCCCTCATTCATTCACATGATTATGGTAGTTCTCAGTGTAGTTATTTTGATAACTGCACTCACCATTCTTTGTGGTGAGCTTCATGAAGTGAGCTGGAAATTCCAGCCCTCCTCTCATTGTCTCAGGATTGTTGCAAAAAGGCCTTTTATTTTATTTTATCTTTAGATGAGTGAAACTCTTCTGTATCTCTCTCTCCCTCTGACTCAGCATGATAACTCTTGTACATCCATGTATAGGAAAATTTCATGACTTCATCTTTCCTGACAGCTGCATAATATTCCATTGTGTATATGTACCACAGTTTCTTTAGCCATTCTTCTATTGAAGGGCATCTTGGTTGTTTTCAGAGCCTGGCTATTGTGAATAGTGCTGCAATAACTATAGGTGTGAGGAAGGGATTTTTGTATTGTATTCTTGTGTTCCTAGGGTATATCCCTAGGAGTGGAATATCTGGATCGAATGGGAGCTCAATTTTCAGTTTTGGGAGGAATCTCCATATCGCTTTCCATTGAGGTTGGACTAGACGGCATTCCCACCAGCAGTGGATAAGAGTTCTTTTCTCTCCACATCCCTGCCAGCACTGATTGTTCTCATTCTTTGTGATGTGTGCCAATCTCTGTGGTGTGAGATGGTATCTGATTGTTGTTTTGATTTGCATCTCCCTGATGACTAGTGATGAGGAGCATTTTTTCATGTGCCTTTTGGTCATTTGTATTTCTTTTTTTTTAATCAAAGTGTCTATTCATTTCTTCTCCCCATATTTTGATGAGATTAGATGTTTTTTCTTATAAAGTTCGGTCAGTGTCCTGTATATTTTGGATATTAGACCCTTATCTGATGGGTATTGAGTGAATAGTTTCTCCCACATGGTGGGTGGCTCTTGTATCCTGGGCACTATTTCTTTTGAGGTGCAGAAGCTTCTCAGCTTAATGTATTCCCATCTGTTTATCTCTGCTTCCACTTGTTTGGAAACTGCGGTTTCCTCCATGAAGATGCCTTTAGTCTCAATGTCTGAGTATCTTACCTACGTGTTGTTTTATATACCTTATGGTATCAGGTCTTTAATCCATTTGGATTTTACCTTCATACATGATGTTAACTGGGGGTCTATGTTCACTTTTTTGCAAGTGGCTAAACAGTTCTGCCAGCACCACTTGTTGTTCCCTGCTCAACTTAGGATTTCTTGCCCCTTGTCAAAGATTAGGTGATTGTATGTCTGGGGAACATTGTCTGAGAACTCAAGCCTATGCAACTGATCTGAAGGTCTGTCTTTATTCCAATACCATGCTGTTTTGATAACTATTGATTTGTAGTACATTTTAAAGTTAGGGGAAAGTAATGCCTCTCATACTCCTTTTCCCTAGGAGTGAGTGCTTTAGCTATTCGAGGGTGTTTATTGTTCCAGATGAACTTCATAAGTTTTTGATCCATTTCTTTGAAGAATGTCATGGGCATCTTTAGAGGAATCGCATTAAATCTGTACAATGCTTTGGGGAGTATTGCCATTTTACTGGTGTTAATCCTGCCAGTCCATGAGCACAGTATGGGTTTCCATTTCCGTGTGTCCTCTCTTATTTCTTGGAGCAGAGCTTTATAGTTTTCTTCATGTCTTTGGTCAAGTAGACTACAAGATATTTGAGTTTGTGTGGCACTAATGTGACTGGGATTGCCTTCTTGATGTCCATCTATTCCCTATCATTATTGGTGTAAAAAAGGCCATTGATTTCTGTGTGTTAACTTTGTAGCCTGCCACCTTGCTATATGAGTCTATTGTTTCTAGATGGTTTTTGGTAGAATCTTTGAGGTTTTCTGAGTATCTTGTCACCTGCAAACAGTGAGAGCTTGATTTCTTCCTTTCCTATCTGTATTCCCTTGATACCTTTTTCTTGCCTGATCGGTATACAAGCACTCTCAGTACTATGTTGAAGAGGAGTGGTGAGAGCCTTGTCTTGTACCAGAATTTAGAGGAAAGGCTTTTAGTTTTTCTCCATTGAGAATAATATTTGCCATTGGCTTGTGGTAGATGGCTTTAACTAGACTGAGAAAGGTTTCTTTCATTCCCATCTTGCTGAAAGTTTTCATCAAGAATGGGTGTTGGGCCTTATCAATTGCTTTCCTTGCATCTATTGATATGATCATGTGAGTTTTATTTTTCTTGTTGTTGATGTTGTGTATGATGTTGATAGATTTATGGATGTTAAACCATCCTTGCATTCCTGGGATGAAACCTACTTGGTTGTAGTGTATGATCATGATGATGCATTGGATCCTATTTGCCAGGATTTTGTTGAAGATCTTTGCATCTGCATTCATCAGGGATATTGGTCTGTAATTTTCTTTTTTGGCAGCACTTCTGTCTGGTTTTGGTATCAAGGCGATGTTAGCTTCATAGAAACTGTTTGGGAGTGTTCCCGTTTATTCAATTTCATGGAATAGCTTGGCTAGGATTGGTAAAGATCCTCTTGAAAAATTTGAAAGAATTCATTAGTAAATTCATCTAGGCTTGGGCTTTTCATTTTGGGCAGATGTTTGATTACAGTTTCAATTTCCTCAATAGTGATTGGGGTGTTTAGATATGCTATATTCTCCTTACTTAACTGTGGAAGGTTATAAGTGTCCAGGAATTTATCCATTTCTTCTAAGTTCTCATGTTTAGTAGCATAAAGTTTTTCAAAGTAGTCTCTGATTATCCTTTGGGTCTCTTTTAGCTGGTACTCTTCGGGCATGCAGGATTTGATTGCATGTAGTCTTTAACTCTGGGAGTATCTCTTTGATGATGTCTTTGACAGTTAATTCTTCCTGGAGATCTCCTACCTGGGCCTCTGAGGATCCAATGATTCTTATGTTGTTTTTGTTGAGTTTATCAAAGACTTCTATTTTCATCTGTTCACATTCATTGAGTACTTTTTTCATTGCCTGATCGTTTGTCTTAAGGTTCTTTTTCAATTTCTTCTGCTGCGTTAAGTTTTTCTGAATCTCATCTTCCAGCATGCTGATTCTGTCCTCAGTTGCTGTTACCCTGCTGGCGAGGCCATCCACTGAGGTTTTCAGTTGAGCTACCATGTTTTTCAGATTCGTTGTTTCTGTTTGGATTTTCCTGATTTCTGTCTGTGTTCTGTTCAGATCGATCTATGCTTTCTTTGAGTTCTACAAACATCTTCCATATTTCTATTCTAAGCTCCTTATCTGAGAGGTTAATCAGATGGTTTGGATTTTTTAGGTCAACTGTGCTATCATCTTCATTCTCTGTGCATGGTGTTTGCCTGCGAGGTTTCCCCATTGTCACACTTGTAGTGTGATTTTTTTCTGCATGTTGTGGTGGGGTTCATTGGTTAGAAAGAGTGCGCGGCTGCGAAGTGAAGTGGCCGTGCTCTTCTCAGGCCTCTGGGAGAGCTATTTTACTGGGCCCTTTTTGGCCCACTCCCAAGAGATCAGGAGACAGGACAGTGGAAAAACACACACAGGGAACACTTACAGTTTCTCACAGTCAGGAGCCACTGGGAGGGCATAGATATTTCCAGCCTGACGTCACAAACAGTGGAGTTGCCTTTCTGCTGAATACTGCGGATAACCAGTTTTCATGGTCAGACACAGTTCCTTGGTGATCCGGCCCTTGGAGGAGCCTTTGGGAGAGCAATTTTTCTGGGCCCTTTTCGGCCCACTCCCAAGAGGTTCAGGAGACAGGACAGTGGAAAAGCACGCACAGGCAACACCTACAGTTTCTCACAGTTGGGAACAACTGGGCGAGCGTAGATATTCTGCATCACTTTTCTTTAAAAGACAAGAAGCTCTCTTTGTGTGTGTGTGTGTTTTGTTTTTGCCTTTTGGGTCACACCTGGCAGCTCTCATGGGTTACTCCTAGCTCTGCACTCAGAAATCTTTCCTGGCAGGCTTAGAGACCATATGGGATGCTGAGAATTGAACCACCATCAGTCCAGGACCTTCCATGTGCAAACACTCTACCACTATGCTATTGCTCCAATCCCAAGAATCTCTTTTTTATAGAAAAGTTACATGGAAATGAAGATATGGAATTACTTAAGTTGAGCTTAAACTTTATACTATCCCAAATCAACTCCACCTCCTTTTGCAAGATGCTAATTTTCTCCTGCCTGTTTTCATACACCCAGGTACTTTGTGAAGCACAGTTTGAAAATCATTGGTATATAAACCTTAATATGAAGAAAACAAAAACAAATTTCAATATTCAGAAGAAATTTTATATACATAACACAGCTTCTTTTATGTGTGCAATGATAAATGTCATAAATCACTTCACGTAAAGTAATTTTCCACAATAAAATTGTTATCAAACCAGTAAATTTATAGATGCCAAATCCCTTTTGTGTTTTTCTTTTTAAATAAAGCAGACTCAGTTGTCTGCATTGTGAAGAAGTTTTTACAGTATTAACATTATTTGGCCTAGAAAACATTAAAGGAAAAGAAGACTTCAATATTCAATCAAATACCAATTCAACGCACGAGAATGATTCTCAGGAAATTCTTCAGATAGTTTGAAATATATGGCCCTTGGACAATTACTTTGAATCAGCCTTTGAATGCCAGATAGAGACAAGGTACAGATAGATAAAGCAAATCTCATGTGATAGAAGAAATTTGACATCTTCACACTTAAATCTATTTGCATAAAGTGAAAACTAAATCGTTTAAATTTATTGTGTGCCAACATGACTATTTAAAATAGGACATTGAAAATAATTTCGGCAAAAGCCGGCTCCCTGTGTGTGACAACAGGCGGGGAAAATCCACGAAAGTACACTGGCCCAGTGGGGCCCAACTGTGAAAAACTGTGAGTTTGACCTGTATATGTCTGTCTACTGTCCTCTTGCATGAAACTCTTGCGAGTGGGGCAAAAAGAGGCTCCAGAAACCTCGCTCGCCCAGACGCCATTTTCATTAAGGGACTACAGAGCATGAAAACCAGCATAACTTTGCAAAAGCCGGCTCCCTGTGTGTGACAACAGACGGGGAAAATCCACGAAAGTACACCGGCCCAGTGGGGCCCAACTGTGAAAAACTGTGAGTTTGACCTGTATATGTCTGTCTACTGTCCTCTTGCATGAAACTCTTGCGAGTGGGGCAAAAAGAGGCTCCAGAAACCTCGCTCGCCCAGACGCCATTTTTATTGAGGGACTACAGAGCATGAAAACCGGCATAACTTTGCAAAAGCCGGCTCCATGTGTGTGACAACAGACGGGGAAAATCCACGAAAGTACACTGGCCCAGTGGGGCCCAACTGTGAAAAACTGTGAGTTTGACCTGTATATGTCTGTCTACTGTCCTCTTGCGTGAAACTCTTGCGAGTGGGGCAAAAGGAGGCTCCAGAAACCTCGCTCGCCCAGACGCCATTTTCATTAAGGCACTACAGAGCATGAAAACCAGCATAACTTTGCAAAAGCCGGCTCCCTGTGTGTGACAACAGACGAGGAAAATCCACGAAAGTACACTGGCCCAGTGGGGCCAAACTGTGAAAAACTGTGAGTTTGACCTGTATATGTCTGTCTACTGTCCTCTTGCGTGAAACTCTTGCGAGTGGGGCAAAAAGAGGCTCCAGAAACCTCGCTCGCCCAGACGCCATTTTCAGGGAGGGACTACAGAGCATGAAAACCGGCATAACTTTGCAAAAGCCGGCTCCATGTGTGTGACAACAGACGGGGAAAATCCACGAAAGTACACTGGCCCAGTGGGGCCCAACTGTGAAAAACTGTGAGTTTGACCTGTATATGTCTGTCTACTGTCCTCTTGCATGAAACTCTTGCAAGTGGGGCAAAAAGAGGCTCCAGAAACCTCGCTCGCCCAGACGCCATTTTCATTAAGGCACTACAGAGCATGAAAACCAGCATAACTTTGCAAAAGCCGGCTCCCTGTGTGTGACAACAGACGGGGAAAAACCACGAAAGTACACTGGCCCAGTGGGGCCCAACTGTGAAAAACTGTGAGTTTGACCTGTATATGTCTGTCTACTGTCCTCTTGCGTGAAACTCTTGCAAGTGGGGCAAAAAGAGGCTCCAGAAACCTCGCTCGCCCAGACGCCATTTTCAGGGAGGGACTACAGAGCATGAAAACCAGCATAACTTTGCAAAAGCCGGCTCCCTGTGTGTGACAACAGACGGGGAAAATCCACGAAAGTACACTGGCCCAGTGGGGCCCAACTGTGAAAAACTGTGAGTTTGACCTGTATATGTCTGTCTACTGTCCTCTTGCGTGAAACTCTTGCGAGTGGGGCAAAAAGAGGCTCCAGAAACCTCGCTCGCCCAGACGCCATTTTCATTAAGGGACTACAGAGCATGAAAACCGGCATAACTTTGCAAAAGCCAGCTCCCTGTGTGTGACAACAGACGGGGAAAATCCACGAAAGTACACTGGCCCAGTGGGGCCCAACTGTGAAAAACTGTGAGTTTGACCTGTATATGTCTGTCTACTGTCCTCTTGCGTGAAACTCTTGCGAGTGGGGCAAAAAGAGGCTCCAGCAGAGCACGGCCGCTCCGCTTCGCTACGCGGCTGTGCACTCTTTCTAAGGAAAGAACACCATTGCAACAAGAAGAAAAAATTACACTAAGAACGGTGCTATATCACAGAAGCAAACATTTCTCTCCGGACTGTCTTCTCTGTTGCATGCTCGGGATTAAGATTTGACCCAGTGTGAGGCTTCATCCACGGAGGACTCCCCTCCCTTAGAGGCAAGTCAGCCCATCCAGAAAGGGAGGAGCCAGAGGAGTGTGCTGCCTGCATCATATAGACAAAGAATACCACCACAACATGTAGAAAAACCCACAATACAAGTGTGACAATGGGGAAACAACGCAGGCCAGCATCAGACATAGAGAATGAAGATGACAATTCTGAGGACCAGATAATGACCAACCAACTAATCAACCTCTCAGATAAGGACTTTAGACTAGCAATATGGAAGATGCTCAATGGACTCCAAGAAACCATGGATCGAGTTGAACAGAACACTAATAAGAACCAAGAAAATATGAAGACAGAAATCACAAAACTCCAAACTGAAATAACATGTCAACTAACAGGACTAAAAAAGTCAGTAAACGAAGTGAATGACAAAATGGATAAGCTCTGGGACAGGGTATCAGAAGCTGAGAATAGACTTGGTGCTGTGGAAGATGAGATACATAACAATTCCATACAGCAGGAGAGATTAGACAAAAAACTTAAAGCAAATGAGCAGACAATGGAAAAATTAGTCAAAGAATGGGAACAGATGAAAATAGAAGTCTATGATAAGATCAACAGAAACAACTTAAGAATCATTGGAGTCCCAGAGACCCAGGAAGAAAACTTCCAGGAAGAATCAACGGTCAAGAACATCATTAAAGAGAAACTTCCAGAGCTAAAAAATATATGTGATCAAATCCTGCATGCCCGAAGAGTACCAACCAAAAGAGACCCCAGAAAAACCACCCCAAGATACATCCTAGTCACAATGACAAATCCCACAGATAGAGACAGAATTCTGAAAACAGCAAGATCAAAAGGGGAAATCACGTTCAAGCACGCTTCCCTGAGATTTACAGCAGACCTGTCACCAGAAACACTCAATGCCAGAAAGCAGTGGTGGGATATTGTGACAAGACTGAATGAAATGAATGCTTCACCCAGAATACTATACCCAGCAAAACTCACTTTCTGGTTTGACGGAAGAATACATGGTTTCACAGACAAAAAACAGCTCAGAAACTTCACAGACACAAAACCAGTCTTAAGAGAAAAACTGAAAGACCTAATCTAAGACAAGACTACCCAAAAGACACACCAAATTTTGAAATAAAGATGGCGTTAAATCCCAGGACAATTCTTTCTCTCAATGTAAATGGACTAAATGCACCAGTTAAGAGACACAGAGTGGCTAAATGGATCAAAAAAACTCAATCCAACCTTCTGCTGCCTACAAGAAACGCACCTGAATAGTCAGAACAAATATAGACTCAAAATAAAAGGCTGGAGAAAAATTATCCAAGCAAACAACACCCATAAAAAAGCTGGAGTGGCCATACTAATATCAGATAATGCAAACTTTATACTCAGGAAGGTTGTAAGGGACAAAGATGGACATTTTATATTAATCAAGGAGTACGTAGAGCAGGAAGAATTCACTCTCCTAAACATATATGCACCGAATGAGGGGCCAGCAAAATATTTAATACAACTGTTGACAAATCTGAAAAGTAATATCAACAACAACACAATAATTGTGGGGGAACTTAACAAGGCTTTGTCAACACGGGATAGGTCAACCAGACTGAAACCCAACAAGAATATACTAGACCTGAGGAGAAATGGAAGAAAGAGGCCTAGTGGATATATATAGGACACTCCATCCCCAGAAACCTGGATACACATTCTTCTCCAATGTACATGGGACATTCTCCAGGATAGACTACATGCTGGCACATAAAACATACCTCCATAAGATCAAGAGGATAGAAATTTTGCAGACTACCTTCGCTGACCACAAGGCTCTGAAATTATTTGTGAACTCCAAAGGAACTCAGAAGAAACACTTTAACACCTGGAAGTTAAACAGCCTCATGCTCAATAACCAGTGGGTCCGAGATGAAATCAAGGAGGAAATCAAAAGGTTCCTGGAAACAAATGACAATAAAGACACAAACTATCAGAACTTATGGGACACAGCAAAAGCAGTACTGAGAGGAATATTTATAGCTTTGCAAGCACACATCAGGAAGGAAGAAGGAGCTTACCTGAGTAGCTTAATGACACAGCTAATAGAACTAGAAAATGCTCAACAAAAGGACCCAAGAATAGGAAGACAGAAGGAAATAACAAAGCTGAGAGCAGAAATCAACGAAGTGGAAACTCAAAAAACAATCCGATAGATCAACGAAAGCAGAAGTTGGTTCTTTGAAAAAATAAACAAGATTGATAGACCACTGGCAAACCTAACAAAGAGAGAGAGAGAGAAACTTGATAACTCGTATCAGGAATGAAAAAGGAGAGATCACTACTGATATGACAGAGATTCAAAGGGTAACCAGAAACTACTTTGAAAAACTCTACGCCACTAAAAATGAGAACCTGGAAGAAATGGATAAATTCTTGGACTCTTATAATCTTCCACGGTTGAATGAAGAGAATGTAGCATATCTAAACACCCCCATCACCATTGATGAAATTAAAACAGTAATCAAATGTCTGCCGAAAAACAAAAGCCCAGGTCCAGATGGATTCACTAATGAATTCTATCAAACTTTCCAAGAGGAACTACTGCCAATCTTGGCAAGACTCTTTCATGAAATTTAACAAGCAGAAACACTTCCAAATAGCTTTTATGAAGCCATCATCACCTTGATACCTAAACCAGACAGAGATGCTACCAAAAAAGAAAATTACAGACCAATATCACTCATGAATGCAGATGCAAAGATCCTCAACAAAATCCTGGCAAATAGGATTCAATGCCTCGTTAAGAAGATCATCCACTACTATCAAGTAGGTTTCATCGCAGGAATGCAAGGCTGGTTTAACATCCGTAAATCTATCAACATAATACACAACATCAATAACAAGAAAAATAAAAACCACATGATTATATCAATTGATGCATAGAAAGCATTTTATAAGATCCAACACCCATTCTTGATCAAAACTCTCAGCAAGATGGGAATGGAGGGAACGTTTCTCAATATAGTGAGGGCCATCTACCACAAGCCAGTGGCAAACATTATCCTCAATGGAGAAAAACTAAAAGCCTTCCCTCTAATTTCTGGCACAGGACAAGGCTGTCCTCTCTCACCACTCCTATTCAACATAGCACTGGAAGTACTTGCTATAGCGATTAGGCAAGAAAAGGATATCAAGGTAATCCAGATAGGAAAGGAAGAAATCAAGCTCTCACTGTTTGCAGATGACATGATACTCTACTTAGAAAACCCTAAAGACTCTATCAAAAAGCTTCTAGAAACAATAGACTCATATAGCAAGGTGGCAGGCTACAAAATTAACACACAAAAATCAATGGCCTTTCTATACACCAATAGTAATAAGGAAGAAATGGACATTAAGAAAACAACCCCATTCACAATAGTGCCACACAAACTCAAATATCTTGGAATCAACTTGACTAAATATGTGAAGGACCTATACAAGGAAAACTATAAAACTCTGCTCCAAGAAATAAGAGAGGACACACGGAAATGGAAACGCATACCCTGCTCATGGATCGGAAGGATTAACATCATCAAAATGGCAATACTCCCCAAGGCATTATACAGATTTAATGCCATCCCTCTAAAGATACCCATGACATTCTTCAAAGAAGTGGATCGGACACTTTTGAAATTCATTTGGAACAATAAACACCCTCGAATAGCTAAGCAATCATTGGGAAAAAGAATATGGGAGGAATTACTTTCCCCAACTTTAAACTGTACTACAAAGCAACAGTTATCAAAACAGCATGGTATTGGAATAAGGACAGGTCCTCAGATCAGTGGAATAGGCTTGAATACTCAGAAAATGTTCCCCAGACATACAATCACCTAATTTTTGATAAAGGAGCAGGAAATCCTAAATGGAGCAGGGAAAGCCTCTTCAACAAGTGGTGTTGGCACAATTGGATAGCCACTTGCAAAAAATTGAACTTAGACCCTCAGCTAACATCATGTACGAAGGTAAAATCCAAATGGATTAAAGACCTCGATATCAGCCCCAAAACCATAAGATATATAGAACAGCACATAGGCAAAACACTCCAGGACATTACAGGCATCTTCAAGGAGGAAACTGCACTCTCCAAGCAAGTGAAAGCAGAGATTAACAGATGGGAATATATTAAGCTGAGAAGCTTCTGCACCTCAAAGGAAATAGTGCCCAGGATACAAGAGCCACCCACTGAGTGGGAGAAACTATTCATCCAATACCCATGTGATAAGGGGCTAATCTCCAAAATATACAAGGCACTGACAAAACTTTACAAGAAAAAAACATCTAACCCCATCAAAAAATGGGGAGAAGAAATGAACAGACACTTTGACAAAGAAGAAATACACATGGCCAAAAGACACATGAAAAAGTGCTCCACATCACTAATCATCAGGGAGATGCAAATCAAAACAACGATGAGATACCACCTCACACCCCAGAGAATGGCACACATCACAAAGAATGAGAATAAACAGTGTTGGCGGGGATGTGGAGAGAAAGGAACTCTTATCCACTGCTGGTGGGAATGCCGTCTAGTTCCACCTTTATGGAAAGCGATATGGAGATTCCTCCAAAAACTGGAAATCGAGCTCCCATACGATCCAGCTATACCACTCCTAGGAATATACCCTAGGAACACAAAAATACAATACAAAAACCCCTTCCTTACACCTATATTCATTTCAGCACTATTTACCATAGCAAGACTCTGGAAACAACCAAGATGCCCTTCAACAGACGAATGGCTAAAGAAACAGTGGTACATATACACAATGGAATATTATGCAGCTGTCAGGAGAGATGAAGTCATGAAATTTTCCTATACATGGATGTACACGGAATCTATTATGCCGAGTGAAATAAGTCAGAGAGAGAGAGAAAAACGCAGAATGGTCTCACTCATCTATGGGTTTTAAGAAAAATGAAAGACACCCTGGTAATAATAATTTTCAGACACAAAAGAGAAAAGAGCTGGAAGTTCCAGCTCACCTCAGGAAGCTCACCACAAAGAGTGATGAGTTTAGTTAGGGAAATAACTACATTTTGAACTGTCCTAATAACGAGAACGTATGAGGAAAATGGAGAGCCTGTCTAGAGTACAGGCGGGGGTCAGGTGGGGAGGACGGAGACTTGGGACATTGGTGATGGGAATGTTGCACTGGTGATGGGTGGTGTTCTTTACATGACTGAAACCCAAACACAATCATGTATGTAATCAAGGTGTTTAAATAAATTAAAAAAAAAGAACATGACATACAAATTTCAATTAACTATCATCTCAATTCACTTTATATAAAAAGTTAAGCTTAGAGTTGCCCAAAAATAATAGGAGTGTTTCTGACATTAGCATATGGAAGGCAGTCTATATAAATGATAAAGAGGAGCTGGTGGAAAAAAAAAAGAAAATAATTTCATAAACTATGAGGGCCGGAGAGATGGCACAGCAATGGGGTATTTGCCTTGCATGAGGAATGGTGGTTCAAATCCCAGCATCCTTGGCTAGCACTTGCAAGGCAGACACCTTACCTCTAGCGCCACCTCGCGGCCCCTCCCCGTCCACTTTTAAGGGAAGTTAGGGACAGATGATCTCAAATGCTTCAAGCGAGTTCGAGTTCTACTTACATTGGCACAGAATTTGCACTGAGCGCAGCTTGAAGGCAGTTCTATAAGTGGAATTCTCCATTTTGTTAAAAGCAACTATAAAGAAAACACAAAATATTATGAAGACTGACACCATCATGTTAGATAAATCCCATATTCTGGAAGGAAATCCAAGAGACCATGAGACCCTGCTTTTTTTTTTTTTTTTTTTTTTGCATTTCTTTAAATAAAACCTGATTTATTTTAAGTTCATTTAAAATTCTTTCCTACTTGGGAGCCTTTAGTATTTTACATAAGCTAAAGTCACCTGGCTTGTGTCACCTGGTTTGATACCAAACTAAGATCTTGAAATACAGCAGGAAATAAAATAAATAAAAATCCCTGCTCTGTGGCATTTGCAAAATGGTTGGCAGTTGCTAGTTCTTTGGTTTGCTATTTCCATTTTGACTATTATTTTCTTTCTTCTTGTATGCATGATCTATGTTTCATAGAGCATGTTATTTTTATAAATAGTAAAATAATTTTTCTGATCTTTGTCACACTGGTAGGACTACAACAAAGACTAGCATTTGAGAATGTGCCTATTTATAGTGTGAAGAAGAGGAAAAGTTTCTGGAGCGTCTTTGACCTTATTTCTTTTTTTTCCTGTTAAGGAAATTAATTTTTTGATCTTTAATTTATTATTTATTAGAAAAAGGGATTATGATACATTTTTCATAGAGTATTAATACAAGTTAAGTAAAAATAGGAATATGAGAATTTTTCTCTCTTTCGCTAAGGACCCACAAATTGAAGTTGCTTCACCCTCCCTGGAAATTAAATTTGAAGTTTGATTTTTATTTTATTTAAAATATACAACTACATACCATGAAGCTTCTTGTTACCTAAACAGAAACAATATCTTTTGGGGGGAAAACTCATAAAACTTGAAAGAATACCACTGACCTCTTCTAGACTTAAAATTCTTGAAATGAAGAGTTTAGTAAGTAGAACTTGAGGGCCCGGAGAGATAGCACAGCGGCGTTTGCCTTGCAAGCAGTCGATCCAGGACCAAAGGTGGTTGGTTCGAATCCCGGTGTCCCATATGGTCCCCCCGTGCCTGCCAGGAGCTATTTCTGAGCAGACAGCCAGGAGTAATCCCTGAGCACCTCGGAGTGTGGCCCAAAAACAAACAAAAAAAAAGAAAAAAAAAAGTAAGTAGAACTTGAATACCTACTATGTGCTAAACCTAGCCAAGTTTAGGAGGTTGGTAGTTAACTCATCCTAAAACAGTATTTTTTTAAAATCTATTTTTTTAAATCATCAAGCACAAACCCAAGATCTGAGAAATCTTTAGATCTTAGGAATTGTTAAGCAGTTACCACATTGTCTAATGAGATTGTGGCTCTGAAAACAGAAGCTGCAGACAGATGATTTCACAGGGAGGTGAAGAGAGTTGATTCTTAAAGGCAATAAACTTTCAGAGGGGAAAGAGAAATGACAAGAAGGTACTAGGAGGATGAGAGGCAGAGGGCAGGAGTTAGTTCAGATGAATTCTTGGAGGATTTCTCTTCATTAACCTCTCCCAAACATCAAGAATTCACTTTCACTCCAAAAAGCTCCCCCTCCCCCAGTGAGCCTTTTTTCCCCCAACAAACCACTAAGCTTTAATATTAGCCACCTAAAATAAATGTAAAAGTATTGAAGTTTTTGTTTTAATTTTTTGGAATAGTTTTTTAATAAGAATTCTCCTGTTTGAAATTTGAAAGGAACACCTTGCAAACATCTCTAGTTATGGTAGGTTTGGTGGTTTGGGGCGTGAAAAGAGAGGCAACAATTTATTTCCACAATTTGGATCCAGATGGCAATATTGATTATGATTCATGCACAAAGAATTTTCAAAAAGTAGAAAAATTACACCATTTCCTGACTCATGCATAATACAAGAAAACTAGGAATCATCAATGAAAAAATATAGATTATTTACAATTGTGAAAAATGTTTTAAATTTTCTATAAATATAAAAGAATAAAAAATAAAATAAAATTTTAACTCTTCCAAAGCTAACAAATGGAGAAGAAATGACTGAATATTATTGCTAAACTTGTTTAGTTGGAGTACAAAATTAGGTTTAGGAAACAAAGTCAAGACCTGTATTTTTGGAAAGAAAATAAAATTGGATGTTCATCAAACCTAAAAGAAAAAAATATAAAACATTGTTAGAGAGGAGGTTGGAATGTATTCGTAGAAAGAGACTAATTTTTAAAATGAAAAAATATGTCTAATTTTATGCTAACAAAATTGGAAATACATATAAAATAGAATGTATAAATATAGAATATTTTATATAAATTTATTATGTATAAATTATTGTATATAAAATATTGTTATTTATTATATAAATATATTTTTGTTATGCTATAAATATAAAATATGCTGCACAAGACTTTATAAAAGGAAAACATACTAAAAAATAAGCCACCATTGGGGAAGTAGGGATAGTTTAATGGGTTAGGATTTTGCCAAGCATGCAGCTGACTGGGGTCCAATTCTTGACATCCTTAGTTTTCCGAATCTGCCAGGAGTTATTCCTGAGAGCAGAGCCAAGAGTAAGCCCTGAGCACAGCCAGTTGTGGCCCCCAAACAAATAACTCCCAACTAGCAAGAACAACAAAAACCCAAACAAAACAACCCAAACCTACCATAACTAGAGTTGTTAGCAAAGTGTTCCATTTCAAATGTCAAACGAGAATTCTTATTACAAACTATTCCAAAAATTTAAAACAAAAACTTCAATACTTCCAAATTTGTTTTAGGTGGCTAATATTAAAGCTTAGTGGTTTGTTGAAAATATTAATATTATTAAGAGAAGAGAAATTAAAGGCTGAATTTGGACTATAAGAAAAATAGGTATAACTGCCAAGAAAAATCTCCTCTTGTCTCTTTCTCTTTAACATGTAGGACTAAGCAAGCCCTAAAAACTAAAAAAACAGACCAGAGCTTCCACTCCGTGTATGCCCATGTTTCAAACAGGTGACAGGATAATTTATAGCACTAATAAGTTTGTTCTTTTCTTGCAGCAGTGGGAGAGTGGCCCATCTTGGGTCCCTTCCAGAATGTGTCTGAGCTCTAAGAATCGAAGCTGTTTTTACTACTGTGGGAAATTTATCAGCTTCTTAGTATTTAAGGGATCCCTGGGAAATCAACAGTACTTGGGTCATCAGAAAAGGCCTGTTAAGAACTAAAACTGCCCATCAAAATGAAAAAGGGGGATTCAGACTGGGGGAGGGTTGAACAGACTGGGTGGAAGATTAGCAGACTGAGAGAAAAGGGGAGACTAGGGACAAGCTGGGACCTTGAGAGGATGCTGAATGAAAACCTGAGAGAGCAGAAGAACAGGGCCTTTTTGAGAACTTTATGGTATATCAAATGTCTTTCACAGAAATGTATATACAGTATATACATGCACATAACTTATCCTTTGAAAATATGTATGTACTAATTAAAATTTCTATTTGGGTATCTCAGATTCTGCATCTTTAACCTTCTCCCTGTTTTATTTGTACTTCCTACAGTTTCCCTTTGCTCACAAAAATCAGTCTGGTGATTTCAGTGTTGTTCTAGCCATGGCTTTTTACAAGAGAGAGAGAGAGAGAGAGAGAGAGAGAGAGAGAGAGAGAGAGAGAGAGAGAGAAGCTGATACCTAACAGATAAGAAATGCCTGAGGGTGGGATGTGGAACTGTTTTTGGGTTACCCAGACCCAGCCATTGTTGGTTTCTGGTTTAATAGGAAAACCACATTCCATCATGACAAGGAGGATCATGTTCCTCTTGGATACATGGGATACATGCCTTCAGGTCAACCCCAAAGTCAAAGGCAAAACAGGCAGAACCAATGACCACTGTCATGGTGTTTTAAATGACAATGTTCAGAATAAACACTGTTGTTTTCTGTCTCCAAGGCATAAATCTTTCTCAAAATATGTTACAAGTTCACACTACACTAAAATTTCATTTTGGTTTGGAAAAGGATCTTTCTTGCCCCTAAATGTACCAGGGCCAAGTTGTGACTGTTACGGTCTAGGAGCCCTCAGAGCATGATAGGTATATTTGGTACTGAATCATGCATGTCAGGCCCATTCTCAAAGGGTTAACTTAGAGCATCCCAGTCTCCCCCTGGATAGACAGACATTATTAAGTCAGTGTTCCATGTCTGGCCACGTGTAGAAGACACCAACCTTATTTGAACACGACTGTCACTAAACATATCACTGAACAAATAAGCTTTGGTGTGTCTCCTTCACGTCATTATTATTTTTTTCTTTTTGAAAAAGTAAAACCATCCAGATCCTACAATGTGCTGGAAATCTTTTGTTTGAAAGATACTTAATTTTTCAATAGGGAGTACAATGTTTTAGTATGAGAGAAACCATGTTCCTAAAGGCTGTCTGGAAAAGAAATTAAAAAAGTAAGAGTAATTGTAATAGTGTGGACAGAATGTATATAACTCTCAGGTCCAGTTTATTTTTCCCCTTTTGGATGTTGGCCAGTTCTTGTGCCCTGCTTCCTCTCAGATGCACCAAATGAACACAGGGAATCAGCAAACTCAGGACTCTGCAGGTTGCCAGATGCTCTTCTGGGTGGAAGAAAGATTCTGTAGCGACTCTACCATCTGGCCCATCACACTCCTGTCAAATTACGTTTTGCTGTGTCATCTGATGAAGTTATGTAGCAGAACAGGCCAAGCTGTGCTCCAGTGCAGAGTGGAACGGGAATGAATGTCCCAGGTGACGGATGTTTCACCAGCGCTGCTTCCTCAAAGCAGCACTTTCTCGCTCTTTACTTTTCTAAATCGTTTTCTGCTTCTGGGAGAAAATTCATAAAGGAAAGAAATGGGTGTGGGAGAGATCAGGCCCAATGCTCTGAACAAAGTCATTGTAGCTATTGTGAGAAGTAACACACAGCTCCATAGGATCTTGTTCATGGAAGCTATTTGGGAAATATCTTTTGCTTTAAGCACTTTGAGGCTGGCTTAGCCACATGGATAAGGTGGTATTCATTACCATACTATGATGAATGGAATGTCTTTAAAATGAATATTATCTAGTTTAATGATCGAGAAATAGGTGTTTTGGGTGACTGGTCCTCAAGATGTGGGGCCCAGTGAGAAATCTTGAGATTCCTTAGGGACCTTCTAGAAATACTTCTCAAACTTTCTCCTGAAGATGGTGTCAGAAACTTCCAACATGGGCCCGGAGAGATAGCACAGCGGCGTTTGCCTTGCAAGCAGCTGATCCAGGACCAAAGGTGGTTGGTTCGAATCCCGGTGTCCCATATGGTCCCCCGTGCCTGCCAGGAGCTATTTCTGAGCAGACAGCCAGGAGTAACCCCTGAGCACTACTGGGTGTGGCCCAAAAACCCAAAAAATAAAAAAAGAAACTTCCAACAAGGAGACCATCAATGTGACAAAGATATCGGGGGAATCTATTGCTTTCAGGAGGGAAAATTAGGCCTCGGATAAGCACAATATTGTTTTGTGTTAATATAGGGACATATATGGGCCTGGAGAGATAGCACAGCGGTGTTTGCCTTGCAAGCAGCTGATCCAGGACCAAAGGTGGTTGGTTCGAATCCCGGTGTCCCATATGGTCCCCCGTGCCTGCCAGGAGCTATTTCTGAGCAGACAGCCAGGAGTAATCCCTGAGCACCGCCGGGTGTGGCCCAAAAACCAAATATATATATATATATATATATATATATATATATATATATATATATATATATATATATATATATATAGACATATAATTTGTGATATATTTATAACTATAAGTTATATATGATGATGTTCTGTACACAAACAACTTGATAATGTTACTGGTTTTTATATCAAACAGGCAAGGCTAACCTTCTGGATTTAAAGAAGAAATAGGCTGGAAATTGATACAGGAGCAAAAATGTTACAGACCAGTTCTCTGAACTCCTTAGGAAGAAAGGGGAATTCACTTCACTATGCCCATTTATCAAATATTCATAGAGTGACAGCTCAGAGACTTTTTCCAACTTTTTAGTACAGTGAACCCACCTCTGGAATTAAGTACATATATATACATATATAGTAATTTTGGTTTATTTAAGTAATAATTTTACATGAGTTTCTATTTAGACAAAATTTTTTGGTTAATTTATATTTGTGGTTTTGGAATCAGCAGGCCGAATAAAAGCTTTAATATGCCAAGAGTTTTTCCCTTGGGGTGGGGGAGTTTGGGCCACAACCAGGGATACTCAGAGGTTATTTTTTGGCTATACTCTCAGAAGTCACTCCTGGCAGGCTTAGGGATGTCAGGAATCAAATCCCGGTCAGCTGCATGCAAGGCAAATGCTATACCCACGGTGCTATAGCTCTGTGTGCACCCCCCCACCCCCGCCAAGAGTTTCTATTTGGAAACTAAAGTCTGAAATTTCTCAGTAGTTTCCTTTGCAGCCAGAAATTTGCCAAGTGACTGCTTTTCTGCAACTCACAAGTCTGAAAAGACGTTTTGCCTAATTTTTTGTTTGTTTCCAAACAATGCTCAGAAAACATTGCAATCATACAAAGCTTGTTTATCAGTATTCATGTTAGGAATCCCCTGGATAGCAAGAGTGTTCTTTTCACTGAAAAAAGAAAACAATATTTTTCGCAGAAGGTTTTATAGTAGAAGGGTCTGAGTGGAGGTGGGGAACAGAAAAGCAATGGAATTAAAATTGTTTGCCAGTAGATCAAGGATGAAAGATGTGAGGCGATTCAGGACAGGACAAGGTTTGAAAAGATTGAAAAAGGGGCACAGGGCAGGATCTTCTGATACTGATCTCTAGGGGTTCAATGCTGAGTCTTAGGAACAGCAAAGTGCCTTTCAAATTAGTACCTGAACAGCACAGAATTTTTGATCCAATGTTTGATTGTATTGGATTCTTGCGACTAATTTTCTTGTTTTGAATTTTTTTTTTTGATTTTTGGGTCACACCCGGCAGTGCTCAGGGTTTACTCTTGGCTGTCTGCTCAGAAATAGCTCCTGGCAGGCACAGGGGACCATATGGGACACCAGGATTCGAACCAACCACCTTTGGTCCTGGATCAGCTGCTTGCAAGGCAAACCCCGCTGTGCTATCTCTCTGGGCCCTGTTTTGAATTCTTAAAGCTTAAAACGTGTATCACTCTGCTGAGCAATTCTATTGTAAACAGTTCTGAAACTACTATCTATTCAAGCATCTTAATGCTCTCCTTCACTCATTCATTTCAATGAATAATTTATTAATTATTCAATTACTTGGTTCCTGTTTGCAACTACTGTCCAAACTTGCATTCTCTTTTATATGTCGATTAATGTATTTACATGAAAAAGAATGGGCTAGAAGAAATTTCACACAATTTAAAGGGGGAAAATAACATTTGTGGGACTGGAGTGATATAGCTCATTGATATAGGGCATTTGCTTTGCAAAGGCAGCATATCTGCATTGGATCTCAAACACTCCATGTGGTCTCTAAGCTCTCCAGAAGTGACCCCTGAGCTCAGAGCTCAGTAAGCCCTGAACAACTTCTGGGTATCCCCCCACCCCACCCCAAAGACACTGTGGACAAACAGTTGAAAAGTGTCTTTAAGAATCGATAATTAAATGAAGGTAAAAATGAATATAGCAGATCTTATTGTACAAAGAAACACAAGAAAATCTGATGACTGACTCATATAAGTATGCATCTGAGTATGTTCATAGCAACACTCACATGCTTGCTCCAAACTAGGATGCCAAGAAAATTTAGTTTTGAAGAGCTGCATTTAGTAATTCGGGCCATAACTTTAGTTTTTATCTCAGTGTTGAAATGCTCTCTGGAGCTCTTTCTGAAGTCCCCAAATGCCTATAAAAATGAGTCAGTCCAGCAGAACTGGAGATGAGTCTATCTAGTTCCAGACCAGATTTACCTGCTTGGGTTCCTTGGAGAAGCCATTCAGTCGTTCTGTACAAATTACTCAGCACTTTTAGGAGAGGAGCACATGGACTCATAAACTTCTCAGGGTGGAGAGTTTTTGTCCTGACTGCACAGCAACTGCTTGCACAACATGGCATTTAAGCCTGCACTTATTTTTTAAAGGTTCACGGATGCGCATTCATTAGTAATAAAGATGTTGAATAATTTACGACCACTCCTACATATGTTTCAATTAGGGGCACTCTTACATCTGTTTCAAAGAGCTATTTCAGTATTAATTTTCTAGACAAGAGTGGCAATAAAACAGCTTCTGAGCAAGGAGGAAAGCAGGGATTAGTTTTAGGATCAGCCAACAGTAAGAAGAACTTCGTTCACTCCAGCATAAGCGTAAGCGCCACTTTAATAACCAGATCAAGATATCAAGCGGTGGGAGATGATTCATTTGATAAATTCTTCTATAGATTTGCAGGTAGAGATGTACAGCTATGTATTTTTAAAGGCCTAAAATATATGTCCAACCTTCAAAAGATTACTGTAATTTGTTCCAGATGCACATTTTCTTAAGTTTTAGGCATGATCTGAAAAAGTATTTTTAAAGAAGCTCAGTTAGAAAACAAATCAATAAATATTTTTGTTCGTTTGTTTGTTGGTTGGTGGGTGGTTTGGCCATCCCAGGTGATGCTCCTGACTTACTCCTGGCTCTGTGCTAAGGGATCACTTGTGACAGAGCTAGGGAAGCCCCTGGGAAGCTGGGGAGCAAACTCAGATTGTTATAAGCAAGGCAAGAGAACCTCCTACCTCTGTGCCTCTCTGCAAAGAAACTATTTGAATTTTACTTTACAATAATTTATTTTTTGCATTAATAGATTTAAAAATATGAAGGTACGGTGCTTTCCCTAGCTGTTATGAACAACTTTACCTAGTTGTTCTGAACTAGATAAGCTTAGTTATCTACACAAGGACTCAACACCTATCATCACCAGTGTCAATTTGCCATCACTAATTCCTCAGGTTCACTCCCTAAACCCGCCTCCTTGATAAGAACATATTGAAGTTCAGTTGTTATAGTTTGAGTTTCATGATTACAGTATTTCTGACTCAATAGTTTAGATACACACATATACCACACCCCTATACCACCAATGTACCAAGGTTGTTGACATATATCTGTTACTTTCTGTCCATTTTTTCTTAATATCTCTCATTTTTTTTATTTTTAAAAATTACTCCAATTAAACACTGTGATCTTCAGGGTTGTTCATACTAGTTCCCCCCCCCCCCTATAGTTACAAAGTTTTTCTTGATTGAGTTTCAATCACAGTTTGCAACATCCTTCACCAGTGCACATATTCCCCGCTACCAATGTCCCAATTTTCCTCCTGCCCACTCCCGTTTGCTTCTTTGGCAGATATTTTTCTTGTCTCACTTTCTCTTTCACTTTCTCCCCCTCTTTTAGGCACTGTGGCTTGCATTACTGTTACTGAAAGAGTTTCCTGCCTATTACTTTATCTCCTTTCAGATCCCAGTTCTTGCCCAGAGCGATTAGTTCCAAGTATCACTGTCAGAATGGCCCCTTTTCCTCTCTGACACCTTTTCCCTTCCAGATGTTTTTTTGTGACAGTCCAAGGGTTTATTTTCATTTGCTATCATCAACTCTTTTATACATCACACAAGTGAGATTGTCCTTCCCCTCTGGCATGTTTTACTTAGCACAACACCTTAAAGTTTAACTATGTTGTTAATAAAAAGGCAAAGTTTCATCTTTTCTTATGGCTGAGCCATATTTCAATGTGTATATGTACTACACTTTTTTAAAATCACTGCCAGTGAGTCTTTGGTTTGCTCTAAGATCTTGGCTACTGTAAATAGCACTGCAATAAATATTAGATGTGCATAACTTTTTGAATTTTTGATCTATGCTCAGGATAGAACCCAAATAATGAAATCGCTGGATGATATGCAATATTTATTTTTCAAAATTTTTATGTCATACTACTTGTATAGAGGCTGAATGACCTCATAATAATAATAAATCGGAATCACTTCCTTACGCTATAAGAAAAAAAAGATAACCCAGAATGAATGAAAGGGAGTAGTTTTTAATCTGTCTTTAAAAAGGGTTTGAACCTCGAGGTAAAGACATCTAATACTCCATAAACTGTACCTAGAATCAAAATACTGGGATTACCGAATCTGGGACAGGCACGCACAAAGGTGAACCTCACCTTCTGACAGGTAAAGAGGGAGGGGGAACCTGACCCAGGCCAGACCAGGCGACACTCCATTACTGTGGCTGGGACAGGCATACAAGAAGGTGAAGCACACCCTCTGACAGGTAGAGGGAGAGGGGTAATCTGACCCAGGTCTGACCGGAGGACCTCTGCCACACCTTCTGACAGGTAAAGGGAGAGGGGGAACTTTGCTAGAGTTGGGCAAGGCAGAGGGGACCTATGACTTCTGGCAGGTAAAGTGAGGGAGGAAAGTTGAGGGCTCGGACAAACCTCAGCGACCACAGCCATCATACCCACCTAAAGACACACTCCAGAGAAAGGACCTAGCCCCATGCCACTGGTGACATAGGAGGGCGAAACCTGAAGGCAGAACACTCCAAGCCAAAGCACCAAATGCAAAGAAATATGGGTAAACTAAGGAAGACACTAGCAACTGGGGACTTAGAGAGTAATCCTAGCAAGTTTCCAAGTCCACCAAAATGCACAGGCCCAATAGATGAGGCCCTAAAAGTGGCAATAAAAGCCATGGCAACAGAAATCAAAGAATCACAAGCCAGAGAGTTCAAGAAATCTATAGATGAACAAATAAATTAACTCAAGGAAGAACTTTTACAGAAGATAAAAGAATCCATACTAATGGAATTAAAGGAAATAAAAAACGTCTTAGTAAGGCATAATAGCAGAATTACACAGTTGGAGAATCACATATAAGAACTTGAAAAAAAACTACAAACCAAAAATGACAAAGAAGCCAATAAGAAAATAAAAGGTAAAGTATTGGAAGAAAATGTTAGGTATTTACTTTTCTTTTTTTTTTAATTTTTTTTAATTATGAGAACAAGGGTGCAAAGAAAGAGGACAAGGTAAAGTTACAGTGGAAGGACCATCACCCATAACATAATTCTCAGAAGTCCCCTTCCTGATATCTTAACTTTGAAATTTCAGCCAAAGAACATTAAGATAAATAAGACAGAATCCATGTACAATTACTTTGTCCCTCAAGTCCCCAGATTGTAACACATTATAATATTTCTTAACAGTACACAAAGCAATCTGAAGCCATAAAACTTACGTAACTCCTTAAACATTACAGGCATAGTATTTTCTTACATTTCCATATACATGCATATTAGCTTACATTAACCTCAAATTTTAAGTGAGCTCTTTTTAAGGATTAGAGTCAAAGGAGCACAGTAAAAATGGTGTTAGAGTGGCAATTGTTGTTTGCATAGGCCCACCAAAATATGAGGGACATGGAAAAAAATAACCTTGGCCTAAGTACAAAGAGACCTGACCCCTGAAGTTTCCTGGCACAAGACCAAGTCTAGGCTTCAGGCAAGCTAGATCGTCCAATCCAATACATTGTCTGTAGTGCCAACACACTTTTATTTTTCACACAGTCTCTGTTGTTGGTATCATGTTTCTGTATGAAAGATCCTGGAATCTGCATATCTTACATTGAAGTCAGGATGTGGAGCATCCTCTCCTTTCACCTCACAATCAAAGGGCAATGCAGGGAGCCCTGTCCTGTAAGCAGGTCGTTGTCGTTGTTAAGTCTTCTCAGTGTTAAGGGAAGTCTCTTTTGAGCAGGTCAAAGTCTGAGCAGTGTAGGTCTTCCATGGTAGAGGATTGCTTCCAGGTGATGTTATAGACCAGCCTGGATGTTTCGTGGATGGCTTCCCTGGTTCAGGGGAGAATGGATTATGCCCTTTCTTCTGAGGTCTGTGCCAGGTCGTTATGTCAATGTTCAGGGTGTAAGGTCCCTCTGCACTACAAGATTTGTGTGTTCCAATCTCTATTAAATAGGATCTTATTTGTATGTATAGTATTTTCCCATTTTAATGTGCCTATGCAAATAAGAAGCAATGCCACGTGGTGTTATTGGCGCATATGGGGGCCATAAGAACAATTCCAATGATTCCCATGACATGGTTCAATCATAAGCATTAAACTGGGGGACTCTTCCACCAGTTAGGTATTTAATGAACAAATATTAGGTATTTAATGAACAAAGACGAAAGAAATATCTATGGATTATAGGAATACTAGAAGGGGAGGAAATAGGAAAAGGGGAAGAACAAGTAATGAAGGAAATAATAGAAAACTTTCCACCCTCTGGAAAGAGGCTTCAGTGCAAATCCAAGAGGTGAAAGAGTCCCTAATAAAATAGGTCCTAATAAATCAACACCAAGACATATAGTAATCCAAATGGCAAAAAGTACAAAGAGAAATATGAACTCTTTAAAGCAATAAGAGAGGATAAAACCTCAAGTACAAAGGAAAAAACATAAGAATCAAACTAGAACTCCATTTAAAACAATTCAAGCAAGAAGACAGTGGAAAGACATAATTAAATGATTGAATAAAAGAAACTTCCAGCCTAGAGTCCACTACCTCCAAAACTCTCATTCATATGGGAAAGAGGATTAAAAACATTCTCAGACAAAAAGAACCCACATTATTTGTGCAAACAAAACCAATTCTAAATGATCTACTCAGAGATGAATCACACAATCCAAACACCCAACTGTAACAATATCCACAATACAACTGCACAACAGCCCTCTCTGTCAATAATCTCCTTAAATGTCAATGGACTAAACTCTCCCATTAAAAGACACATAGTAGAGAGTTGGAACAAAATGTCTGGGAGCTGGTTGTCTTCTCTAATGTACTTAAAAGTATTACGTAAGTAGTCTATTCCAAAATGTCACACAATAAAAATAAATTTTAAAATGTATGTTATCCAATCATAGCTAATGTGTTTCTCTCTTTTTTTTTTAAAGTACTAGAATTATACTGGTTTCTCAAAAACTTAAATTTGGAAGATTTCTTAAAATGAATAGAGTAGCAATGGACAAGAATGAGATCAAATGGAGAGGGGGAACAATTTATCGTTTTCCTTTCTCTTTATAAATTATATTTTCCTCAAACAGATAACTTATAGAGAAAAAGTAAGTGCAGCTCATATGAAATCTACATATAAGGGGTCCACACTCCCAAGTTGAAATCATATTTTGAGATTTATATAATGTCTGCATCAAAACATATTGTAGGGGCTGGAGAGATAGCATGGAGGTAAGGCATTTGCCTTGCAATCAGAAGGTCAGTGGTTCAAAATCTGGCATCCCATATAGTCCCCTGTGCCTGCCAGGAGCGATTTCTGAGCATAGAGCCAGGAGTAACCCCTGAGCACTGCCGGGTGTGACCCAAAATCCAAAAAAAAAAAAAAAAAAAAACACCCAAAAAACCCCAACATATTGTAATATCAAAGGAGGGAATTTATATCTTCTCCTGAGATTTGATATCTCTGTTATTAATTATGAGGATTAAATGTCATGGTTCTCCCCTCCAAAAATAGTCTGAAATTCCAGAATAAAGAAGAAAATTTCAACAGATATTTAAATAAATAAGATTGAACAAGTTTATGCTAGAAAGTAACTTAACTTAAGAAAAGGGACAGTTGATAAGACTGAGGCTGTCACCCTGGCCAATTTTGGACAGGTTCAAAGATCTGATAAGTGTTTGGGTTTCACTTCTGTTAACTGGAAATTTTGAGTTACTATTACAATTCCTAATTGAAGCTCAGATAGTCATAGTCCTGTTAAGATCTTTTTTTTTTTTTTTTTTTTTTTTGGTGTTTTGGGCCATACCCGGCGGTGCTCAGGGGTTACTCCTGGCTGTCTGCTCAGAAATAGCTCCTGGCAGGCACGGGGGACCATATGGGACACCGGTATTTGAACCAACCACTTTAGGTCCTGGATCGGCTGCTTGCAAGGCAAACACCACTGTGCTATCTCTCCGGGCCCAGTCCTGTTAAGATCTTTACTCTTCTTTCATTGTCTGTGTTATAATTTTTTTCTCATTATAAATAATGATATAAATTTTTTTTGCTAGCATGCAATAGTCTTCATAATTCTAACTGGTAATTAACACTATCATTGCCTTCTGAACAAGAGTACTGTTGCCCCAATGAGGCAGGTAGCAATAGGATCCAATCTTCCAGTACAGTCAGGAGCTTCCTGGTTGGACATAAAAGCGTCCACAGAACCTACTCCCCACTATGCCTGAGTTCTGTTTTTCGAAACAACCAAAGTATTACTCACTGTTCAATATTTCCTTGAATATATATTTGAAGACTAGAACTACCAATAAAGCTTTGATATGTTGCTTTTTTTTACATACATGCTGAAAAATTTTAGGGGAGAAACTAATTACAGTGAAAACTGATTCAAGAAAAAGAAACAGAAATGAGGATACTTATACACTATTCCTGATGCAAAATGGTCCTGCCATTATGAAAATCAGGAGATGTTTCTCAAAAAATTAAAAATAGAACTCCCATAGTATCCAGTCATTCTCTTTCTGATACAGATCTAAAGGAAAGATACCATGATTTCCAATAGTTGTCCTTCCATGCTCATGACAGCATTACTCACAATAGTTAAGATACAGAAACAACAGGAATAGTCTTGTGCAGATGAATGGATGAAGAAAATGTGGTATTGAAGATGGTATCATTTTTGGCAATGTGAATGAACCAGGAGGACTTTATGCTAATGTAAATAAACTGAACTTCAAGAGATAAATATCACATGCTCTCATATCTATGTCAAGTTTCATAAAAGGAAAAGAAAAATCATGTCATTCACAGGAACAAAAGAATAGAATGTGGTTGCTAGTAGCTGGGGAAGAATGGAAATGGGAGGATTCTGACCAAAGAAGAAAACTTTATCTCCAGGGTGAATGAATAATTTCTGGAAATCCAGGTCACTGACCCTGTATTGGTCACTGCATTCAGTATCAAAGTATTATACACTTGGTGGTCAGTAGAGTCTAAAGTGTCCTCACAGTAAACAAACTGGTAATAATATAAAAATGTGGTTGCTAGTAGCTGGGGAAGAATGGAAATGGGAGGATTCTGACCAAAGAAGAAAACTTTATCTCCAGGGTGAATGAATAATTTCTGGAAATCCAGGTCACTGACCCTGTATTGGTCACTGCATTCAGTATCAAAGTATTATACACTTGGTGGTCAGTAGAGTCTAAAGTGTCCTCACAGTAAACAAACTGGTAATAATATAAAAATGTTAATGATGTTGACTATGGTAATCATTTCATAAGAATATATAGATGAAAACATCACATTGTATACATTCAATGCAGAGTTTTTATTGGACAAAAGTAAATACACAAAAGTTCTTTTTAAACTATAGAAATACATAAGGGAAAACACAGAAATTATCTAAGAATGACTTCAAGAGAAAAAATTCTGAGGCCAGAGAGTTGTATGTGTCAAATCTTGGAAGATTCACAACATGTTTTTCTGCTATAAAAATAATTAAGACTAAGGGCCAGAGTAATAACATAGTGGTAGGGTGTTTGCCTGGCATGTGGCTAACTCAGGACAGAACTAGGTTCAATCCCTGGCATCCCATATGGTCCCGCAAGCCAGAAGCAATTTCTGAGTGCATAGCCAGGAGTAACCCCTGAGTTTCACTGAGTGAGGCCCAAAAATCAGAAAAAAATCAATATTACCAGTTATTTTATGAAATCAGAAAAATACAAAATGCTAACATAACAAAGAAATCATCATTTGTTCTAACCTACACATATTCTCATATAAATATGTGTAAGTATACTTACGAATATAGATAAGAATATTCTAATTGAACAAAACATAAACATCTAGTACCAAAGAAGCACATAAAATGTTACTAAATTGAGGTTTTTAAACACTTTATGTATGCTATATATAATTTACAACAAACGAGGTTTTGTTTTAGGATATAAGGATGCTTATCTGTATGGCAATTGGTGACAAATTTAACATATTAGTAGATTCAATCAGAGACCCCAAGTAACGATGTGAGACACATGGAGTGGTTATTTTTCTTCACTGTTCATCAATTCATCATTTATTATAAACTGTGTTGGAGTACTTTTTTGTAGATTTTAGGTTCATTACAAGTGGTTGCACTCATGTTTCCTCTTATTTTACATTGGTTTCTGAATTTATAATATTTACCACAGTTTCTAGAATAAGTCAAACAAAAAAGGACTATTAATAAAATTATAAACACAATATAATGGTTTCATTTACAATTGTATTAAAATATAAAATATTTATGGAGAAAATCCAGAGGTCATAAATTTTTGACTGATCTAAAACTATCAAAATCATTAGTGATATTACTATAAAGTACAATTCTCTACTGTAAGCTTCGCTCATATATTTTTTCAATAGCCTAGAACCTTAAGTTGGAAGAATAGTACAAATAAATTTGAAATAATCAACCATCCAGCAGGTCTACCAATAATTATTATCTAAAGATAATCACACACACACACACACACACACACCATGTGAACACATACATTCACTCATAGAATTTTCTTCCTGTCCATTTTCCTCTGAATATTTAGCTTGTATTTCTTAAGAAAGTTTCCTTTATATAAATGCAGATTAATCTTCAAAATCAGAAATTTAACATATAGATAGGATGAGTAAATAACTACATTAATTTTTGGCATATTGTATTCATTTTCCTTTATTTAGTTTTGGTTTGTGGGGGTCTCACAATAGTGCTTCGGAGATACTCCTGGTTCTGTGCTCAGGCATTGCTTCCTGTGTTGCTCAGGGCCATGGATTGCACCTGGCTGTCCCACAGGCAGAAAATACTGCAGTCTATAGAACTATCTCTTTGGCCCAAGTTCATAACTTTAGAACTTTTATGTTTTAGAAAAAAGTTTATGACTTTATTTTCCCCTGATGCACCTACCATATTTTTTTGTACCATAAGACGTACTTTCCTCCCCCAAAAGATGCATCTTAAGAATCAAATGCTGCCTGGAGTGCAGGGGAAGAGAGTATCTAAGAACTATGTGTGTCTTATGGTCTGGTGCATCTTATAGAGCAAAAAATGCGATATATTGAATTGACTAGCATTTATTTAGTTTGGGATAGTTCCTTAGATATTCCTTGTTTATGACACCAGAAATTTTTAAAGAGCTTAGATCAATTATTTATTCAAAATTTCTTCAAAGTGGTTTTGTAGTTCATTTTTCCTGTAATTTTTTAAGTGTACACATTAGGAGCTGCCACAAATGATGTTTTACTCTTCTTAGTGTATCCCTTAAAGCACATAATGATATCAATGTACCAATATCTGGGTGATAGAAATATGGTCCATGGTTTAAATTGTCACCCATTCATGTAGCCTTTTTATTTAGGGTGGGAGGGTACAGAGACACAGGTGCCCTATAATCATTTCCTTATTTTCTAGTTCAACCAGTATTACAAATTCAGCTTATCGAATACTCCCTGCTCTGGTCTTAACATCAACCATTTTTCCAGGCACTTCTTGCTTTAAATGTTGAATAGCTTTATAATCATGGGGAATAGTTTTATAATCAACCCCTTCCCAAATCAGAACACTAGTTTGGTTCATCATTACTTAGATGTCACTGTTTTCTAATCACTTTATAAATTTATCTTACACCTATAATCCCATTCAATAATCCAAATTCTAAGAATCGTTATTTCTTTACATGGTAGCACATATTTTCTGCCAAATTGGCAGTGACATGTTTGATGAATTGCTCAGCAGTTTTGGTAGTAAAATATGGACTTTCTAAAATATCAGTTATTTAAAGTTTTAAAGTCGTGGTGGTGTTTTAAAATTGAAGGCCAGCATCTCATTTGCACCAAAATTTGGGTCAAGGATATGCAGGCAAAGTCTCTCTGTCAGATGGACAGAACCAATCACAGGCATTTTAGGACTGGAGGACAAGAGGATGAAGCAATAGACTGATATTGAGAACTAAAGCAGCACTTGATGGGAATGAAAAGGGCAGAGATGTGCCTGCTCTGGAAGGAAAGGGCAGAAAGGGGACTGGAAAGAAGGAAATGGAAGACTGATGCCAGGCAAGTGAATGTGAGGTCTAGGCAGGCATCATGGAACTTTTTACAGTATACTGGTAATTTCAGCAGAATATGGATAAAAACATGATCGGCAGCATTATTTGACCGTGTCAATAAAGCTACTTTTAAATGTGAAAACTTTCCCAGGAATACACAGCATTCCTGTACAAAGGAGTCCATTGTGAACACTATACAACTGCGTAAGATTTCTTTTGTTACAATCACTAAGTAGTAAGCTAGACACAGAGGGGGCCACTCATTCTAGTGGCCCTGGGGTGATGTTGGGGGAAATGGGATACAGGATGGGAATGGGGCTGGAGGGAGGACAGGTTTGGTGATGGGAATTCCCCTAATTCAATGTTAATATGTACCTAGATATTACTGTGAAAGATATGTAAGCCACTATGATCAAAATAAAAATTATATATTTATATAAAACAACAACAAAATATTTTTGTATCGATTTTTTATATCTTTTGTATCAGAATTATGCTTTGAAAATGTTTTTTTCTTTTTTTGTATTTTTTTCTTTTTTAATTATGTGAACAATGATTCAAAGAAAGAAGACAACGTAAGTTACAGTGAAAGGACAATCACCCAAAAACAAAGTTCTCAGAAGAAATCCTCCTGCTGACACCCCAATTTTGAACCTACAGTCAAAGAACATTAAGAAAAATAAAACAGAACCCATATATAATTACTTTGTCCCCCAAGACCCCAGACTGTAGTACATTATAACATTTCTTAGCAGTACACAAAGTAATCTAAAGCCATAAAATTTGTATAACTCCTTAAACTTGAAGGCATAGTAGTTTTTTACATTTCTATGCACATGCATATTAGTATAAATTAACCTCAAAAGTTTAAGTGGTTTATTTTTAAGGTTTAGAGTCAAAGGAGCACAGTAAAAACTGTGTTAGAGTGGCAATTATCATTTGCATAGGCCCACCAAAGTATGGGGGACATGGAAAAGCCTTGGCCTAAATACAAGGATACCCTACCCCTGAAGTTTCCAGACACAAGACCAAATCTAGGATCCAGGCAAACTAGTTTGTCCAATCCAAGTCATTGTCTGTAGTGCCAATACAATTCTATTTTTCACACAGTCTCTGTTGTTCGTATCATGCTTCATACTTCATTTTCCTTTTTTTTAGTTTTTTTAATTTAAACATCAAGATTACAAATATGATCATGATTAGGTTTCAGTCATATAAAGAACACCCCCCCTCTTCACCAGTGCAACATTCCCACCACCAATGTCCCAAATCTCCCTCCATCCCACCACACCCCACCTGTACTCTAGACAGGCTTTCCAGTTCCCTAATTCATTCACATGATTATGGTAGTTCTTAGTGCAGTTATTTCTATAACTGCACTCACCACTCATTGTGGTGAGCTTCATGAAGTGAGCTGATACTTTCAGCCCTCCTATCATTGTCTCTGAGGATTGTTACAAAGATGACTTTTATTTTTCTTAAAAAAAAAAAAAAAAACCGGCCCGGAGAGATAGCACAGCGGTGTTTGCCTTGCAAACGGCTGATCCAGGACCAAAGGTGGTTGGTTCAAATCCCGGTGTCCCATATGGTCCCCCGTGCCTGCCGGGAGCTGTTTCTGAGCAGACAGCCAGGAGTAACCCCTGAGCAATGCCGGGTGTGACCCAAAAACCAAAAACCAAAAAAAAAAAAACAAAACAAAAAACAAAAAAAACAAAAAAAAACCATAGATGAGTGAGACTATTCTGGATTTCTTTCCCTCTGACTTATTTCACTCAGCATAATAGACACCATGTACATCCATGTATAGGAAAATTTCTTTTTTTTATTATTTTATTTAAACACCTTGATTACATACACGATTGTGTTTGGGTTTCAGTCATGTAAAGAACACCACCCATCACCAGTGCAACATTCCCATCACCAATGTCCCAAGTCTCCCTCCTCCCCACCTGACCCCCGCCTGTACTCTAAACAGGCTCTCCATTTCCCTCATACATTCTCATTATTAGGACAGATCAAAATGTAGTTATTTCTCTAACTAAACTCATCACTCCTTGTGGTGAGCTTCCTGAGGTGAGCTGGAACTTCTAGCTCTTTTCTCTTTTGTGTCTGAAAATTATTATTACAAGAATGTCTTTCATTTTTCTTAAAACCCATAGATGAGTGAGACCATTCTGCATTTTTTTCTCTCCCTCTGACTTATTTCACTCAGCATAATAGACACCATGTACATCCATGTATAGGAAAATTTCTTTTTTTTATTATTTTATTTAAACACCTTGATTACATACATGATTGTGTTTGGGTTTCAGTCATGTAAAGAACACCACCCATCACCAGTGCAACATTCCCATCACCAATGTCCCAAGTCTCCCTCCTCCCCACCTGACCCCCGCCTGTACTCTAAACAGGCTCTCCATTTCCCTCATACATTCTCATTATTAGGACAGATCAAAATGTAGTTATTTCTCTAACTAAACTCATCACTCCTTGTGGTGAGCTTCCTGAGGTGAGCTGGAACTTCTAGCTCTTTTCTCTTTTGTGTCTGAAAATTATTATTACAAGAATGTCTTTCATTTTTCTTAAAATCCATAGATGAGTGAGACCATTCTGTGTTTTTCTCTCTCCCTCTGACTTATTTCACTCAGCATAATAGATTCCATGTACATCCATGTATAGGAAAATTTCATGACTTCATCTCTCCTGACAGCTGCATAATATTCCATTGTGTATATGTACCACTGTTTCTTTAGCCATTCGTCTGCTGAAGGGCATCTTGGTTTTTCCATAATCTTGCTATGCTAAATAGTGCTGCAATGAATATGGGTGTAAGGAAGGGTTTTTGTATTGTATTTTTGTGTTCCTAGGGTATATTCCTAGGAGTGGTATAGCTGGATTGTATGGGAGCTCGATTTCCAGTTTTTGGAGGAATCTCCATATCGCTTTCCATAAAGGTTGAACTAGATGGCATTCCCACCAGCAGTGGATAAGAGTTCCTTTCTCTCCACATCCCCGCCAACACTGTTTATTCTCATTCTTTGTGATGTGTGCCATTCTCTGTGGTGTGAGGTGGTATCTCATCGTTGTTTTGATTTGCATCTCCCTGATTACTAGTGATGAGGAGCATTTTTTATGTTCTTTTGGCCATTTGTACTTTTTTTTTTTATTAAAGTGTCTGTTCATTTCTTCTCCCCATTTTTTGATGGGATTAGATGTTTTATTCTTGTAAAGTTCTGTCAGTGCCCTGTATATTTTGGAGAGTAGCCCCTTATCTGATGGGTGCTGGGTGAATAGTTTCTCCCACACGGTGGGTGGCTCTTGTATTCTGGACACTACTTCTTTTGACGTGCAGAAGCTTCTCAGCTTAATGTATTTCCATCTGTTGATCTCTGCTTCCACTTGTTTAGAAAGTGCAGTTTTCTCCCTGAAGATGCCTTTAGTCCCAATGTCCTGGAGTGTTTTACCTACGTGTTGTTCTATATACTTTATGGTATCAGGTCTGATATCAAGGTCTTTAATCCTTTTGGATTTTACCTTCATACATGATGTTAACTGGGGAACCATGTTTGTTTTTTTGCAAGTGGTTAACCAGTTCTGCCAGCACCACTTGTTGAAGAGGTTTTCCCTGCTCAACTTAGGATTTCTTGCTCCCTTGTCAAAAATTAGATGATTTATGTCTGGGGAACATTATCTGAGACCTTAAGCCTATTCCACTAATTTGAAGGTCTGTCTTTATTTTAATACCATGCTGTTTTGATAACTATTGCTTTGTAGTACACTTTAAAGTTGGGGGAAAGTAATGCCTCCCATACTCCTTTTCCCTAGGAGTGCTTTAGCTATTCGAGGGTGTTTATTGTTCCAGATGAACTTCATAAGTGTTTGATCCATTTCTTTGAAGAATGTCATAGGTATCTTTAGAGGGATCACATTAAATATGTACAATGCTTTGGGGAGTATTGCAATTTTACTGGTGTTAATCCTGCCAATCCATGAGCACGGTATGGGTTTCCATTTCCGTGTGTCCTCTCTTATTTCTTGGAGCAGGGCTTTATAATTTTCTTTGAATAGGTCCTTCACGTCTTTGGTCAAGTAGACTCCAAGATATTTGAGTTTGTGTGGCACTAATGTGAATGGCATTGCCTTCTTGATGTCCACCTCTTCCCTATCATTATTGGTGTATAAAAAGGCCATTGATTTTTGTAGGTTGATTTTGTAGCCTGCCACCTTGCTATATGAATATATTGTTTCTAGAAGCTTTTTTGTAGAGACTTTAGAGTTTTCTAAGTAGAGTATCATGTCATCTGCAAACAGTGAGAGCTTGATTTCTTCCTTTCCTATCTGGATTCCCTTGATATCTTTTACTTGCCTGATCGCTATAGCAAGCACTCCCAGTACTATGTTGAAGAGGAATGGTGAGAGCGGACAGCCTTGTCTCGTACCAGAATTTAGAGGAAAGGCTTTTAGTTTTTCTCCATTGAGGATAATATTTGCCATTGGCTTGTGGTAGATGACTTTAACTAGATTGAGAAAGGTTCCTTTCATTCCCATCTTGCTGAGAGTTTTGATCAAGAATGGGTGTTGGACCTTATCAATTGCTTTCTCTGCATCTATTGATATGATCATTTGATTTTTATTTTTTTGTTGTTCATGTTTTGCATTATATTGATAGATTTATGGATGTTAAACCATCGTTGCATTCCTGGGATGAAACCTACTTGGTCGTAGTGTATGATCTTCTTGATGATGCATTGGATCCTATTTGCCAGGATTTTGTTGAAGATCTTTGCATTTTTATTCATCAGAGATGTTCGTCTGTAATTTTCTTTTTTGATAGCATCTCTGTCTGGTTTTAGTATCAAGGTGATGTTGGCATCATATAAGCTGTTTGGGAGGGTTCCTGTTTTTTTAATTTCATGGAAGAGCCTGGCTAGGATTGGTAGTAGCTCCTCTTGAAAGGTTTAAAAGAATTCATTAGTAAATCCATCTGGGCCTGGGCTTTTATTTTTAGGCAGATGTTTAATTACTGTTTTAATTTCATCAATAGTGATGGGGGTGTTTCGATATGCTATATCTTCCTTACTTAATTGTTGAATGTTATAAGTGTCCAAGAATTTATCCATTTCTTCTAGGTTCTCATGCTTAGTAGCATAAAGTTTCTCAATGTAGTCTCTTATTTCTCTTTGGATCTCTGTAGTATCTGTTGTAATCTCCCCCTCTCATTTCTAATATGGGTTATCAGGTTTCTCTCTGTGTTTTTTGTGAGTTTTGCCAATGGTCTATCAATCTTGTTTATTTTTTCAAAGAATCAACTTCTGCTTTTGTTGATCTTTCGGATTATTTTTTGGTTTTCCACTGCATTGATTTCTGCTTTCAGTTTTGTTATTTCCTTCTGTCTCCCTATTTTTTGGTTCCTTTTGTTGGTCATTTCTAATTTAAAGAGTTGTGTCATTAAGTTATTCAGGTATGCCCCTTCTTCCTTCCTGATGTGTGCTTGCAAAGCTATAAATTTTCCTCTCAGGACTGCTTTTGCTGTGTCCCATAGATTCTGGCATTTTGTGTCTTCATTATCATTTGTTTCCAGGAAAGGGCTGATTTCCTCTTTGATTTCATCTTGGACCCCCTGGTTGTTCAGTAGCAGGGTGTTCCTTTTTTTTTAACATTTTCTTTTTTATTTTTTTTATTTTGAATTATGAGAACAAAAGATGTAAAGAAAGAGGACAAGGTTAAGTTACAGTGGAAGAACAATCACCCATAACATAATTCTCAGAAGAAGTCCCCTTGCTGATATCTTAACTTTGAACTTTCAGCCAAAGAATGTTAAGATAAATAAAACAGAATCCATGTACAATTACTTTGTCCCTCAAGTCTCCAGATTGTAACACATTATAATATTTCTTAACAGCACACAAGGCAATCTAAAGCCATAAAACTTACGTAACTCCTTAAACATTAGAGGCATAGTATTTTTTTTTTTTTTTTTTTGGGAGTCCATATAGGATGCTGAGGATTGAATCCAGGTTCAGTGCCTTGCATGCAACCATTCTCCCCACTTTGCTATCGCTCTGGCCCAAGAATTACTTTTATTTTCATTTTAATTTTTTAAAAATATAAATATTTAAGAACCATAATTACAAGCATGTTTGTAGTTGATCTTGGGCCACACCTGGTGACACTCAGGGGTTACTCCTGGCTATGTGCTCAGAAATTGCTCCTGATTTGGGGAATCATATAGGACACCAGGTTGGGGGTGGGGATCAAACCACAGTCCGTCCAGGGTCAGCCGTGTGCAAGGTAAATGCCGTACCACTGTGCCATCGCTCCGGCTCCAGAATTTTATTTTATTTTATTTTTTTTTTTTTATAAATTTTTTTTTATTTAAAAACCTTGATTACATACATGATTGTGTTTGGGTTTCAGTCATAAAAGGAACACCACCCATCACCAGTGCAACATTCCCATCACCTAAGTCCCAAATCTCCCTCCTCCCCACCCAACCCCCGCCTGTACCCTAAACAGGCTCTACATTTCCCTCATACATTCTCAATATTAGGACAGTTCAAAATGTAGTTATTTCTCTAACTAAACTCATCACTCTTTGTGGTGAGCTTCCTGAGGTGAGCTGGAACTTCCAGCTCTTTTCTCTTTTGTGTCTGAAAATTATTATTACCAGGGTGTCTTTCATTTTTCTTAAAACCCATAGATGAGTGAGACCATTCTGCGTTTTTCTCTCTCTCTCTTACTTATTTCACTCAGCATAATAGATTCCATGTACATCCATGTATAGGAAAATTTCATGACTTCATCTCTCCTGACAGCTGCATAATATTCCATTGTGTATATGTACCACAGTTTCTTTAGCCATTCGTCTGTTGAAGGGCATCTTGGTTGTTTCCAGAGTCTTGCTATGGTAAATAGAGCTGCAATGAATATAGGTGTAAGGAAGGGGTTTTTGTATTGTATTTTTGTGTTCCTAGGGTATATTCCTAGGAGTGGTATAGCTGGATCGTATGGGAGCTCGATTTCCAGTTTTTGGAGGAATCTCCATATCGCTTTCCATAAAGGTTGAACTAGACAGCATTCCCACCAGCAGTGGATAAGAGTTCCTTTCTCTCCACATCCCCGCCAACACTGTTGATTCTCATTCTTTGTGATGTGTGCCATTCTCTGGGGTGTGAGGTGGTATCTCATCGTTGTTTTGATTTGCATCTCCCTGATGATTAGTGATGTGGAACATTTTTTCATGTGTCTTTTGGCCATGTGTATTTCTTCTTTGTCAAAGTGTCTGTTCATTTCTTCTCCCCATTTTTTGATGGGGTTAGATGTTTTTTTCTTGTAAAGTTCTGTCAGTGCCTTGTATATTTTGGAGATTAGCCCCTTATCTGATGGGTATTGGGTGAATAGTTTCTCCCACTCAGTGGGTGGCTCTTGTATCCTGGGCACTATTTCCTTTGAGGTGCAGAAGCTTCTCAGCTTAATATATTCCCATCTGTTAATCTCTGCTTTCACTTGCTTGGAGAGTGCAGTTTCCTCCTTGAAGATGCCTGTAATGTCCTGGAGTGTTTTGCCTATGTGCTGTTCTATATATCTTATGGTTTTGGGGCTGATATCGAGGTCTTTAATCCATTTGGATTTTACCTTTGTACATGATGTTAGCTGGGGGTCTAAGTTTAATTTTTTGCAAGTGGCTATCCAATTGTGCCAACACCACTTGTTGAAGAGGCTTTCCCTGCTCCATTTAGGATTTCCTGCTCCTTTATCAAAAATTAGATGGTTGTATCTCTGGGGAACATTTTCTGAGTATTCAAGCCTATTCCACTGATCTGAGGACCTATCCTTATTCCAATACCATGCTGTTTTGATAACTGTTGCTTTGTAGTACAGTTTAAAGTTGGGGAAAGTAATTCCTCCCATATTCTTTTTCCCAATGATTGCTTTAGCTATTCGAGGGTGTTTATTGTTCCAAATGAATTTCAAAAGTGTCTGATCCACTTCTTTGAAGAATGTCATGGGTATCTTTAGAGGGATGGCATTAAATCTGTATAATGCCTTGGGGAGTATTGCCATTTTGATGATGTTAATCCTGCCAATCCATGAGCAGGGTATGCGTTTCCATTTCCGTGTGTCCTCTCTTATTTCTTGGAGCAGAGTTTTATAGTTTTCTTTGTATAGGTCCTTCACATATTTAGTCAAGTTGATTCCAAGATATTTGAGTTTGTGTGGCACTATTGTGAATGGGGTTGTTTTCTTAATGTCCATTTCATCCTTATTACTATTGGTATATAAAAAGGCCATTGATTTTTGTGTGTTAATTTTGTAGCCTGCCACCTTGCTATATGAGTCTATTGTTTCTAGAAGCTTTTGGATAGAGTCTTTAGGGTTTTCTAAGTAGAGTATCATGTCATCTGCAAACAGTGAGAGCTTGACTTCTTCCTTTCCTATCTGGATTCCCTTGATATCCTTTTCTTGCCTAATCGCTATAGCAAGTACTTCCAGTGCTATGTTGAATAGGAGTGGTGAGAGAGGACAGCCTTGTCTTGTGCCAGAATTTAGAGGGAAGGCTTTCAGTTTTTCTCCATTGAGGATAATATTTGCCACTGGCTTGTGGTAGATGGCCTTCACTATATTGAGAAAGGTTCCCTCCATTCCCATCTTGCTGAGAGTTTTGATCAAGAATGGGTGTTGGACCTTATCAAATGCTTTCTCTGCATCTATTGATATGATCATGTGGTTTTTATTTTTCTTGTTATTGATGTTGTGTATGATGTTGATGGATTTACGGATGTTAAACCAGCCTTGCATTCCTGGGATGAAACCTACTTGATCGTAGTGGATGATCTTCTTAACGAGGCATTGAATCCTATTTGCCAGGATTTTGTTGAGGATCTTTGCATCTGCATTCATCAGTGATATTGGTCTGTAATTTTCTTTTTTGGTAGCGTCTCTGTCTGGTTTAGGTATCAAGGTGATGTTGGCTTCATAAAAGCTATTTGGAAGTGTTTCTGTTTGTTCAATTTCATGAAAGAGTCTTGCCAAGATTGGCAGTAGTTCCTCTTGGAAAGTTTGATAGAATTCATTAGTGAATCCATCTGGACCTGGGCTTTTGTTTTTCGGCAGACATTTGATTACTGTTTTAATTTCATCAATGGTGATGGGGGTGTTTAGATATGCTACATCCTCTTCCTTCAACCGTGGAAGATTATAAGAGTCCAAGAATTTATCCATTTCTTCCAGGTTCTCATTTTTAGTGGCGTAGAGTTTTTCAAAGTAGTTTCTGATTACCCGTTGAATCTCTGTCATATCAGTAGTGATCTCTCCTTTTTCATTCCTGACACGAGTTATCAGGTTTCTCTCTCTCTCTTTCTTTGTTAGGTTTGCCAGTGGTCTATCAATCTTGTTTATGTTTTCAAAGAACCAACTTCTGCTTTCGTTGATCTTTCGGATTGTTTTTTGAGTTTCCACTTCGTTGATTTCTGCTCTCAGCTTTGTTATTTCCTTCTGTCTTCCTATCCTTGGGTCCTTTTGTTGAGCATTTTCTAGTTCTATTAGCTGTGTCATTAAGCTACTCAGGTAAGCTCCTTCTTCCTTCCTGATGTGTGCTTGCAAAGCTATAAATTTTCCTCTCAGTACTGCTTTTGCTGTGTCCCATAAGTTCTGATAGTTTGTGTCTTTATTGTCATTTGTTTCCAGGAACCTTTTTATTTCCTCCTTGATTTCATCTCGGACCCACTGGTTATTGAGCATGAGGCTGTTTAACTTCCAGGTGTTAAAGTGTTTCTTCTGAGTCCCTTTGGAGTTCACAAATAATTTCAGAGCCTTGTGGTCAGCGAAGGTAGTCTGCAAAATTTCTATCCTCTTGATCTTATGGAGGTATGTTTTATGTGCCAGCATGTAGTCTATCCTGGAGAATGTCCCATGTACATTGGAGAAGAATGTGTATCCAGGTTTCTGGGGATGGAGTGTCCTATATATATCCACTAGGCCTCTTTCTTCCATTTCTCTCCTCAGGTCTAGTATATTCTTGTTGGGTTTCAGTCTGGTTGACCTGTCCAGTGTTGACAAAGCCGTGTTAAGGTCCCCCACAATTATTGTGTTGTTGTTGATATTATTCTTCAGATTTGTCAACAGTTGTATTAAATATTTTGCTGGCCCCTCATTCGGTGCATATATGTTTAGGAGAGTGAATTCTTCCTGCTCTACGTACCCCTTGATTAATATAAAATGTCCGTCTTTGTCCCTTACAACCTTCCTGAGTATAAAGTTTGCATTATCTGATATTAGTATGGCCACTCCAGCTTTTTTATGGGTGTTGTTTGCTTGGATAACTTTTCTCCAGCCTTTTATTTTGAGTCTATGTTTGTTCTGACTATTCAGGTGCGTTTCTTGTAGGCAGCAGAAGGTTGGATTGAGTTTTTTGATCCATTTAGCCACTCTGTGTCTCTTAACTGGTGCATTTAGTCCATTGACGTTGAGAGAAAGAATTGTCCTGGGATTTAACGCCATCTTTATTTCAAAATTTGGTGTGTCTTTTGGGTAGTCTTGTCTTAGATTAGGTCTTTCAGTTTTTCTCTTAAGACTGGTTTTGTGTCTGTGTAGTTTCTGAGCTGTTTTTTGTCTGTGAAACCATGTATTCTTCCATCAAACCGGAAAGTGAGTTTTGCTGGGTATAGTATTCTGGGTGAAGCATTCATTTCATTCAGTCTTGTCACAATATCCCACCACTGCTTTCTGGCATTGAGTGTTTCTGGTGACAGGTCTGCTGTAAATCTCAGGGAAGCTTGCTTGAACATGATTTCCCCTTTTGATCTTGCTGTTTTCAGAATTCTGTCTCTATCTGTGGGATTTGTCATTGTGACTAGGATGTGTCTTGGGGTGGTTTTTCTGGGGTCTCTTTTGGTTGGTACTCTTCGGGCATGCAGGATTTGATCACATATATTCTTTAGCTCTGGAAGTTTCTCTTTAATGATGTTCTTGACCATTGATTCTTCCTGGAAATTTTCTTCCTGGGTCTCTGGGACTCCAATGATTCTTAAGTTGTTTCTGTTGAGCTTATCATAGACTTCTATTTTCGTCTGTTCCCATTCTTTGACTAATTTTTCCATTGTCTGCTCATTTGCTTTAAGTTTTTTGTCCAATCTCTCCTGCTGTATGGAATTGTTATGTATCTCATCTTCCACAGCACCAAGTCTATTCTCAGCTTCTGATACCCTGTCCCAGAGCTTATCCATTTTGTCATTCACTTCGTTTACTGACTTTTCCAGTCCTGTTAGTTGACATGTTATTTCAGTTTGGAGTTTTGTCATTTCTGCCTTCATATTTTCTTGGTTCTTATTAGTGTTCTGTTCAACTCGATCCATGGTTTCTTGGAGTCTGTTGAGCACCTTCCATATTGCTAGTCTAAAGTCCTTATCTGAGAGGTTGATTAGTTGTTCAGTCATTATCTGGTCCTCAGAATTGTCATCTTCATTCTCTATGTCTGATGCTGGCCTGCGTTGTTTCCCCATTGTCACACTTGTATTGTGGGTTTTTCTACGTGTTGTGGTTGTATTCATTGTCTATATGATGTAGGCAGCACACTCCTCTGGCTCCTCCCTTTCTGGATGGGCTGACTTGCCTCTAAGGGAGGGGAGTCCTCCGTGGATGAAGCCTCACACTGGGTCAAATCTTAGGCCCGAGCATGCAACAGAGAAGACAGTCCAGAGAGAAATGTTTGCTTCTGTGATATAGCGCCGTTCTTAGTGTGATTTTTCCTTCTTGTTGCAATGGAGTTCTTTCCTTAGAAAGAGTGCACGGCCGCGTAGCGAAGCGGAGCGGCCGTGCTCCTCTGAGCCTCTTTTTGCCCCACTCGCAAGAGTTTCACGCAAGAGGACAGTAGACAGACATAGACAGGTCACACTCACGGTCTTTCACACTTGAGCCCCACTGGGCCGGTGTACTTTCGCGGATTTTCCCCGCCTGGTGTCACACACAGGGAGCCAGCTCTTGCAAAGTATCAGGCATAGTATTTTTTACATTTCCATGTACATGCATATTAGCTTAAATTAACCTCAAATTTTAATTGGTTATTTTTTTTAAGGATTAGAGTCAAAGGAGCACAGTAAAAACGGTGTTAGAGTGGCAATTGTTGTTTGCATAGGCCCACCAAAATATGAGAGGCATGGAAAGGAATAGCCTTGGCCTAAATACAAAGAGATCCTACCCCTGAAGTTTCCTAACATAAGACCAACTCTAGGCTCCAGACAAGCTAGATCGTCCAATCCAAGACATTGTCCGTAGTGCCAACACACTTTTCACACAGTCTCTGTTGTTGGTAACATGTTTCTGTATTAAAGATTCTGGAATCTGCATATCCTACATTGAAGTCATGATGTGGAGCGTTCTTCTCGTTTCACCTCACCATTAAAGGGCAATGCAGGAAGCCCTGTCCTGTAAGCAGGTCGTTGTTGTTAAGTCTTCTCAGTGTTAAGGGAAGTCTCTTTTGAGCAGGTCAATGTCTGAGCAGTGTTAGGGTCTTCTGTGGTAGAGGATTGCTTCCAGGTGATGTTATAGACAAACCTCACAATTAAGTGGCAATAAAGCAAGCCCTGTCCAGTAAGCAGGTCATTGTTCTTGTTAAGTTTTCTCAGTGTTAAGGGAAGTCTCTTTTGAGTAGATCGATGTCAGAGCAGCTGTAGGGTCTTCCCTGTTAGAGGAATGCCTCCAGATGATGTTAAATACAACCTTGGATGTTTTGTAGATGTCTTCTCTAGATCAGGGGTGAATGGAGAATGCCCATTCTTCTGAGGCCTGTGCCAGGTCTTTATGTCAATGTTGAGGGTGTAATGTCCCATTGCACTACAATATTTGTGTGTTCCCATCTCTATTAGATAAGAATTTATTGGTATGTATAGTATTTTCCCGTTTTAGTGTGCCTAAGCAAACAAGAAATAAAGCCACGTGGCGCTATCAGAGTATATGGGGGCGTAAGAACATTTCCAACAATATCCACGACTTAGTTCAAACATAAGCATTAAACTGAGGGATTCTTTCACACCAAATTCCATATTGAGCAGTTCACAAAGAGAAGATAAAAAAAATGGGGGGGGGATTGTCACAGTATAAGAAAATATTCAGCAAAAGTTATAGCCGTCAAAGAAAACACCCATAAAATGTTGAAAAGACATATGTGTCCTTTTTATGTCTTTTAAAATAGTTGGGTGGGTGTTAACTCCAGGGCACCACTTTGGTCTGTGACTTAGGACTCTACAGTACTTAAGTTAGAAAGGGTAAATGAGGAGTAATGATGATAGGGGTTAAGGAAGTTAAAGAGAAATATTATCTTTTGAAGGGGTATGCAAAAGGGCAGAGTACAAAATGGACATTCTGCATACATAAAAACATGATTCAATGATAGTACTATTAATGTTTCTTGTGCGTGCGGGAGCAGTAGCCCCTGTGTGATTTTGAAAATATAGACTGGAAAGAGATTACCAGTGACTTCAAGAAGCTGGGAGGTCAGAAGTTCAGAGCCCCACCCAGACCCTCCCTAAGGAGCTGAATGGATAATGGGGGAAAGCCTAGGTTACCTTCAAGCTCCACCAAGGGGCCCAATTCACCAGCTTGCCCAGGCATGTGGCCCAGGGAAGCCCTGGAGATCTGGAGCAAGGCGGTAGAGGGGTGCTGGGGTTACCCAAGTCCCGCACACTCCCCTAGGCCTGGTTAAGAAGGACTTCAGCATGGCAGGGACCTGCCAAATTCCATACTGCTCGACTCCAAATTTAATTTTTAATTGCTAAAGTTTTTCTTCTGTGTGGCTTTGTAGTTCACATCTAATTTCAGAGCCTTATGGTCAGCAAAGGTAGCCTGCAATATTTCTATCCTCTTGATTTTATGAAGGTGTGTTTTATGTGACAGCATGTGGTCTATTCTGGAGAATGAGCCATGTACATTGGAGAAGAATGTGTACCCAGGTTTTTTTGGGTGGAGTGTCCTCTCTCTCTCTCTCTCTCTCTCTCTCTCTCTCTCTCTCTCTCTCTCTCTCTATATATATATATATATATATATATATATATATATATATATATATATACTAGTCCTCTTTCTTCCATTACTCTTTTCAGGGTTAGTATGTTTTTGTTGGGTTTTAGTCAGGTTGACCTATCAAGTGTTGACATGGTCATGTTGAGGTCTGCCATAATTATTGTGTTATTATTGATGTCTTCTTTCAGATTTGTCAGTAATTGTATTAGATAATTTGCTGGTCTCTTTGGGTGCATATATGTTTAAAAGTCTGATTTCTTCCTGTTACACATATCTTTTGATTAGTACATAGTGTCCATCTTTGTCCCTCACAACTTTTCTGATTATAAAGTTGGTGTCATCAGATATTAATATGGCCACCGCAGCTTTTTTAAGGGTGTTGTTTAACTGGATGATTTTCCTCCAGCCGTTGATTTTGAGTCTATGTTAGTTTTGACTATTCAGGTGTGTTTCTTGTAGGCAGCAGAAGATTGGATTCATCTTTTTTTTTTTTTTTTTTGGTTTTTGGGCCACACCCGGTAACGCTCAGGGGTTACTCCTGGCTATGCGCTCAGAAGTTGCTCCTGGCTTGGGGGACCATATGGGACGCTGGGGGATCGAACTGTGGTTCGTCCAAGGCTAGCGCAGGCAAGGCAGGCACCTTACCTCTTGCGCCACCGCCCGGCCCTGGATTCATCTTTTTTACCTATTTTGCCACTTTGTGTCTTTTGGTGAATTTAGTCCATTGACATTGAGGGAGATGATTGTCATAAGATTTAATGTCATCTTTGTAGATAAGTTTGCTGTGTTTGTTGATCTCTCTTGTCTTAAAGTAGACCTTTCAATTTTTCCTTTAAGGCTGGTTTTTCATCTGTGAAGTTTCTGAGGTGTTGTTTATCCATGAAGCTATGTCTCCTTCCTTTAAACCTGAATGTGAGTCGGGTAAGGTGCAGTTTTCTTGGTGAGGCATCCATTTCATTCAGTCTTGTCACAACATCCCACCACTGTCTTCTGGCCTTGAGATTTTCTTGTGACATGTCTGCTATAAGTCTTAGGGATGCTCCTTTGAATGCAATTTCCCCTTTTTATCTTGCTGCTTTCAGTATTCTATCTCTGTTCTTGGGATTTGTCATTGTAACAAGGATGTGTCTTGGAGTGTTTTTCTTTCGGTCTCTTTTAGCTGGTACTCTTCGGGCATGCAGGATTTGATTTCGTGTAGTCTTTAACTCTGGGAGTATCCCTTTGATAATGTCTTTGACAAGTGATTCTTCCTGGAGATCTCCACCTGGGTCTCTGGGACTCTGATGATTCTTATGTTGTTTCTGTTGAGTTTATCAAAGACTTCTATTTTTATCTGCTCACATTCCTTGAGTACTTTTTTCATTGCCTGATCGTTCGTCTTAAGGTTCTTTTCCAATTTCTTCTGTTGTGCTGAGTTTTTCTGCATCTCATTTTTCAGTATGCTGATTCTGTCCTCAGCTGCTTTTACCCTGCTGGTGAGGCCATCTACTGAGTTTTTCAGTTCAGCTACCATGTTTTTCAGATCTGTTATATCAGTTTGGAGTTTTATGATTTCTGTCTTTGTGTTCGTTCAGATTGATCTATGCTTTCTTTGAGTTCTACAAACATCTTCCATATTGCTATTCTAAACTCCTTGTCTGAGAGATTAATTAGATAGTCAAAGTTTTTTATGTCATCGAGCTATCATCTTCATTCTCTGTGCATTTTGATTGCATGCGAGGTTTCCCCTATTTTCCCGCTTGTAGTGTGATTTTTTCTGCATGTTGTGGTGGGGTTTATTGGGTAGAAAGATTGCGCGGCCATGAAGCGACTCACTCCCAAGAGGTTTCGGAGACAGGACAGTGGAAAAACACACACAGGCAACACTCACAGTTGGGAATCACTGGGTGGGTGTAGATTTTCCCAGCCTGATGTCACAAATAGGCGACCTTCCTTTCTGCAGAATACTGCAGATGGCCGGTTTTCATGATCCAACACAGTTCTTTGGCACTCCGGCCCTTGGGTGAGCCTCTGGGAGTGCTATTTTTCTGGGCCCTTTTCAGCCCATTCCCAAGAGGTTTCAGAGACAGGATAGTGGAAAAATACACACAGGCAACATTCACTGTCGGGAATCACTGGTCTTTTCTTTTTCTTAATTAATAATAGCTACTGATGGACTTAATTCCAACACCATTTTCATCACCAGTAACTCCTCCAGCACCCCAACCCCTGTGAGCACTGCACACCCTAGATCATTTATGGATTGAGATGGAAATGATCAATCGTGCTAAGTGAAATCAATCTGTCTGAAACAGACACAGAATTGTACTTTTTACCAATTATGTGAGAATGGAGTAATGGGCTATTTTGTTGGCTCATACTTTCTGCCCAGAAGAAATTAATATGCAGAACAGCTGCTCACTCCTGGGAGGGTTTCAGATTTGCTTCCAGAGGCTCAGCAGTAAATTTGAATGAACTTCCCAAGTTCTCCAAAGGAGAAAGCACTAGACTCCACCCATACCATTGTGGCGTTAAAGAGGCTCCTGTTTAGGCCAAGGAAGAAGTAAATGAAAGGTGGTATATGACATTATTTTCCTCTTGTGCTTGTTAGGGAACAGCAGGAGAAAAAGGCGCTTTAACCCTTATCTGCTTCTTTGGTTCCTGGAATTTGGTATCTCCGAAATAAAAAGAAACAATTGGTCAAGAAAGGCAAATCTGGGGCTGGAGGTAGTGTGTTTGCCTTGCATGCAGAAGGATGGTGGTTCAAATCCTGGCATTCCACATGGTCCCCAAGCCTGCCAGGGGCGATTTCTGAGCATAGAGCCAGGAGTAACCCCTGAGTGCAGCCAGGTGTGACCCCAAACCAAAGAATAAATAAATAAATAAATAAATAAATAAATAAATAAATAAAAAGGCAACTTAAAACAATTGTACAATGTCTAACTGATTGCACACACTGATCAGTAACCAATATGTTAAATACTGGGTCAATTTTACTGATAAGTTTGGAGACTTGACTCCAGAAAAAGAGTCAGAAAGCGCTGATCAGATGAAACAATTAGAGAGCATAAGTGTGGAAAAAGAGAATTAAGGGCAGTAGTCTCCAAATCCTCACTTGAGAATTTAAAAAAGCACAATCTCTTGCCCACCTAAGACCTGGGAGATGTTAAAACTGAAATCTGTTTTAACAAAGGAATAAGATTAGAGTCAATGTTTGTGAGTCACTGCTAGAAGACTGAACTTAGCTGAAGGCCTTTACTAACTAAAATAAAATAGAATATGTAAAAGACAGAAATCAATATAGCTTGGACTCTGCCTGATTAGGAGGTGTTCAATGATTAAATCATTTTAATATATTGGAAATTTTATAATAATTTGTCATTTAAGGCAATGTATCTAAAAGTATATTAACTTATATGAAAATATACCTGTTTTCCCCAAGTAACTTGAAGGAAATGTCTCTATCAAGTTATATAACTATTGGCTGTTTAAAAGCACAGGTAAATCCCAAAGCAATATAAGGATGAGGGACACCAGTTCCTGGCAAGTTGAAAATCTTGATATTATTGAATATAATAAAATGAAACAAAATCTTAAAAATCACTGGTGTTCTGGACTTCTGACTACCCCAAACTTAACCTAAGCCAAATCTAAGCCTCTTATTGGCCAGTAACATCAGCTATAACATTAATCACTGATTAACACATTTTACCAATTATGTACTATATTATAATCAAATAAATAGAAGAAAAGTTTATTTAAAAAACTATTAAGGTGGCAAAGAATTGGTTCAGAACTCTTGGAATTAGTGCCAATCTTTCTACACTGCCACCTACTCTTCTAACCCTGCTAATAATGTATTCTCTTTTATTTTATTAATATCTTTATTTAAACACCTTAATTACAAATATAATTACACGTGGGTTTCAGTCATGTAAAGAAAACCCCCTTTACTGGTGCAGCATTCCCACCATCAATGTTCCAAATCTCCTTCCTTATGGTCACAAAATTGTTGCCAAAGCAGCAAGCCTAAGATTCTGGTAATAAAGCATTTTAAGCAGAAAGCATGCTTTCACTTTATTTTGAGTTTTCTCCCTCTTTTAATTCCCTTCTCTCTCCCTCCCCCCTTTTTTATCTCACTTCTTTCTCCTTCTGTCTGTCTTTATCTATTTGTCTCTCTGTCTCTCTAACTCTGTCTCTCTCTTTCCCCATTCATCCCTCCCTCATCTTCTTGCATATGACTTCCTCTTTTTTGACCATTGTACACAGCTGAGATATATGCTTAATCCTAGCTACTCCCTGGTAGGTGAGAATAGATTACCTCTATCAATACTTAACCCAACAGCTAGAGCCTATGTCCATTCCAAAAAAATCAGAGTTTTCTTAATTAGGAGAATGGGGATTAAGGTTGTAGGGAGAAGCAGCAACAGTGCCCACCACAGTGATGAGTTTAAGGCTACTTAAGGGGATGTACAATGCAGTGACCAATGAAGCAATTGTTCTATATAATGACTTTCCCAGACACATACTCTAAATGGTGTATAGAATATTCCTCCCTGTGCCTTTACCATGACAGTTTTAATAACAGAGAAATTATTTTAATAACCTCACATTCAAGTTACGTCTAATGCAAAAACCAGACTTGATATTTCCCAAGTTGGTCCATTACCTATAATAGACTAAGAGCTGCATCAACTGGGAAAAAAATAAAGCCACTCTAAAAAATATTTTTTGAAGGGCATCATCACGATTGTCACAACAATAGCATTATCTCTCCATGTAATTCCATAAATTATAATTATTTGGGGAAACTGTGTGTTAGTAAGTAGAGTGATTAAAAATTTTGGATACAAAACCTTACTCAAATCATAAACATGTACATTAACTTCCCTCCCCAAAAATATTAGATGGGGGGCTCTGACTTTGGAAGCAGGCAGATGTCAGTTGGAGTTTTGAAATGTTCCATTTCATTATGATGGTGTAGAAACAACCTAAAATTTCCCTCAGTTTTCATCAAACTATTTGGGCCTTAAGAGCTATTTAAAACTACAGAGAAAGAACAGATATCAGCGGTTTTTTAACATGACTCCTGGGTTTTAAAAGTTCCTAATTGTCCCAGCATGGCGTTTGGCAGCCCTCCACCATGCCAAAGGCCTCTGTAACCAGGCCTAGGAAGGGGTGTGGGACATGGGTCACCCCAGAAACCCTCTACCTTCTTCCTCCGGTACTCCAGGGCTTTGCCTGGCCACATGGCTGGGCAAACCAGCGAGGTGGGTCCCTTGGAGGAGTTTATTGGTTTTCCTAGGCTTTCCCCATTTTCCTCCTGGCTCCAAAGGGAGGGTCTGGGGTGGGGGATCTGACCTTCCAGCCTTCTGGCTCCAGAAGGATCTCTTTCCTTCCTGGGAGCCGAGCCGGGAGGTCCTGCCAGCATGGCGTTTGGCAGCCCTCCACCATGCGAAAGGCCTCTGTAACCAGGCCACATGACAGGGCAAGCCAGAGAGGTGGGAATAACAGCACAATCGGTTCTGGCATTAGGACTTACCAGGGTATTTTTCTTATTAAACCTGTCCATTGTGAAACCACGCGGGGCAGAACATTATGAGAAATATATGGATATCATTGTTTTTCACCTGCTTATCATTATCTGAACGCCATCCAGGCTCTCTTTTTATTCCTTTACTCCCTCACTCCCACCTCTTTTAACCCCACATCTAACAATTTTTCTGTACTAATGATTTTTGTTTTGGCCAAGGTGGATTACATATCCTTTACAGTAATTTTTTTTGGTGGAGTCTGAAGCTTCAGCAGGCAATGAATCACGGCAAGGTTCCATGCTGTAGGCTTTTTGGCTAAGATAAGGTGAAGATGCAGCCTCAGCTGCCCCCCACAGCCTTCTCTCTCCTTCCTCCCCATCCCCAGGGTTATTCCTGGACAACTGCTCAGGGTCCCAGAAAGTGGGTTCCAGTGAGGTACAATTTAAAAGAGATCCAGGCTTCCTTGTTCCTGCAAGGGGCTGGGAAGGGACTACTGAACTTTCAACTTCCAGCATTAGGAAGCAAACGCCTCTCGGGGAGTCAGAAGCTTCAGCAGGCAACAAGGGGAGGACATGGCTCCATGCTCTCTTCGCTTGTCCAAATCACAGACCAAAGTGGTGTCTCAGAAACACCCCCCTCCCTCTTGACTATTTTTAAAACATAAAAGGGTCATGTGTATTCCCTTAACATCTTTTACTCTTTTTGAATATCTTTTTGAATAGTGACAATTTTGCCTACTGGATTTGTTATTTGTTTGATTTTCCCCCTTTTATAAGCAATACTGGTAGAAGAGAATCTCTGTATAGATTTCATGTATGTACCAAGTTATGGGGAATGTTGGACTTTATTCGTCGGCCCCCAGATGCACCAACAATATCTTGTGGCATTGCTTCTCTTTTGCATAGGCACATTAAAATGGGAAAATAATACATATGCAAACAAGTTCTTATCTAATAGAGATGGGAACACAAATTTGGTAATGTAATTAGGCCTTTTACCCTGAAAATTGGCATAATGATTTGGCTTAGGCCTCAGAAGAATGGGCATCATCCACACACACCTGAACAATGGATACCATTTATGGAAACAACCACAATTGTCTATAACATTACCAGAATCCAAGCCTCTACCAGGGAAGACCTACCACTGCTTTGGCATTGACTTACTCCAAAGAGTGCTCCCAACACCCAGATGACTCAGCAACAGTCTGCATGCAGGGCAGATCGCTCCACATTTAATGGTATGCTGAAACTAGAGGATGCTCCACATCAGCCTGACATCGATGAACGAAATGCACAGAATCCAGAGTCTTTAAATATAAGAATCTGATACCAACAATAGCTAAAGTGTGATAAAGTTTCACTGGGACCTTGAGAATGACTCAAGTTGGACAGACTGGTATTCCTGGAACCCAGAGTCGGTCTTATGCCAATAAACTTCTGTGGTGAGTCCTTTTTGTAATCAGGTCAAGGATTTTTTCCATTTTCCCATTTTTCTGGACCTATGCAAACAACGGCGGTTGCCACTATCACACCTTTACTATATTTTTTTACTCTTATCCTTTAAGGAAAAAAAAATACAACTTACTGAACTTAAAAACAAATAACTGTAGTAGAATGCTTGTCTCGAATACAGGCAGGGGATGGGAAGGGGAGAGAGTGTAATGTTGCACTGGTGAAGGGGGGGTGTTCTGGTTATGACTGTAACCCAACTATGATCATGTTACTTAAATAAAAAATATATTAAAAAAAGTTCCTAATTGTCAGTTGTAAAGAGTCTTATTAGCTTGAAAATATATGAGAATATTGGAATTAGAAGTTTGACTACGTTGCTTTAATAGAAGACTTATTTAAACACTGCAATTTGGGTGCTGTGGAAAACGTGAGATAGCTCAAGCAGCAGGAGTTTGGTATGCAGGAAATGCAAATGTAGGTCCATGGTAGGACCACACGGTCTCCACGAAGCACTGCCAGAGTGACCCTTAAGCCCTTGTGACTGAGACCTCCAGATCAAAACCAAATAATTATAAGAGAATTTCTATAAAAAGATGAAAAATCAAAGTTAATGATTAAAAAAATTGCAACTTGGGGGAAATTGAGCAGAGAAAGAATTCCTGCCCCTTCTCTTGGATGCTGTTATTATTATTGTTGTTGTTGCATTGTCTGGGGTTGTGTATTTGTTCATCTGCATATGTGCTTACACATTTGGTCACATGACACCAACAACAGCTCCTATTGGGCTGCACAGGCTTTAAGGCCGTGCATCCCATGGTGTGGTCCATACTCAAATCCACTTGAGTCTGCGGTATTAGAAATCACAATGGCAGATGAGGATCATGTTCAGCCGGGGGATAGTGCTGGGAATTCAATACACATGCAGGATAGCTCCCTACCTCTCTGCCTCATGCCTGAGGCCACAATGACATCTTAAAACAGAAAAATGATAAGTGAACAAGGAAGGTGGATTTTGTAAAAAATTCGTAGAACCCCTCACGGCAGTTAACTGCAGTAAGCTGCAGGTCTGCCAGCTGCTCGGCTGCTGCAAGGCTGCAGAGGCTCAAGGCTGCCAGGGTCCAGTGCTGCAAGGCTCTCAGGGGCCCATGGAGCCTGACTGCCAGATGAGGTCAAGAGTATTTCTCTCAGAGTCAGAGGCTTGCTTCTAATGCTTGGGAGCTTCAGAGAGAGGAAGAAAAAGAGGGTGAGAGGGAGAGAGGGAGAGAAATTCACCCACCAGATTTGGTTTAAGGAAGAAATAGAAAGGGATAGACACAAAGCAGGCAGCATCTCCAAGATGCTTTATCTCTGGTAATCCTGTGAGCAGGCAGGTGCTGCTCTGGTCACTATCAGCGTCCCCCCCCCACCCCTGCCAATTGTCCTAGTTTTTTCTTTTATACCGGGCATGACAAAGGGGCATGTTCAGGTTCACTGTCATTACAGTGAGGTATCAAGGGGTGTGTCAAGTCCAACTGCCATTACATCAACATTGTCCAGTGGAGTATCCAAGGATCTTGTTTAAGTCCAAATACCATAACATCAACAGAGGGGTAATCTAATTTATCATGTTAAATCAGAAACCTAGGTTAAATTTCAATACCTAGGTATCAGAAAAATTCTATGCATAAGATGGTCTTAGGAAATTACTAATCCTGTCCACCCTGAAGAACTTCACAAGTAGAGAGAGCTTTCTGGCTTTCTCGAGCTCACTCAAGTTGTCACTGGATAGCAATGGAGTTCAGTCTTTTTTGTTTTGTTTTGTTTTTGGGCCACACCCAGTGATGCTCAGGGGTTACTCCTAGCTAACTGCTCAGAAATCACTCCTGGCTCGGAGGACCATATGGGATGCTGGGGATTGAACCAAGGTCCATCCTGGGTTAGCAGTGTGCAAGGCAAGTGCCCTACTGCTGCGCTATCACTCCAGCCCCGAACTCAGCTATTTTTCTCAGTAAAAATTTTGTATAGCGGGAGGGAGAGATAATATGCCTCTCCTTGGCTCTATTCCTCTCTCCTGATCCAATATATGTGGTTGTAAATATATCTAAGCGAGCATGGCTTTCTAGTTCAAATCTTATTTGTAAACTGTAGGAAAATGCAGTTTAGTTACATATTCTTATGAACCTATTTTCATGTAACAAAACAAAACAAAATTGTCACCAAATTGTTTATGAGAAACAAATGTAATGAATGTAGGTGACAGGAAATGATTGAACTCTGACGTGTTTGTGTGTGTATATAAATACTGCTTTTTGATTGTTTTGCATGCTATTACTTAAACTTAAGAAAATATTTTGAGTTATCATCTCTAAATATGGGCCTTGAATTCAAATTTTCTACCAATTGATTTTTATAGTTGGTATGATTTGATGTGTTACAATTCCAGTATTTCCTTAAAAGTCTGTCAAAAAGAAAGTGTAAAGATGTCACAGTTTAGAAAAACATTTGCAACTTAGGTTTTTATGAGTTTTCTTGGGCTCCCCACTGCTAATGTTTTTGGATTCCTGATGTATTTATTAGATTTTATCTGGCTTCCCACAGCTCCGGGACTCCTGATTTAATAGCAGAGGAAGTACTTATAGGAGAGGTATTCTGTAGGGAAAGAAACACATAAGAGCATTGCTGGCATTTTCATAGAGCAAAACTAATTACTGGCTTCTTTCCTTATCTTCATCGATTTCTCTATGTCTTTTCTCTTGGCTCCTTGGCCTCTGTCTTAATTTTCTCTGAAGCTCAGCATCAGTGTCGTTAACTCTCTTGGCGCTGCTTTTCATTTCTGTGCCAATGCTAATTCTCTATTTGTTCATGCCTCTCCTAGGGCCATAATAAAGTTCATTTCCAGAATGGATTGGGAGATTAATGATAGTCATTTTATTGGGCATGTAGGCTGGGTGAATATTTTTGATGGGTATCCATATAGCAACGTAAATGTCTTTTTTTGTTGTTGTTGTCAAGGATTAGGATAACAACTTTGTTATAGGCTTTAAAAAAATACCATATTTGGTGGTGGGAATGTTGCACTGGTGAAGGGGGGGGTGTTCTTTTTGTGACTGAAACCCAGCTACAGTCATGTTTGTAATCACGGTGTTTAAATAAAGATATCAAAATTAAAATAAATAAATACCTAGATACTTGAGTATAAGCTCTGTTTTTCCGGCACGAAATTTGTGCCGAATTTGATTTCTAATCAGGTCATACAGGTTATTTGATTCAGTGTGCTGATTCATTGAAGATACCTCTGGGGTCAATATCTTAGAGTTTGTCCATGTTTTCATTAATGAATTTTATGGATTCTAGTCTAATATAAAGAAGTTTAATTCACTTTGAGTTAAATTTTGTGTGTAGTGTGATAAAGATACCACTACTTTTTTGTTGCAAGTGGCTATCCAGTGTTTCCCTAACCTCTGTTGAAGAGACTTTCCTTGCTCCACTTCATGACATAAATTAATTGCTCATTCACCTAAAGGTATATTTCTCAGTTCTTATTTTTGGTTTTTGAGTCACACCTGGTGGTGCTCAGGAGACCACCTGCTGATCCTCAGGTTACTCCTGGCTCTGTAATCAGGAGTTACACCTGGCAGGGTTCAGAAGATCATATGGAATTCCAGGAATGGAACCCATGCTGGACAAATTTGCAAGGCAAGTACTTTGCTGTAATCTCTCTAGCCCCATACTTCTGAGTTCTAAATTCTATTCCTTTGATCTGAAGGTATGTCTTTAGTTCAGTACAATACTGATTTGACTACTATAGCTTTATAGGATAAATTGATGCCAGAGAACACAAAACCTCCCATCCTCTAAGACTGCATCCATTTATTGTAACTTCTCCCACTTTTTGAGAGTAATCACTTCTAAACTTAAGTATTTTCAAATATCTGTTGTAATTTATTTCCTTCATATTTTATCTTTTAAGGTTTTCCCTTTTTTTTCCTCCTAAGCTTTGATGCCACTAATATGAGCTTTGGCTTTTTGTGTTTTAGAGTTGTCAGCTACTGTTATATTTAATTCCTTCAGTGATGCTTAAATGAACATTTTTATCAGCCTTTCTTTGGGCTTGCTAATGGCTTCATCTACTGGTTTTAGAATATCTTGAATTACTGCAAGAATCACTGCTCTGAAGTCCTCCTCAGGCAGTTTACAAAATTCTGATATTTTTAGGAGAATGTTCCTAAGCTGTTCCCATCCAACAATGTAACTGACTTTCTTTTACATCCACTACTCCTGTCTTACTAGGTGTCTAGGAGTGTATCTCCCAGTACAGAAGTCTTTGACCAACCATCTGAACTCTCAGTCACTGATAGACCATGTTTCAGAGGTGTTGGGTGGCTACTATGTATTTGTGGTTGTTCTTACCCTACAACTCTCAGTCTGAGATCAAGCCTCCTTGCCATGTTATTGTGCATGCCAAGGGGGTGGCTGTAAGCCAAAGATTCTTACACTTTGAGTGACATGACTTTAGGTTAAAAATACCCACAGGTGCTAAGGTTTCTTGTTTGAATGAATCTGAATAACAGATCAAACTCACTCTTGGGACAGCAGCGGTGGCACAAGCGATAAGGCATTTGCCTTGCATGCAGTAAACTAGGGTAGATCACAGTTTGATTTCTGGACATCCCATATGGTCTCCCAAGCCAGGAGCAATTTCTGAGTGCATAGCCAGGAGTCTGTAACCCCTGAGCGTCACCAGGTGTGGCCCAAAAAGCGAAGAAAAAGAAAAACTCACTTTTTTGATCAATTTAACTTTCTGTGTCCCTTGAATCTAGCAGTTAAGCTTATGTGCCGATTTTCAATTCTTTGATGGGGCAGGCTGAATTGAGCAGGAAATCAAGCCAGAGGTGCCCCTGGCTTTGCCAGGATGGCTTGTTGGGTCTGGTTAGGAAAGACCCTGTGATGAGCATTGACAGGGTTATTGATTAGTTTTCCTCTCAGTATCTGTGAGCTGAGAAGAGTTAAAATATCAAGTTCAAATGACCATCTAGTTACACATGAACTAAGCCAGGGTTGGGCAGACCTCAAGTTCGGCTGCACTCTCACTGACCAGAAAACTAGGCAGGGTATCATGTTGGCTGCTCTCGCAGGAAGCCTGTGAAGAGTATTATGTTTACCTATGCCTGTACCCATCAACTCAGTGAGGTGTGAGGAGCTGCTCAGCTAGTCTGGGTGAGCTCTAAAGGTCTCCCAGACAGGGCTTTGGAGATAGCAGCTTTGACTGTGTCAGAGATTTCCAAGCTCTATCCATCTTTTCAGTCCCTGGTGGAGACATTCAATTCCAGAAAGACTGTGGGACTCCCTATTGGGAGGACTGTGGGGCATAGCTATCAGAGAGGGGTCAGCTGCTAGAGAGTCACCAAGACCTCTGATGACTTCCTCTACACCATCACATCTTGCTTTCTCTGACTCCCAACTATCCAGTCTGCAACTGCTTCTTGTCAGCCCTGTAGGCTCTCCTACCTCTCTGCTTGTTCTCCACAATCTAGGCTCTACATTCCCTCTCTCAGTGATTCTCTGCCTTCTAATGGATGTCTATCTCTAGTAGGGTCCCTTGGAAATCCAAATCAGGGGACTGACCAACGTTCTCCTTGAATATTTTTTTGAGGTAGCTTACTCTGAGAGCTGCATCATCTGACCATGTAACTATATGGGTCCCTCTGTGCATTGAATTTTGTAGGTGTTCTCAGCTTTGATTTTCTTCCTTCTGCTCTGACTTCCAACAAAGGATTGTTGCTCCCTTTGGGAGTTGCTCAGTCAATCTTTTATAGGGTACTGACTAACGAAAGTGGCCTTCCCATGGTTCTGTGGTAATATGAACATAGATATTTAGTCAAATAGCTCATGGGAGCATCTTTCTACCAAGCAAACTTTCGGTCCATAACATGACTCACCTGACAACTTTTCTGTGCTCTCCACCTGCTTTCCATCTATAGAAGTTCAGGTCAATAAGTGGTAACAATAGAAAAAAATCATTGTTATTATTAGATGCATTATTTAAAGACATTTTTAGAAAACATGTAAGCCCTCACAAAGTATTTACAAGTCTTCACATTCTATATTGTATGTAAATATTTACAGGTGAACTTGTGAGAAGAGGCAATAATTCCCAGGTTTGCCCCATTAAGGAGAATTCTAAACTGTCCTCTCGATTTCATTTAGTTACTCACCTTTAGAGGAGTATTTTATTTGCCATGCCAGTTATTTGGAATTTTATGACTGGGAGTGAGGAAAAAGAACTAAGAAAATCAAGACACTTACATGTGACTTTGAGAGTACTTGGGAGGGGAGTCTGACTATGGGGAGAAGGACAGTCAAGCAGGTTTTTTTTTGATTTCTTTAAAAAATTACATTTAAGATTCCCTCTTTAGGCTGCAGAGATAGTACAGCTGGTAGGGTGTTCGCCTTGCACATGGTCAAACCAGGTTTCCCCCAATCCCTAAGAGTGATCTCGAGTGCAAAGGCCGGGATAATATCTGAGATAGTTGGGTATGGTTCCCAAATCAAAACAAATAAGACATAAAATATATAAGGAAACAGATGGCTACTGCCCATGGCTGACTGCTCCTGCTAAATGGTCACTGCTGAACTGGAGAAACTGTTTAAAGCACTCTGTGCTTGCTGCCTTTTGCTGCCTCTCCTACTGCTTCAGGCCTGTTAAAAAAAATTCTTCCCTCAAAAAAAAAAAAAATCCTTCCCTAAAAGCGCTTACAAAGAATAGGAAAAGAAAAAACTAATTCAAAATCAACTTCTGTTGCAAGTTTTTCTGATGGCAGCATCACCCTCACACTAGCTCTGAGGAGTCGTGTCCAGTCAGACGACAGATTGTTTCTAACTACATGGATTTACCTTCAGATACAACTGCACTGCTTTCTTCATTCTGGACATCATAACTCGTGGTATCTTTAAAGTCTATAAAGAAAATAAAAAAAATTGGAGTTAGACTATCACTACATGTATGCTTGAATCATTTTTAAATGTTGATGACTGTGAGCCACAGTAAAAAATAAATTTTATATAATCTGTCCATCATAATGTCTGGATAGAATGATACAAATAGTTACATGAGGGGCCGGTGAGGTGGCGCTAGAGGTAAGGTGTCTGCCTTGCAAGCGCTAGCCAAGGAAGGACCTCGGTTTGATCCCCCGGTGTCCCATATGGTCCCCCCAAGCCAGGGGCAATTTCTGAGCCCTTAGCCAGGAGTAACCCCTGAGCATCAAACGGGTGTGGCCGGAAAACCAAAAAAAAAAAAAAAAAAACCAACAAATAGTTACATGAAAAACTACCAATTTTTTGTAGTTCAGATCTATTTATCTTAAAGAGCAATCTTTATTTTAATTATTTGTTTTAGTTATTTTTTAAAGTTATTTACCATAAAATCCCAAAGTGATTCATGATGGGGTTTCAGAGCACATTTCTCCAAAGACCCCTTCACCAAAGCACATCATCAAGGTACTATCAAGGTACCCTTCCCCTATCAGGCTGCTTCTATAAGCACTAATTATACATGGATTAATAAGATAGACCCATCCTTATCTTTTATTGTTTGGTTTTTGGTTTTGGTATCTACTCCTGTGGTGGTTTGTAGAAGACCCTGTGGTACCTGTGTGATCAAACCCAGGCCTCCAGCCCTCTGAATCACCTCCTGGTCCCTTTTCTTTCCCCTGTGGAACCCTCAACTCATGAAGGAATCCAAGTATTCAGATGATTGGCCCTTATGATGCCTCTGAGGAAGGAGAAGGACAGGAGGCTAACCTGGCAGCTGGTGCCCAAAGATAGCAAAGGAGAACTTTACCACTTCAACTTGTTTGAAAAACTAAAGGGGAAAAGCATTGGTTGTCAATCCCCTAAAAAGAGGCTATGAGACAAAACCGTGAGAGGTAGATATGAGTTCCAGAAGGATCCTGGTGTGAGTGACTAATGAGGATAGATGCTTTGCACAGAAACTGGCTTTAGGATCAAAGCCTAGCAATGACTTGAGGAGGAGAGGACAACATCATGGCCAAGGATGGAAAATAGTGAGAGTGATTTCAGAGGTGTAATTAGTGAGACTTGATCGACTGACTGGAGAATCCCAGAGCACTTGGGCATCTTAGAGTTGAAGAAGTGATAGATTTACTCCTAGGGTGGAAAAGTAAAAACGTTTGAAAAATTTTTTAAGGAGGTTGAAGTCAAGATAACCAAAAATGAACAGTTCTGAGAGAATTTCTGTGATGCCAAGATAAAACAATGGTATCAAACCAGAACAGAATGAAACATCTGCAAGTGCAAGAAGTCTTTTTTTTTTTTTTTTTTTTTGGTTTTTGGGTCACACCCAGCAGTGCTCAGGGGTTATTCCTGGCTCTACACTCAGAAATCGCTCCTGGCAGCCTCGGAGGGACCATATGGGTGCCAGTATTTGAACCACTGTCCTTCTGCATTCAAGGCAAACACTTTACTTCCATGTTATCTCTCCGGCCCCTGCAAGAAGTCTTGGTGAGAAGATTTATTGGAGAACTTGCCAGTGTCTCCAGGAGATTCGACAGTAATGACTCAGATAATTTATGGGCAAGCCAGCAGCTACAGGAAACTTTTTGTGGATGTAGGCAGAGGGGAACAGACTAAAGGTATGAGCAAGTAAAGAAAGGAAGTGGGGAAGGCTTCAAAGGGACCTTGGGGGACCACTTCTGGAGATACTGACATGACCAACTAGACTAGAGACACAAGTGGTCAGTCCAAGCAATACAGTGATAGACTGTGGCCGACAACCAGATCCCAAACTAAAGGTACTAATAGTAGGTGAGGTGGGGGGTCACATGGTGCTGGGGATGTAAGACCTTTAGGACCATGAGCAGGTAAGACATAAGCTGCTGACCACAGATTTATCTAGATTATAGTTTATAATTGAGTAAAAACAAATGTTTTACCTTTTTAGAACAATCACCGTCAATAAACCAGAAATAATAAACAAGAAATAATAGACCATCACCTCAGAAAAATTACCTGGTTGATAGGTTTGAAAACTTGTCACTTCTCCAAGTGCAGTCAGTTTCTCCTATTTAAAAAAAAAAAAGTCATATTTAAGTGGGCCTGTTATATTGGCAGGCCAGGGGGCAAAGTGCAGTGGTAGAGGATCTAGTCTGGTATCATTGGTGGAGGGAGGTTGATACAGGTAGAAATGGCCCTGATTCATTGAAATTCATCTGAAATTCAACTATGAAGGACTTCGTAGATGACAATGATTACAATAAAATAAAAAAACTTTAAAAATTATAATAAAATGGTTAAATAGCCACAATTACTAGCTAATATTATTTCATAAAAAAACCTGTAATCTAAAAATTAACCACCATATTTTAACATATTTTAAATCAAATGTGCTGCTTATGTCTTCCATCTTGTATTGCCTCCTTATCTTTTTTTTGGAAAGAAACAAGTTGCAAACCCACATAGACCTTGGTTCTCAGGAAGTCAATAGAAGGCCATTGTCCAAGTCATTTCCCTTGTATCTATTCTGATAATACCTGAATTAGATCATTTGTTATTTTGGCCATCATTTGTTCACTTATTCCAATATCTTGACGATCTGTAAGAACTATCCACATTCCATCCTTAAACTTCACAGGCATGGAAAAGACAATCCCTTCAGGAATACCAAATTGGCCTGTGAGGGGCAAATACAAACTAAGTCAAAACAAAAGCAGAGAGACAAACTATTCCTATTAAAGGCTTAAGCATTTGGAAAGGACTATGACAGGGCTCAAATTTCAATGGAAACGGGGAGAATTAAAGTCTGGACTTTGCCCTATGTAGGACTTTCTTTCTCCCCACTTGCTCTGAAAGCACAGGCACTTGTTCTAGACATTATTATCATTGCACCAAGTCCTGCTTGAGCCTTCCTTCTCTGTCTTCTCTAAAATCACCTTTCTTCTTCCTTCGCTCTTTGTCTCTAGGAAGTTTAGGCTCCCTGCTTCTACCTTGGAGGCTAATCAAAGTTTGTATTTTTTCTCCCACTTTTTCTGAATTTCAGTTACCATATTTTTCATACCATAAGATGCATATCCCCCCCCAAAAAAAAAGATGGAGGAAAATGTCTTGCATCTATGGAATAAATGCCTCCTGGAGCTGAAGCCTGAGTGCAGGGGGATTTTATTTTTTATATTAACAAAAAGGCATTAAAAATGTTTTTTTATTTTCTGATGTAAAAAAAAAGTTAGGTAAACGTGTTTAACCAGCTGTGTACTGGCGTATTAAAATATACTTTGGCCTTGCCAGCTGATTATTCCCAGCCACCGTCTCCTGATGTCTCTTGTTTTTCTAGTCTACTTTTTCTAGTTTAAAAACTGCCTGTCTTGAATACAAGCCAGAGTGGGGGGGGGGGGAGTGGGGACATTGGTGGTGGGAATGTTGCACTGGTGAAGGTGGTGTTCTTTTGTATAACTGAAACCCAACTAATTTAAAAGTATAAAAAAAAAAATGGGGCCCGAGCTATAAAACAGCAGTAGGGAGTTTGCCTTGCATGTGGCTGACCCAGGACAAACCTGGGTTTGATCCTCTGCATTCCATGTGGTTCCCCAAGACAGGAGCAATTTCTGAGCACAAAGCCAGGAGCCCCTGAGCATCACCATATGGCCCCCAAACCAATAAATAAATTAATAAGTTAAATTAATAAAAAAGACTATGTCTGTTTTATGGTCAGGTGCATCATATTAAGTGAAAAATACGGTAGCTTGTGCTCATAGCCTTTTGTGCCTGTCATATGTCTAAGGTATATTGGTCTTACACTCTTCTACTTTATCACATAAATAGTATCAACATGGGAAAAGAGTGAGAGGATAGGAAAATGGTGATTTTCTTCAAGCTTCTAGACCCAGTTTGGATGAATTCTTTTTTTTTTTTTTTTTTTTTTTGGTTTTGGTTTTTGGGTCACACCCGGCAGTGCTCAAGGGGTTACTCCTGGCTCTATGCTCAGAAATTGCTGGTCCTCTGGCAGGCTCAGGGGAACCATATGAGATGCCGGGATTCGAACCACTGACCTTCTGCAGAAAAGGCAAATTCCTTACCCCCCTGCTATCTCTCTGGCCCCCTGAATGAATTCTTAATAAACAGTGTAATTATACTATAACTAACTGAGAAATATTCAGATAAAATTGAATGTTTGATCAATATTTCTGTGCCTTAATCCCATGAAAAATATTATTTTAATTATCCCAAAATGTTGTCATAGGAAAAATTAGGTTAAACTGTCTTTTGAGGGCTTTCCAGATCTTCTATCCATAATTTCTTTGGTTAACCTATAAAATGCCCTTATGAGCAGAAAACGTATGAAGATTTACTTCTGTGGTATAATCTCAGGGAAGTAATGATCACTTGCCACTCAATCCCCCAATACTGTGTTATATATCAATGCATGATATATTATTATATATCAATTACTTTAGAAATTAATTTAACTTTCTACAAATGAGACAAGGCTGAAGATGGCCATATTTCTAAAAAATAAAATCACATCTTAAATGTGACTTGAATGAATACAATGAAAGTGTTCATATAACTTATTGGACAAAATCTGCAAAAGTCCTCTAAATAGTTATTTTTTAAAAAATTGAAAACACTAAAGCTATCAAAATATTGCTCTGAACTTCCCTAAAGAGCTTGTTCCCAGGAATGGGGGGTCAGGAAAAATAAATCACAGAAGAAATCTGGGTGAAAAAGGGCAGTGGTCATACAGGGGAAGGAGATGATACTGAGAAGCATCCTGTTTAAAACTATATCAGCAAAGGACTGAAAAACCACAGTGTCCAAAGAAAATGACAATAAAGTCCCTGCCCAGAGCTAGGCCAGAAGGTTGCATGGAAACTAGGTACATTAGTGGAAGGAAAAGGACACTGGTGAAGAGATGGGTACTGAAACACTGTACTCCTGAATCTTGATCATGAATAACTAATTTTGTAAATCACAGTACCTCAATTTAAAAAATATTTAATGCTTTTCTGTGCAGTGTTTTTGGATGAAGAAAACTATCTCCATTGACTTTTCACATCCCACCTACTGCCTGGTCCTCTAAGATTTGTTCTTTGATGAGCCCCCTTGGTCCCTGCCTTTGTGTCTCTGCTCCTGATGCCCCTGCACCCAGAAGTCCCATTACCTGGCCACCATCTTAGCTCTGCTGGTACTCTAAGGCTTTCTGGTGTGTTATCTTCTTTATTGGGGAGAGGGGGCATACCCAGTGGCTGCATCCAAGGGTTACTCCTGGCTCTGCACTCAGGAATCATTCCTGGCAGGTTTGAGGAACCCACTCTTGGCAGGCTCAAAAGGCCTTATAGGATGCTGGGAATCAAACCCAGGTTGGCTGCATGCAAATGTCCTAATCACTGTGCTACTGCTCCAGCCTCCAGGACTGTTAACTTCTTAAGAAGCTAATTCTAATCCTTCTTATTGTTCACCTGAAATTATTCTAGCTTGGAGTAAAAAAAAAACTTATTTGGACTATTTTATTTATGTATCTAACTATAAGACTTGAAATATTGAATTTCTGATAAAACTGATGGATGACTGAAGACCTGAATGAATGAGTAAAGGTTGATGAAACTTTTGAAACTTGTCTATGTATTAATCAGTAGGCCAGTGGAGACATATAAGTAGAATATGTACATTGGGGTCTTTAGATATGTGAAAAACCAGATTTACCTTCACTCAACACTCCTAAAGATACAATCTCACCCGGTGGTGAATCATTGTACCAGTACTTCAAGGTAGTAGCTACACTGTGTGCTGTTAAGATGCCTCCAGATCTGCTCCCTGTGCTTGTCAGTTCTTCAAGAATGGACACAAATTCTCTATTTACCCAGTCACTGAAAGGAGACAAAGAAACTTTTACTGTGGAGGAAAGAATAAAAAAAATTATAAAGAATGCTCTCAGTGAATTTGAATATAATCAATCATTTTCCTAAGTTAGAATTATGACTTCCTGTACTCTTTATTCAAGCTTCTTCAATACCATAAAATCAATGGAAAGTAATGAAATAAAGAAAAACTGTATGCAATCATGTTTCAAGCTAGAAACATAAATATGAATCACGTACCAAAAAGTCATCCAAAGCTACAAAACAAAAGAATTTATTTGAAGTACCTGCTGTCTATCCCTTAGAAACAGAAATATCCTTCAAATTCAAATTACATCATAAAACATCAAATTATTAACACTGATAGGGAAACAATTGTGCTTTTATAGTCTAAAATTTAAATCACAGGATAGTCTGAAATGATTGTTGGGCTGCCTCTGCTAAGGCAGAAGCACACTTTGATGATATACTTCTTGTATTCAGAAAGCAAATAAATAGGAAGGATATTTAAAAAGTGTGAACACAGGAGGATATATCTTTTGGGAGTAGGTACAAATTTCCTGTGATCTGAGGGAAAAAAGGGAGGGAGGGAAGAAGCAATGGAAGGCAAAAGTTACAATTACAAAGTGTTGCACTTTTTAGGAAAATGCTTCAAGGATGTTGGATGATCATCTCTCTTCCTTTCTCTGCCCCAGGTCAATGTAAGGCTGTTGGTGGGGGATACAGTCCTACCTTGTCTTATTTTCTTTTATTCTCTGCCAGTCTATGAGGTTCTGTGTGTATGTTACTATTTGACTTCTCACTTGAGAAAAAAATGGATGCCCTGGAGGCTGAATAATTCCCTTAATATCACACAATTACTCAGTGGCTAACATTAAGAGATTTACAAGATGAAAACTAGCATACATGCATGCAAGGTTGTTAGTAAGCTTCACTTAAAAATATACTGTACCTATCAAAAATCAAGTTTAAAACAGGATGTGAATATTCAGGAGGTCCCCAAATAGCACCATCATGTCCATAAACCTTGGTTTGTCTCAGATCAATGTAGTGATTTCCACTAATATTACCCCAAATGATCACATCCTTGATTCCTGTGAACATATAAATAATAACTAAAGTTAATATAAAAAGTGGGCTACAGCTTATTTTTTGTTTGTATTCTGTTTTGAGGACTAATCCTTTTGCTATAAAAAGTCAAACTGTAAGTGTTAACAATATTCCAAATAATTTATCAAATTATGACAGAAAGTATCAATTTTCCAATTTAATTAGAAAAAGCTCATCATAAGCTCTTGGAAAGCGGTGTGGATCATGTGCATAAAAGGGTCTGAAAGTCCCCAATAAAGCTCTATGAATGATGCTGGCATATTGATTGAAGTTAAAAATCGTAAAATAGAAGTATCTGGAGAAATACTACAGTGTATAGAGTATTTACTTACATGTGGTCAACCAGAGTTCAACCTCAGGTTACCAGAATCCCACCAGGATTGGTCCCTGAGTAGAGAGATAGGAGGAAGCCATGAGTACTGCCAGGTATGCCCCTCAAACAAAGAGGCAATAAGAAATACTAAAACAGTCCATGAGAGAACTTCCTACTGAAAATCATGTCACTCACTGGTAGAGGTTATAACTTTATCATTCTACTTGCCACTACATTTTTTTAAACTGCTATGTTTATGACAGAAATCCTTGATTCTAGATGGAATAGAATTTTGGACAAAACATTTCACCCTTGGTGGGTAAATATACTATTCTTAGAGTAATCATGTTGTAACAAGAGAATGCTGAAGAACACCTCAATCAACAAAGAGTTACTGAATTAACTTCAATGAGAAAGGGAACTTTGGTTGGCTGACTTAGAAAAAATAATTCAGTCAAAAACCTTTTGTGACCTTCTAAGGGTGGAGGAGAGTGGATTATAAAACACTACAACATAAGGTGAGTGGGCTAGAATGTGGCTTGAATATGTGAAGCCATGTGCTAAAACTTTGGCACCATGAATCAAAAAATAATATATAGGATCAATATTAAAATAACTACTACAGGGGCTGGAGAAGTGGCGCTAGAGGTAAGGCATCTGCCTTGCAAGTGCAAGCCTACGATGGACTGCGGTTTGGTATTCTGGTGCCCCATATGGTCGTTCCCCCCCCCAGGCCAGGAGCAATTTCTGATTGCATAGCCAGGAGTAACCTCTGAGTAACAAACGGGTGTAGCCCAAAAACAAACAAACTACTACAAAAATCATGTGTGCTATGAAAACTTAGATGACAGAAGTTAGAGAGAAATAAAGATTCCTGTTAAATATGATTTTCTGGTAATGCTATGCCCAAAGCAAACTATAAGTAATTTATTATTTATTTGTTAAATTGGGCATTATGAACTCTCTGATAGGACTTATACTACATTTTACTGTTTAGACTATTTCCTGCTCTTAAAAGTGAAATTACTTTTAACTTAAGATTTCTATTAATTTTAATGAACAAAAATACCCATATGACTTGGTTTCCCTAAAAGTGCTTACTTTCTCAGCTAATGAGACATTGAAGTAAACAGTGATGATGATAAGCTAATTAAACAGCTCAAAGGTATGACTCCTGGCCTTCCCTTCATGGTAGCAAATTGGATGCAGTCATTAGTATTAACACACTATTACAAAGTTGTGTTCAAGGACAAGCAGTCAGAAGAGAAATAATTCAAAGACTTCCTTATCTGTGTTTTTTGTTGTTTGTTTGTTTTATGGAGTTAAATATCTTTCCCAGGGAACTTCAAGTAGACTAAATGACTCAGTCATTCCCAATCTCAAGAAAAGCTACAAAAATAAGTGGTATTTTGTGCTTCTGTTGTAGTAGCCAGGTGAAGAGGTTGAGAGATAGATATTGGGTAGGAGTCATCAATATCACCACCCTCCTCTGAGCTTTTTCTCTATCAAGATGATTCATAAAATAGCAAGTGTCAGTGGTCTCTCTTCCCCAACTCCCAGCTCTGATGTACATTTGGGTTCTTTCTGCTAGCTGCCTGTTTTAGGATGGAAGAAATGAAGGGTTATCAGGTTGGGAGCTCCTTGCCTCTGACTTGGAGAAAATAATTATCTAGATCTGAGTAAGTATATGTTATCTTCCTTCCTAAAACCCAAATAACACTTATACTGTAGTGCATAATTTTCCTTATCAGCTTTAAAACATCATAGCTCTAACTACCCTAAACTAAGCTACAGAAAATTCTTGATTTTAAGAAGGAGCAGGCAGGGCCAACATGTCTGGAAAAAAAAAAGCGCTAAAAACTCTCCTGCAGCAATCAATATAAAAATGTGAAAATAAAAGATAATCCTGTAAGGGGCTCCATAGAAAAATCCACTAGAGAACACAGGCATTGCCTTAGGTATATTTAAGGTTGTAGAACTCAGACAACTCAGAACAACTTCAGGCTTAAGGAGTGTTTCCCTAGGGGAGGGGCGAGAAAGGAGAGGGAAGAAGCAGAAATAAAGAAAATGGACTGGAAAGTTTGTACTGGACTTAAAAACACCAGCCTAAGGTAGGAGTATGATGAGAACAAATATTTTATCTGAGCCTGCTGTGTTAAAAAAGGATTTCAGGAACTGTTGGACCCAACAACACAATATGTAGCTTTACCTGTACCAGCTGGGAACAGCAATTTCAAAGGCAAGACCCACTTCACTACACTACACTGCAGTTTCTTCCCTGCCCTAAAGAGTTTGTTGTGGCGTTAGGCTCCCAGAGATGCCCCCCCCCACACACCATCCCTTAGGAGTTTGATTGCAACAAAAACTGACAAGTTTATACTTGAACCAGCTCAAAAGAAAGGAGGCTTCTCTAACCAAGTGTCCCCAACAAACATCTGAGCCTTCATCTCCAGCTTATCTTGGTGGACATGGAGCACAAATGTTCTACAGAATTTGAGCATTTTGCCTGCTATACTAAAAAGAGATTGGCAGGACCCAGACTAAACAGTGTACAGTGTTTCCCAGACAGAGATATTAGCATAGATCATAAGAGAGAACAGACATCATGTTGGTGAGCCCTGTTAGTCAGACATTGATTTATAGAAGCCACCCCCAGATGGATATAGGCGAAGAGACCCTAGTAATTAAGGAAGGTGAATTTGCTAAGTATCTATTACTAGGTACATGTAAGTACAAATTCCAGCTACTGTCTTAGATGGTAAGATAATGATGCCACATCAGCTGCCAGGAACCAACAACCATGAACCAGGAGACAAATCTAGATCAGGTAGGCATTGCTGTTGACAAGAAGTTATTGTTGATGACAAGAAATACTCAGCTGTCATCCAGGTTTACAAAGTTCAGAGTCACAGGCATGAGGATAACCTTGCAAATTGAAGGAAAATAGAAGTTACATAATTCTTTGGTTGTTAATCAAGAAAGTAAATGATGCCATATAAGATTTCAGTATTCTTAGTAGCATATATATGAAATTCTTTCATTTATTTAATCAAATAAACCCATTGCCAGGAACAAACTCTGCAAGAAAAGATACCGTCGTTTAAAAAAAACTTTTCATGATATTGTTGCCATCATAAATCAATAGAGCCATAAGCACCAAGATAACCTTGCAAATAGGAATACCAGAGGTCTCCATGGGCCATCCATAACTTTTATCTTCACCCTTAGCTCCCACTTTACACCAAAAAGTGAAAAAAATGAAGAAATTCTATTGTGGTAATAGAATCTCAGCAGAATTCTCAATTAAATCAGAACTTTCTAAAGTGTCAGGTTGATTTTAAAGCAACAATCATTTCAATGTTTATTGAACTAAAGAAACCACTGGAAGATAAAATCAATATCTGAGGAAAGAATGGTGGAAAAATAAGAGACACCCTTTGGCCAGAAATGAAGCAACTATAGAATAGAGTACCAGAATAGAAAAAAAATGAAAATCAAATTAGTAATCTCAAAGACACTGCCAATAAAAAGAAATCATAGGATAAGCTTTAAAAAATACAGGGGCCCAGAGAGATAGCACAGTGGTGTTTGCCTTGCAAGCAGCCGATCCAGGACCAAAGGTTGTTGGTTCGAATCCCGGTGTCCCATATGGTCCCCTGTGCCTGCCAGGAGCTATGTCTGAGCAGACAGCCAGGAGTAACCCCTGAGCAACGCCGAGTGTGGCCCAAAAACCAAAAAAAAAAAAAAAAAAATACAGAGAGGAAAATTGTGAGTGCTGCCTGTGTGTGTCTGTCTACTGTCCTGTTGCATGAACCTCTTGGGAGTGGGCTGAAAAGAGGCTCCAGAAAACTCGCTCTCCCAGAGGCCAATTCTAGGGCGGGAACGCCAAGGAACTGCTCCATAATGTGAAAACCGGCTATAAGCAGTACTTTGCAGAAGCCAGGTCCCCTGTTTGTGACGTCAGGCTAGGAAAATCCATGAAACTACACCTGCCCAGTGGGGCCCAACTGTGAAAAATTGTGAGTGCTGCCTGTGTGTATCTGTCTACTGTCCTGTCACATGAACCTCTTGGGAGTGGGCCGAAAGAGGCTCCAGAAGAGCACTTTGGTTCCGCTTCACTACGTGGCCATGCACTCTTTTTAAGGAAAGAACACCACTGCATCATGAAGAAAAAAATCACAGTAAGAACTGTGCTGTATCACTGAAGCCCAGCATTTCTCTCCGGACTGTCTTCTCTGCTGTGTGCTAGGGCCTAAGATTTGATCCTGTGTGAGGTTTCATCCACGGAGGACTCCCCTTTCTTGGAGGCAAGTCAACCTATCCAAAAAGGGCGGAGCCAGAGCAGTATGGCTGCCTGCATCATTTAGCCAATGAATACCACCACAACATGTAGAAAAACCCAAAATACAAGTGTCACAATGGGGAAACAATGCAGGCCAGCATTAGACATAGAGAATGAGGATGACAATTCTGATGACCAGATAATAACCAACCAACTTATCAACCTCTCAGATAAGGACTTTAGACTAGCAATATGGAAGATGCTCAACAAACTCAAAAAAAACCATGTATCGAGTTGAACAGAACAGTAATAAGAACCAAGAAAATATGAAGACAGAAATCACAAAACTCCAAACTGAAATAACATGTCAAACACCAGGCCTGAAAAACTCAGTAAACAAAGTGAATGACAAAATGGATAAGCTCTGGGACAGGGTATCAGAAGCTGAGAATAGACTTGCTGCTGTGGAAGATGAGATAAATAACAATTCCATACAGCGGGAGAGATTGGAAAAAAAACTTAAACCAAATGAACAGACAGTGGAAAAATTAGTCAAAGAATGGGAACAGATGAAAATAGAAGTCTATGATAAGCTCAACAGAAACAACTTAAGAATCAGCGGAGTCCCAGAGACAAAAGAAGAAAATTTCCAGGAAGAATCAACGGTCAAGAACATCATTAAAGAGAAACTTCCAGAGCTAAAGAATATATGTGATCAAATCCTGCATGCTTGAAGAGTACCAACCAAAAGAGACCCTAGGAAAAATACCCTAAGACACATCCTAGTCACAATGAAGAATCCCACAGATAGAGACAGAATTCTGAAAACAGCAAGATCAAAAATGGAAATTACATTCAAGCAAGCATCCTTGAGATTTACAGCAGACCTGTCACCAGAAACACTCAATGCCAGAAAGCAGTGGTGGGATATTGCGACAAGACTGAATGAAATAAATGCTTCACCTAGAATACTATACCCAGCAAAACTCACTTTCCAGTTTGACGGAAGAATACATGGTTTTACAGACAAAAAACAGCTCAGAAACTTTACAGACCAAAACCAGTCTTAAGAGAAAAACAGAAAGACCTAATTTAAGACAAGACTAACCAAAAGACACACCAAATTTCGATATAAAGTTGGCATTAAATCCCAGGACAATTCTTTCTCTCAACATCAATGGACTAAATGGACCAGTTAAGAGACACAGAGTGGCTAAATGGATCAAAAAACTCAATCCAACCTTCTGCTGCCTACAAGAAACGCACCTGAATAGTCAGAACAAACATAGACTCAAAATAAAAGGCTGGAGAAAAATTATCCAAGCAAACAACACCCATAAAAAAGCTGGAGTGGCCATACTAATATCAGATAATGCAAACTTTATACTCAGGAAGGTTGTAAGGGACAAAGATGGACATTTTCTATTAATCAAGTGGTATGTAGAGCAGGGAGAAATAACTCTCCTAAACATATATGCACCAAATGAGGGGCCAGCAAAATATTTAATACAACTGTTGACAAATATGAAAAATAATATCAATAACAACACAATAATTGTGGGGGACCTCAACACGGCTTTGTCAACACTGGATAGGTCAACCAGACTGAAACCCACCAAGAGTATACTAGACCTGAACAGAGAAATGGAAGAAAGAGGCCTAGTGGATATATATAGGACACTCCATCCCCAGAAACCTGGATACACATTTTTCTCCAATGTACATGGGACATTCTCCAGGATAGACTACATGCTGGCACATAAAACATACCTCCACAATATCAAGAGGATAGAAATTTTGCAGACTATATTCGCTGACCACAAGGCTCTGAAATTATTTGTGAATTCCAAAGGGATACAGAAGAAAAACTTTAACACCTGGAAGTTAAACAGCCTCTTACTGAGTAACCAGTGGGTCCAAGATGAAATCAAGGAGGAAATCAAAAGCTTCCCGGAAACAATTGACAATAAAGACACAAACTATCAGAACTTATGGGACACAGCAAAAGCAGTACTGAGAGGAAAATTTATAGCTTTGCAAGCACATATCAGGAAGGAAGAAGGAGCTTACCTGAATAGCTTAATGACACAGCTCATAGAACTAGAAAGTCTAGAAAGTGCTCAATAAAAGGACCCAAAAATAGGGAGACAGAAGGCAATAACAAAGCTGAGAGCAGAAATGAATGAAGTGGAAACCCAAAAAACAATCCGAAAGATCAACAAAAGCAGCAATTGGTCTTTGAAAAAATAAACAAGATTGATAGACCACTGGCAAAACTCACAAAGAAAGAGAGAGAAACTTGATAACTCGTATTAGGAATGAAAAAGGAGAGATCACTACAGATATGACAGAGATTCAAAGGGTAATCTGAAACTACTTTGAGAAACTCTACGCCACTAAAAATGAGAACCTGGAAGAAATGGATAAATTCTTGGACTCTTATAATCTTCCATGGTTGTAGGAAGAGGATGTAGCATATCTAAACACCCCCATCACTATTGATGAAATTAAAATGGTAATCAAATGTCTGCCCAAAAACAAAAGCTCAGGCCCAGATGGATTCACTAATGAATTCTTTCAAACTTTCCAAGAGGGACTACTACCAATCCTGGCAAGACTCTTTCATAAAATTAAACAAACATAAACACTTCCAAATAGCTTTTATGAAGCCAACATCACCTTGATACCTAAACCAGACAGAGATGCTACCAAAAAAGAAAATTACAGACCAATATCGCTGATGAATGCAGATGCAAAGATCCTCAACAAAATCCTGGCAAATAGGATTCAATGCCTCAGTAAGAAGATCATCCACTATGATCAAGTAGTGTTGTACATATACACAATGGACTATTATGCAGCTGTCAGGAGAGATGAAGTCATGAAACTTTCCTATACATGGATGTACACGGAATCTATTATGCTGAGTGAAATAAGTCAGAGAGAGAGAGAGAGAAAGAGAGAGAGAGAGAGAGAGAGAGAAACGCAGAATGGTCTCACTGATCTATGGGTTTTAAGAAAAATGAAAGACATTCTTGCAATAATAATTTTCAGACACAAAAGAGAAAAGAGCTGGAAGTTCCAGCTCACCTCAGGAAGCTCACCACAAAGAGTGACGAGTTTAGTTATAGAAATAACTACATTTTGAACTGTCCTAATAATGAGAATGTATGAAGGAAATGGAAAGCCTGTCTAGAGTACAGATGGGGGTCTTGTGGGCAGGAGGGAGATTTTGGAAATTGGTGATGGGAATGTTGCACTGGTGATGGGTGGTGTTCTTTACATGACTGAAACCCAAACACAATTATGTATGTAATCAAGGTGTTTAAATAAAATATAAAAAATACAGAGAAGGGCCGGAGAGATACCATAGCATTAGAGCATTTTCCTTGCATGCGTCTGACACAGGGCTGACACAAGATCAATGGTGGTTCAATTCTAGGCATTCCATATGATCCCCTGAATCTGTCAGGAGCGATTTCTGAGAGCAGAGCAAGAAGTATCCCATGAGTATTGCCAGGTGTGACCCGCCTGGAAAAAAAACACTCAGAGACTTAAAATATATGTTTATTAATATCAAGAGCAGAAACCTCTGATTTATAGGATTCTATAAGGGAATCAAAAAAAAAAAGGGAAAAATAATACCTGAAATCTTTCCTTATCTAGAAAGGTGACATACAGTGAGTAATAAGGCTCAAAAATGAAGAAATAATCCCAAACAGAAGAACACTGGGACATTGTAATCAAAATGTCAATAATTAGAATCCTATATGCAACAAGATAAGTGCAAAGACTATACATAGGGGAGCCCCATAAAAATTACATTAGATTACTCAATTGGAATTCTAATTCTATATGCAAGGAGGAAGAATGGAGTGGAATAACAATCAAAATGCTGGATGTAGAAAATTTGGAACTAAAAATTCTCCACCCTGAAAGGCAAAAACTCATATTTGAAAACTAGTCTAGGTATTTGGTCACATGTAAAATGTCCATTATGATCCCTGATAACACCTAGCCCAAAGCATTGATTGGTGAAGTAATGGAAGTTCTTAACAATCACCAGTGAAACACTGGGGTAACACATGGTCTCTGACCGTTTATAGTCTGAGCAATACCATGTTCTGGAATACAGTTCTGAATCACTTGAACTCGTTGGCTGAGAAAGAAACACCAATAATGATAGCTGGGCTTCTTAAGTGAAAGTTGGGAGGCCCCTTTGTACAGAATTCTCAGACAGACATTGGCAGAGTGTAGCTCTACGAGAAATATGAAATGATTTCCTATTAAAAAGTCAATTTGCTTTCAGGAAAGGAACCTGGATACCCAAGACCTGTTAGATGATACTTCATAGTGTAGACTAAATTTACAGTGCTTATTAGCATATTGCTTATTATTCTAGACTTGATAATTGTAGTTATTTTAAGAATGTTCTACGCACAATCTAACCCAGAAAGCCTTTTTTCAGTAAAGTTTACCCTTACCAATGATGATTTGTCTAGATTTAGAACATGGAAAACCTTTTCATCTGACTTGTCAGCTTTATATTTTTAAGTGTTCTGATCCATTCTATCTGGGTCAGTTTTTCAACAGCAATCTAAGGATTGGTTTTCATTGTGTATGTGTGTGTGTGTGTGTGTGTGTGTGTGTGTGTGTGTGGCCACCTCTATGTCTGTCTAGTGCCATCTGTATTGCACATAATGTCTGTGTATGTAGTATATATTCCTTCCCCATTATATATAACCCTTTCTTTTCCTCTTTCCTTGCTTACCACTTTACAAATTCTTTTCTATACTTTTCTATACCCCATATCTGTTATTTCTCCCTATTTAACTCTTTCTACCCTCATTTCTTAACTTATCAAGAACTGGAATGTTCCTCACAGGTCAATCAGCTGCCAACCATCTCCCAAACTAAAAGACAGCTTTCCAACCCACATTACCTTGTCCCAGAAAGAAGCTTCCCCTACTGCTACTGCTGATTTGCTCTTGGAGGCTTCTCCTTTTCTCCCACTTCCCTTTGCAGCGGGCTTTGCTCGCTACCAGATTTGGCTTTTGAGAGACTCTCAGCTTGAGGACATTTCCTGATGTGGGAGCCATTTTTCACACTACACAGCAGCACAATGCAGGCTGAATCTGTGCTCCAGATTTTATCCCCTGCTCCCAACTATTTCAAAAGACTTAAAGGGGATATATTAACTTCCCTTGTTTATTTCTTTAGATGTATTTACTTAATAGGCATAATTCATAGTGTGTATTTATTATGTAAGTGTAGTTTTCCCCATCCCCATTTTGGATTTGTTTAGTAGGAAATTTTAGTAGAAAGTTTCTCTTGGGTTCTGAGTTCATGTTAGAACCAGGTTATAGGGATTGCTTAACTTGTTATTTTACTCCCCTATGTACCAGTAGTATCATAAGGCATTGTTCCTTTTCACATTGACACATTAAACTGGGGAAATCTTAATATAGAAAGAAGTTCTTATCTAATAAGGATAGGAGCTCATAAATTTTATATTGCAGAGGGATCTTTCACTCTGAACATTTGTCACAGTGATTTAACTTAGGCTTCAGTCGATTGGACATTGGCTGTCCACCCCAAACCTTGGATCCAATATTTGGAACCAGCACGATTTTCTGCACCAGCACCAGAAATCGAACCTCTACTGGGGAATGCCCTAGTGCTGCCAAAGAACCAACTTGCTCCAGAATGGGTTCATATGACACCCTGATGACTTTGAAACAAAAACAACTTGCTTTCAGGGCATGTTTCCTTGCATCGCCACTGATGGTGAGATGAAACCAGAAGACGCTTTGTGACACCATGATTTCAACATAGGATCTGTGCAAACACCAAGATCACTAATAAGAGAATCCTGACTGCAACAACTGTGATTGAGGAGAACTTTTACTGGGACCAGGAAGAAAGACCTTGGGGCTAGACAACTTAGTATGCCAAGAGTGTATAGTTGGTCTATGGCAGGATGCTTCATGGGTAGGTCAAAGGTTTTTAAGCCAAAGGGTTTTTCCTTCTATTTCCCTCAACTTTTGCTGTGCCTATGCAAAAAAACTGCCACCCTTCTTTTTACCTTTTTTTCCTTTTAAATAGGGGCTCCTGCCTTTTTCATAGAACTTTGGGACAAGTATTACTTTGTTTTACCTCATATTTCTGCAATTTTCTTAAAATTAAGAATAAAAAAAGAAAGGATGGGGGCCAGTAGCCAAGTGGTCTCAGATGCATTGGTGGAGAAAAAAGGAGAGAACTAAATATCCAAGCCAAAGTCAACAACAATATAATCAAGAGACCTAAACTTTAACAATCTAAACTTAAATGGGTCTGTTATACTGGCAGGCTAGAGGGCATAGGGTGCTGGTGTTGTAAGATCCACTCTTGAAATATGGGCAGAGGGACTGGTGGTGGGAATGGCCCTGATTCACTGTATATCTTATATTCAACTGTAAAGGACATTGTAACTCACAATGGTTTCAATAAAATAAAATTAAAATATAAATAAAAAATAAAGTTAGAAAATTATTTTCAGAAGGAAAAAAAGACTCAAGAAAGTACTAAAATGATGAGAAGATGAAAAGATGGAGACTATATAAAGGTAGACATTAAAAATAGAGAAGTCTCTAACATTTTGGAAACTAAACATACCATAAAATAAGCAAGTTATGTACTGGCTATTACTCTCTCTGGCCCAGGATGGGTTTTTTTGATCCAATTTTACCCTTTTATCATTCTGATATCAATCAATCAGGGACTAATAAAAGTAGAAATGCACCTGATATCATAATCCTACTGGAACATGTAATGCCATTGTGAAGGTTTGTCACTTGCCAGAGCCCCTTCGAAGAACTTTAGAAATTTTTTTCTTTAAATCCTCACCTCCATTTTAGTAGGGAGATGCCTTTAATATTTCTTTTTTTTTTGGTTTTTGGGCCACACCCGGTAACGCTCAGGGGTTACTCCTGGCTATGCGCTCAGAAGTCGCTCCTGGCTTGGGGGACCATATGGGACGCCGGGGGATCGAACCGCGGTCCGTCTCCTAGGCTAGCGCAGGTAAGGCAGGCACCTTACCTCCAGCGCCACCGCCCTGCCCCAGCCTTTAATATTTCTAATTTCTAGGGCCACAATAGCAGTAGCACAGTGGTAGGGCACTTGCCTTGCACAGTGCCAACCCAGGATGGACCTGAGTTTGATAGCAGCCATCCCATATGGTCCCCTGAGCCTGCCAGGGTGATATCTAAGTTCAGAGCCAAGAATAATTTCTGAGCACCACTGGGTCTGGCCCAACCCTCCCCCAAATATTTCTAAATTTTAGATGGGGAAACCAAGGCACTGTAAGGCTAAGGGATTGTCCAAGGTCACAGGAGGAATGTAGGGAAGAGCCAGTAGATCATTCAGGAGTGGTAGTGTTGGGGCCAGAGATAGCACGGCATTAGTGCATTTGCCTTGCATGCAGCCAATCTGGGAGGGACCCCGATCGATTTCCAACATCACATATGGTGTCCCAGCCGCCAAGGGCGATTTCTGAGTGCAGAGCCAGGAGTAAACCCTGAGCATCATGGGTTATTTTTTGGGGGGGATATGCCCCCAAAACCAATCAATCAACAAACAAAGTAAAAAAAAAAAGAGTGGTGGTGTTTTTTGTTTTTAGTTAGTTTGTATTTTTAAGCCATCAACAACCTTACCTGTTCCAGCCAGAAAGTTCCTGCAGACTTCACAGGGCACCCTCCAAATTGCTTTGAGCTTATGAAGTTCAAAACTCAAATAAACCCAGACACCGACCTTGACTTACTGGAGGCCGTCGTCTTCAGCTTGCTGGCCAGAAGTGCTTTGGCTTGGCCTTCTACACCCAAGGCCACTGCAATAATATTCTGAACAATGCTGGGTGCATATCTCATGAGGAGCACCGCTCTTAGGTTCACATAGGTCTTCCCTCCAACAAGCACTTTGACGGAATCATGGGCATTTTTCTCGAGCAGGTACCCGTAGAGCCTGCACAGAAACAGCTTGCTGCGTAAATAATCCTCTAATGTGGTCAGCTCCTGCTCGGTACTGTCATCCAGCAGGATGACTACATGTGCCTGATGGAAGGCATCTTCCACTCGCGTGCATATCTCAATGCTCTGTAGGAGTGGTGCCACAAGGTTCTGGGTCTCTTCCCTCAGGAGTTGGAGAGTTTCTTCCTTGTGTTTTTTGTCGAATAAGGTGATGCTGACTTCAGTCTGCATACCAAACACCTCACCACTCACTAAAATAGGAATGAGGTGGCAGCAGGCTGGAGAAGAAGCACTAAAGGCAAATACAAGACTCAATTACTGATGGCTTTTAGAATATCTTCCTCACCCTCCCATGTTAAAACTTCATTCCTCATAGAGTTTTGCCAATGCATTGTGAAGGAGATAAAATATCTCCAATAGGCTGTATAGATGCATCTTAGCCTAACAATTAAAAGTAAAATAGGAAGTTGCCATGTTCGCAAAGGGCCAGCTCCACTCTTTTCTCAAAAGAGATGTTAACTGAGCCATGAAAAAAACATCATGGCTACACAAACCCATGCAGCAGAAATCTGGTCATCTCAGGAGGAATAGGCAGGTCAACACACAGTCCAGCCGAAGCCACGTCTGCTGCCTATATCACCCAGATGCACTGTTTTCCCAATGACTCTACCTCAACATCCCTCTAAGATTCTTTTTGAGGAACACCAATCTGACCAAACTTCAGGTACACTGGATTTTTGGCTGATGTCACCAGGGCTTTTTGGGGTGAGTGAGGCACCCTCCCCACCATATTTTCCTTCTCTCAGGAAGCTTGGCAGCATAGTATCAGTAATAGTGCTTTGAATTTCTGAACAACTTCATTAATTTGTTGCTGCCATCCCTATAAGAACACCCCAACTTAACAGAATGGACAGCTAACAAGAGCTTACTAAAGCTTCTACCATTGTATTGATAACTTCACTGAAGATAAAATAATTTTCACAAATGTGCTTGATACTATATTTCTTGTTTAAAGGTTTCTTTATTCTCTTCCTTTTTATTTTTTTGTCCTATTCCTTTTTAATTATAACTTTTGCTCTCACTGGAAACAAATGTATTATGTTCAATTATGTTAACTATATGATGCATTTTTCTTTTCTTTTTTTTTTTGGTTTTTTTTGGGGGGGGCACACCCGTTTGAGGGTTACTCCTGGCTAAGCACTCAGGAATTGCCCATGGCTTGGGGGGACCATATGGAACACCAGGGGATCGAACCACGGTCGTGCGGTCCTTCCTTGGCTAGCACTTGCAAGGCAGACACCTTACCTCTAGCACTACCTGATGCATTTTCTTTAAAATTAAAAAAAAAATAGAATAAAGAACTTTTCCTGCCCACTCCTCTCCCTTCCTCTGGCCACCTGAAAACAACTTCCAGACTAGTAGATTATAAAAGAGAATATGAAAAATCATCATTTGAAATAAGTTTTATAAGTCTATGTATACTTTCATTTTTCTTTTTAAAGAGAATTTCATCAAATTACACCTCTTCATGGGGGGGCTGTCTTTTCCAAATCTTTATGAAGAAGCTGAGAAATGTCAAAGGTTAGAATTATACATCTAAAAAACTATGGGACTAGAGAGATAGCACAGCAGTAGGGCATTTGGCTTTTATGCAGCTGATCTAGGACAGACCTCGGTTTGATCCCTGGTGTCACATGTGGTCCCCGAAGCTAAGAGTGATTTTGAACACATAGCCAGGAGTAAGCCCTGACCATCACCAGGTGTGGCCAAAACAAAACAAAAACAAGCCCCCAAAACCAGAATTATACATCTGTTCTCAAATTCAATACCAGTATGCACCAAAGTTGCAATGATATCTGAAACAAGTTCAAATTGAATTTGATATTCTAATTTTTAGAGTAGGTTTGAAAGAGAGTACAATAGGAGTTTCCACATTGCACCAGTTAGTCTTTAAAATATCCAAATGTAATATAATATAATATAATATAATATAATATAATATAATATAATATAATATAATATGGATTACATCTTGGTGTGAGTCTCATGTATAGTTATTACATTCTTCTTAATTCTTTTTTCCTCTGGGTTTTGGCCATGACCAGTGGTGCTGGGTAGGAGATTTTTCATAGTGACACTTTGGAGATAATTTGGTGACAGGACCAAAACCCTAGGCATGTGTTTCAAAAATTGAGCGATTGCACCAGCATTGTCATGGTGAATTTCTGTATCTAAAATATTTTATAATAGCAAATACATTTTCAAGGAGTCACATAGACATGTAGAAAGGACAGCAGGGATGAAGGCCAAGTGGTACAGGAAAGGCAGTGAAACTGAAAGAGACAGGAAGGGAAAAGCAAATGGCTGCACAGAAGATGTGTGCCCAAGACTGTGAACACAGAGATGCAAAAGAAAGACAATCACCAAGAATCATGAGCAAGGAAGGCAGGCTGCAGGAGTGAGAGTGTCAGAAAGAATAAAGTCCATGCTAGCCAGTAGGCAAGGAAGTCTGTGTGTGTGTGTGTATGTGTGTGTGTGTGTGTGTGTGTGTGTGTGTGTGTGAGAGAGAGAGAGAGAGAGAGAGAAAGAAAGAAAGAGAGAGAGTTAGAGAGAGTTAGAGAATATGGCATGAGATACATAGAATGCAGGAACAGAGGCAGGACACAGGGATGTGAAAATGAATGTATTTGCTGTAATGAGGCACTTGTATACCTATATGCTCAGCTATTAAATCTAAGTTCATATAAAATTCACACGAGGCTACATTGAAGGCCATATGTCCATATATACATACAGCTATACATTTTAATTATAGATGTTAGGGCCAGAGAGATCGTATAGTGGGTAAGGTGCTTACCTTGCAAGAGGCAGACTTAGGTTTGATCCCTGGTACCCCATATAGTCACCTGACCCTCACCAAGAGTGACCACTGAGCCAGGAGTAAGCCCTAAGCACTACTGAGGTGGCCCCAAGTCAAAAAATAAATAAAATATTTGACATTGATGTATTCTTTCACCAAATGGGCCTTTCGAAGAGATTAGAGGTGACACAAAGAAACTGTGGAAGATAATGGTTACTCTGGCACATAAATATTGTAAAATTGAACACTCTTGTAATCATCTAAAGAATAATGATCTTAAAAATAAATATCAGGGGCCAGAGTGGTGGTGCAAGTGGTAAGGCATTTGCCTTGCTGGCGCTAGCCTAGGGTGGACCATGGTTCAACCCCCCGACATCCCATATGGTCCTCCAAGCCAGGAGTGATTTCTGAGCATATAGCCAGGAGTAACCCGAGCATCCTGGAAGTGGCCCAAAAAAACAAAAAACAAAAACAAAAACAAAAAAAAAGAGAGAAGAATATCAAATACATGAAGATGTATGTAGCCCAAAGTCTGGTTGGCCTACCTGGTAATCCAAACATGCAATGCATCAGCGAGAGTTTTGGGAGCTTTCTCCTCCAGTTCCTTTTCAATATGTGTCTTCAGGTTCTCTTTAGCAATCACCAGCATCAACTCAGATTTCATGTTGGAAGTGATCCCATAGTAAAGCTACATATGGGAAATAAGATGTAATCAAGGTGTTTAAATAAAAAAATAAAAATAAATAATAAAAAGAAGTCAACATGAAAGAAGAGGTAAGTAGCAGGAATAGCTAGCTATCAGGGAAGTTTTGTTTAAATGCACAATAGAGTGGATAAAAGGACTAAGGAGTCATGTTAGAAAACAAGCCATTAGGAAACCAACATAATGGAAACAAATGAGAATGTTGGAAATACCTGGGCGTGTTCTAAGAATTCATTATATCCTCCCAGAAGAAAACCCTTTCCTCCACGATCCAAAAGCTCTCTCCATATTATGGGTGAACTTTTGTGTTTCCAATTATTCTTTTCACACAAATCTCTCAGCCATTCCTACGGAAATATATTCCAAGTGAGAGCATAAACAGAGTATCAATCAGAATTAAATACAATAACTCATAACTCACACTCTAAAATAATAAATAGTGGCTTCTGTTTTATTCCAATGGGGCATACAAATACAATGTAGATGTCATTAAACTCTAAAATGGATAAAATAGTGATGAATTAAGCAACACATTAATCAAAGAATATAGAAAGGCCTTCAAATTCATGACCAATGTGCTATGAATTAAAGTCCAAATTGTTCAGCTTATAGAGAAGACAAGCGGTCCATAGTAATTTCCAAGAAAGCCAACATACTTCCTTTCATTCTTCTTGATATAATATTTCTAGTCTTAGAACTGTGTACATTTGATATTGTTTCCAAATCAAAGGTATGATTTCAGAATATAGCTTCATCCAAATGAGTGAGCTAAAATTTACCTGAAGATTTTTGACAATAATTATTTTGAAAAATTTAAATCATCCCCCTTTTTATACAGTAACCTTCTTCTTATGGGTGAAGCACATAGTAACATTCTTTAAACACATATGTAATGAACTGCCTTACAAATACATCCATCAGATCTATTTGTATCTCACTTTACACAAAACAGTACTTCTGTGAGGACTTTAGAAGGTACTTCAGTTACTGGTAAAGTGCTTGGCCAAGGAAAAAAAGGGACTCTACCAATCCAATCCTAGACCAGTGTTGTTAAGGGACACAATGTTATTGAAAGTTCCTGGAAATTAAGATTACAGAATCCTGCCATTAAAAAGGGGCAAAAGTACAATGCAAAGAACTGAAAATATCCATGTTGAAAACACCATCAAAGAATCCAGCAGCTCCAGGCCTTACACAGTAGAAGGCACAATGGGTTGTTCCAGAGTGCCTCAACTCCACTCACCAGATTGATTTTATCACTGTCGTCAGGACAAGCACAGTGTGACAGCAGGGGAGAACAATGCTGAAACTCAACTGAGAAACTCAATTGGTTTCTGAAGACAGAAACCAGAGTTTTGGGGGCACATAATTATATTTCTACCTTAGAAAGGTGAGTTGAAACCAGCATTATTTAATACATGTATGTTATTAATAAAGAATTGCCTTTCCTATTGGTAGGGTGTTGGCCAGCATCCTGTTAAAGAATGTATCTGACTGGTGAAATAAATATATTTAAGCTATCAGCATGATGTCCTGCATTATATCACTCCAGCCAATGGACCCACTTTAGAGGAAATGGTCTGAGGCATTGAGTACATAACCAAGAGGTCTACTAACACAGTCACTACCTTGCATATTGGTGGAGGAAAGGAAAGTGTTGAAAGTGCAGGTACCAGCTTAGAGACAGATACATTGCCAAGGGTGGAGTACTATCTTTCCAGGATGCAATATAAATGAATGTAGTATTCTCCACTCAATAGATAGAAAACAAACATTTAGGAACCCAAGGAGTAGAATTAGGAGTGACCCTGCTTACCACCACTTAAGTAAATTGTGTGGAGTTTGTATCCTCAACAGGGTTAAGAGAATTTATAATGAATAATAGATAAGGTGATGAGTGTTAGATATGGCCCTACAGTGGCTTGCAAGGGAAGTGATAGTTCATTTGATGAACTTTCATCTTGCAATATTTCTCTAGTGAGAGATGCCAACCAAGAGTTTTGTTCTTAGATATGCTTGTTACCTAGGACATGTAAATTTAAAAGGAACAGATGATGACTGAGCAATTCTTGTCACCTCTATTTCCAGACTCTTTCTCCATGACCAAGGCTCCAGGTATATTGGATGCTGTTCCCCTAAGTCCCCCAAATTTTATAGGTTAGACTTTTAATAAAATGTAGAAAGAAACCAAGATTTGAATTTTTTTCTCTCCTCAAGTACTAGGCAAGACTAGGCTGATAGTTCAATATTTCTAGGAGTTGATCTCAAGCAAAACAAAGGACATTTTCTCATCTAGAGTTAAGTCTCTTGTCCAATGAAATCTGTATTCAGTGACTGTTTGCTGTGGGGTAAAAAAGTCCAATCTCCTTTCTTATTTATTTGGGGTATCACTGATTATTTGAGGTATTCCCTGATTTGGGATATCACCGAGGAGACCTTTAAGCTTGTTTCCTGTATGGGAAATTGAGTTCATCTGCTTCCCTATTTCTTTGCCCTCATTCCTTTCGGACATTCTCAAGAGTACTCCCGCATAAACAAATCATTTTAACTCAAATCCCATCTCAATCTGATACCCAAAGAAGAGAGAGTATTATGATAAACAAAGGTCTCATGCCATTGGAAATCAATACTATGGAAGATGAAAAATTAAATAATGTAATTAAACAGTTACTTCAATTCTAAGGAGAAATCCAAACATATTCTACTTATTAGTTAGGACCTCATTTATTCTAAGCATTTTAGGAAAAAAATATTTTGAGACTGAGAGGCAGGATTTTATTAGTGTTAAATATATATATATATATATATATGTAGTACATAAACATTCATTGTTGAAAGCCTACTTGATATATAATATTTAATAATATTAGAACATATTTTTGTACATATGTAATTTTAAAAAACTGTAAGAGCTTCTTACCTCCCAAACATTAGGGTGTTGTGTGATTTTATGTATCTGAAAATCAGGAAGATTCTTGTGTAAATAGTCTGCCAAAATTTCTGCTTTAGCATAATATGGGCAATCTGCTCTACCTAAAAAAGTTCAAATTAGCAATGTTATTTCTGTCATGCAGAAATTAAGAAAGCTAAATATTTAACACATAATTACAAAATTAATTAGTCATATTTTATAACAAAGTTATTATGTACATTGTCACTACATAAACTCTTGGCTTTTTATTATAAAAATGAAACAAATTATAGGCTGTTATTATTGTAGAGTGGGTAGCTGCTTACCTTTCATGTAACCAAGCCCAGATTTAATCATCACTACATATGATCTATCTTCCAAAACACCCCAAGTTTTATAGGTTAGACTTTTAATAAAATGTAGTAAGAAACCAAAGACTTGAATTTTTCCTCTCTCCAAGTACTAGGCAAGACATCACTTCTTTTAAGATACTGTCATGCTACTAATTAAGCATGAACCCCCGACAGTGAATTATTCATTGTGAAGTGAGGGAAAGTAGTAAAATCACAGTCAGATTTGAGATGTGTGACAGGGACTACTGGAGAAATACAAGATGTGTGAGAGGAAAAAAATTTAGATCATATCTATTTCTGGCATGATTAGGTGATCCCAAACTTGCTAGAATGGAATCATGCAGGAGAAATCAGACAAGTCTAGTGGGGCACCTTCTAATAAATATATCTACATGGTACTGAGCTGGATGTTAATGCAGGCAGTGCAACCTTCATGGAAGGTCTTTTTATTAAGTGACTGTTTTCAGTGACACACACACACTCTCTTTTTTCTTTCTTTCACCCATTTTTCAGTCAGGAACACCCAAGAAATTAAAGTCCCCCCGTAGATGGGACTGAGTGTCTGAAGGAGAGTCAGGGAACAAATGAAGAATCTTCCTTTTATCAATCTTCTCCAGTGAATCCCAACACTTCTTCTCTTCATTTTGACTTCTAAATTCATTAGCCCCTTTTGACTTCCCCATCTGCTAGCCTCCCTTTCTAGTTAAAATCCTTAGTTAATTAAATCAAAACATCCTCTTGGCTTATATCTGAAATCATCTCACCACCTTTATTTACTTCAAAAGAAGCCTCTCCTCCTTGATAATCCCAATCACTTGTCTTTTTTTGGCCTCTTGACATCTGCTAGGCTTCAATAGAGAAAAACAACTGGCACAAACAAACAGGGGTAGCACTGACACCAGATGACACTATTACCAGACTACACTATAGTTACCAGTTAAACTATTCCTCAACTCAGAGATTCTCTGTTCTCCTTATCCACTATTCTCTGCAATTACTATTTCAATGTTTGTCCATCTCTTCGAATGTTTTACTCCCCTCAATGTTTTTCTGTACTATTCAAAGACTTTGCTTTCTACCTTACAGATACAACACTAAAATGTCAGCTAATGGAAATCCCCACCATATTGGGGTGTGTGTGTGTGTTTCTAAACCCATTACTCATGAGAGCCTTTCCCACTGGGACTCATTTTATTCTTTTCTTTTATTCTGATGAAGAGGAAGCCTACTTCTTAGGTCTAAATTCACTTTTCAGGGTCCAGACAGGGCTCTTCAGCCTTCAGTATCCACCATGTGATCCAATTGATAAGCCACATTCCTTCAATATATTAGAAAAGTTTCTAATCTTTTCTTTCATATTCAAACATCCTCATTACATATCAATTGACCCTACCTTGACAAAGCTCAAGTTCACTTTTTTTTTTTTTTTTTTTTGATTTTGGGTCACACCCAGCAGTGCTCAGGGATTACTCCTGGCTCTATGCTCAGAAATCGCTCCTGGTAGGTTCAGGAGACCATATGGGATGCCAGTATTTGAACCACTGTTCTTCTGCATGCAAGGTAAAACACCCTACCTCCATCTCTCTGGCCACTTTTAAGAATGGCCTTAAACCTGCCTTTTTTCTTCCATTTCCTTTCCAAAATTACATATACTTGCCAATTCCCTATTTTTTATTTCTACTTTTTTTCTTATTCAGTTGTATTTGGGCTTTCCCCTACAATTCTCTCTGAATGTTCACACAGACTTTTATAATAGTAAATTTAGTGAACATTTTTGTTTGGGGTCCACACCTGTGGTACTTAGGGCTTACTTCTGAATCTACATTCAGGAATTACTCCTTGCAGGGCTTGGGGAACCCTAGGTAGTGCAGGGGATAGAATCCAAGTCCACCATGTACAGGACTGGTATATGACCCACTATACTATAACTCTGGTCCCTCCAATATTTTAAATTATTATCTTATTGATCTTGTTGCTTTCTCCACCCATAAAACACCAACTATGGTGGAGAGTATTTTTATACTTTTCTTTCTACTGCTTTGGCCATCTTTACTGTATTTTGTAGACTCATCCATCTATAAAATGGGCTAACAACATACAAAATATCTCACTTTTATATCTTTTTTGTTGTTGTTGTTGTTGTTTTTTGGGGGCCACACCTGGGGGTTCTCAGGGGTTACTCCTGGCTATCTGCTCAGAAATAGCTCCTGGCAGGCACTGGGGACCAAATGGGACACCGGGATTCGAACCAACCACTTTTGGTCTTGGATCAGCTGCTTGCAAGGCAAACACCGCTGTGCTATCTCTCCGGGCCCTCACTTTTATATCTTACATATACATTCTTCCTGGCCATTATCCTCTTGATTTTCTCTTGATTTCAAGAAACAATCTATATTTTTATTTTATCATTTTTTAAAAATTTTTTTGGTTTTGGGGCCACACCTGGTGACTCTCAGGGCTTATTCCTGGCTCTGTGCTCAGAAATTGCTCCTGGAAATGCTGGGGGGTCAAACCGCAGTCTGTCCTAGGTTAGTGCATGCAAGGCAAATGCCCTACTGCTTGCACCACCACTCCAGCCCCAGCAATCTATATTTTATTTTTTTGTTTTGTTTGTTTGTTTTTGTTTTAGGGCTACACCTGGTGATGTTCAGGGGTTACTTCTGGCTATGTGCTCAGAAATCACTCCTGGCTTGGGGGACCGTATGGGAAGCAGGGGGATTGAACTGCAGTCCATCCTAGATTAACGCTTGCAAGGCAGACACCTTACCACTTGCGCCACCGCTCTGGCTCCAGCAATCTATATTTTAAATTCAATCTCCATCTTTGCTCTATTTTGCATTTTTCATCCCTCATAAGCATAGACTTAACATGACCAACATTACCCCATGAAATCTTTCTCTTTTCTTAGGCTATGTCTATCTTTAAATTATCTGATAGTGTTCAAACTTTTTCTTCTTATGAAAGTCACTGTTTGAGTTCAATTTAAACTTTCTTTTCATACTTTCTGGACCTAATTAGACAACATATTCTGTAGGTTATGCCGCTGCCATCTTTCTTGAATTCACTTATTTCTTCCCATTTTCACTCAATCACCCTGGGATAGAACTATATTATATATTTTTTTCTGGACTTTACTTCTACTCTCTAACTAGTTTGACACCCAGCCTTTCTCTTTCCAATCATTAGCAATACTATTTAGATAAGCTGCAAATTTTATTATGTTCACTTCTTCCAATAAATGTTTCAAATACTTTTTGTTGTTGTTGTTTTTTTGGGGAGTCACACCTGGCAGTGCTCAGGGGTTACTTCTGGCTCTGCACTCAGAAATCACTCCTGGCAGACTCAGGGGACCAATATGGGATGCCGGGATTTGAACCTCCATCCATCCTGGATTGACTGCTTGCAAGGCAAACACCCTACTGTTGTGCTATCTCTCCAGCCCTAAATGTTTCAAATACTTTAAAGTTAAAAAAAATAGTTTTGTGAGCTGAACGTGGTTTATAAGAATATACATGATCTAACTTGTGCCTCAGTTTATGATAATCTCTTCCTTTATTCTGCTCCAGTCTTGCTAAATTTATTGCATTGCTCAATATACTCTGCATTCTCAATTATCATGTCCAAATCAGCTCTTCTTAGTCTGTTACCTCTTTCTATTCCCTATGCCCGAATGATTTCCTCTCTCCTAAGATACCTGATTATTTTTTGTAGGTTTCTGGCTTAAAAATAACTCCCTCAGAAAAGGCCCTGCCATACTAAATAATATCCCTGACACTGCTCCAAATACAATGATCCCTTCTAAGTTAGTTTACTGTTATCTTCTAGTTAGAGTCAGTAGATCCCTCAAAATATTCTAAATAAATAAAGATGTAAAGTTTCTGTATCCTGACTTTACTGTCCATAACCTTCACAAACGAGCACCTGTAACTCCTCCTACATCCTGATGCCTCTGGATCACATTAGTGACACTATTTTCTGACATCAACAGATAAATATAAGTAATAAATAGTCTGTTTAGGACAAATTAACAAATACAGTCTTACTAAATAAGTGAAATTAACCTGTAAGAAAAATCCTGTAATTAAAGAGAATGGCTTGTTTACATGGTTCTCTGATGTAATTAAACAGAAAGACTTGTACACATGGTCCTTTGATCCCATAAGAGATAGAAGTTGTTCCAAGTCAGGACTCTTTGTCCCCCACCAGCATCCATCCCTTCCACCCGGTTCCCCCTGGACATTATTATTTCTCCAGTGCCTAGCCCGGGTCTGCACATTTTGCATAAACACCCCTGAAAATAACTGCTAAGAATGAATGCCCGGGTCTGCACATTTTGCATAAACACCCCTGAAAATAACTGCTAAGAATGAATTGATAAGGGGCCGAGAGATAGCACAGCGTTTGCCTTGCACGCAGCAGATCCAGGTTGGATAGTGGTTCGAATCCCGGCATCCCATATGGTTCCCCGGTCCTGCCAGGAGTGATTTCTGAGCGCAGAGCCAGGAGTAAACCCTGAGCGCCGCCAGGTGTGACCCCCCCCCCAAAACAAAAAAAAAAAAACAAAAAAAACAAAAGAATAAATTGATAAAAAGGTCTCGGATGGTTCCTTCGAAGCTGGAATGGATAAAGAGGTCAGCTACGACCCAGCCCGGTGAGGCAAGGACCAGTGAAAGTCTGGAGCGACCTACACCAACTCCGGGGCCGCTCTCACTCACCGGCGATCACGAATTTCGCCATTGCGCAGGTGCCAACAGGACTGGGGACGCGCCTGCCGTTTCCTAGCAACGCGGCGCAGGCGCACTCGGCCAGCGAGCGTGTGGTTGTGTGTGATTGGGGAGGACTCGATAGTTTCCCAGAGCCACTCCCCCGCCTCCAAAAATAATCTTTTTTCTCCCCCAAAGCCGCGAAAATATGCATTTTGTCCTTCGTAGCCACCCGTAGTTCTCGCGAGACGCGCTCTTCGCGGAGTCGGTGGTGGCGGAAGTAGCGAGTATTTGGTGTTCTGACCTCAGGTGAGCGCCTGCGGGGCAAGTTACAAGCCTTGCCGGACCAGGCCGGGGCGTCCGAGTCGGCCCGGGGACGCTTCTGGAGTCCCAGGTTTTGATTCTTGTAGGACGATTCATTCGTCCTGAGTCGGATCCTAAAGGGATTATTTTGGGGTTCAGGGACGATTGATTCTTTCCAGGTTGGGACGAGCCTGGTGTGAGCATCACTTGTCTGGCTGCTTCCTTGCTGGTCTTCTTAGCTCGATTTCCACCCTTACAATCTATAACTGCAGGTAGAAGGAATTTAATCAGCATTGATCCCTTAATTTTATTTAATCCCCCCATTTTATTTAAGCAACTATGATTACAAAGTAGTTTAAAACCCCTGATTTTAAAATGAGAACTCCCTCACGGCAGTGCTCACAAAAATCCCTCCTCTTTGTGACACACGTTCCAAGCCAGAGATCCTCTTCATTTTGGGGGGGGGGGGGTAAAAGCTTTTTCTTCAAAGTACTTGACGAGAGAGGATTTCCTAGCTAAACTCGAGAAAGTCAGTATATTGTGGTAAAAGTGAAGGAAAATCTGACTACCTGGGTCAAATAGCTGAATTTTTTATTCCATGTAATGTCTCCATAGGTTCCCATTTTAGTTATTGTTGAACACAAGCCCTTGCTTTAATTGTGAGTTTTGCTGTAATTTTTTGTTCTTTTCACAATCCTTTGCCCTGCAGGAAAACGCAAGACTATGTTCACTTTCACTGGTAGAAGTAACCTTGGCCTCCTATTGACCATTTGAAAGCCATTGTAAGTGAAATAGAAGCCAGAAAAATGAATAACACAGCAGGTTCCTTTTTATGGAGCTTGAGACAATTCAGCATCTTGGCTTCAACAAGCATAACCAGGAGGCTGTATTCTTTGGGATTTTTCCAACCAGCAATTGCTTATTCACACTGGAACCCAAGAATTCTCCCAAGGAATGTTGATAGGAAAACACAGTCCCATGTTAGACATCTATTTCAGGATGTTTCACTATTTAAACCAGAAGCTGATGGCTTTCAAATAAAAGTCATCAACCCTGGAACAGTTTCAAGAATTGAAAGGCAATTGTCCATGGACTCAAGACACAATCATGCCTCCAATGATGGCTTGAAGGAAATAGATTTTCATCATGAAACCTCTAATGAAGAAGTTCTCACCAAAGAAACCAAACGAACCCTCATCAACTTGAAAATACTGTCTAGTGAGTGTAATTCTCTTAGTGATGTATTAGATATATATTCAAAAGCACCTACATTTCCTAGTAGTAACTACTTGTCAGCCATGTGGACAATTGCCAAAAGGATGTCTGATGACCAGAAGCGCGTTGAAAGGCAACTTATGTTCAACCACCCTGCCTTTAACCAGCTGTGTGAACAGATGATGAGAGAAGCCAAGATCATGCATTACGACCATCTCCTGTTCAGTTTTCTTGCTGTGGTAAAGCTTGGAATTCCTCAGAACACTTTGCTGGTACAGACCTTGCTGAGGGTGATTCAGGTAAAAATCCAGAGGAAACTTAAATATTCCTTGACATAGTATGGCATTTGCCTTAAAAGAATGAGGGGGAAGAGCAGTAATCATCCCTAAAAGATCATTAGTAGAAAAAAGAATTCTTTCTGATTCTTTCTCCATATATGTTTTATAATTTAGGAACCTTAAGTTAACTAGTTATTTCTTTTGCTCTGCTCTTCTCCAGTGTGAATAATTATGACTAAACAAAAACAAGACTTGTGTAGTTGAAAGGAGAGAAAGAAAGGAATTAATATTTATAGAACATCTACACTTTTATTTATAGAATTTTATTTAATCCTTTCAACAGCCTAAGTCAATGCTAGCCATTTTGCAGAGGAGAAAATGGTCTTAGTGATTTTAAGCAACATGGCTCAAGTCAAAGTTCGTCTATTCCTTTATGCATTCAGTAAATATTTTGGGGTTACTGTACTTCTTTTTTTAAGTGTTTTTTCTAAGTTGTAAATATTTTTTTTAATTTTTATTGTGACCAAAATGCATTAAAAATCTTTCACTGCATCATTTATGGTACATAGTGACAATGAATGAGGGGCATTCCCACCACCAGTGCTGTCCTCCCTCCACCCTGTTCCCAGCATATATCCCATATCTCCCACCGTTACCCCCCAGAATGCTAGTGCAACTGGTCTCCACTTTACAGCTTGTTGTAGATTGAGAATCCATTCCACCATCATTGGAGATAAAAAGGATAAGAAAAAAGGGAGAAAAAAAATTGGTAACAACTACCAAAGAAAGAAAGAGAGGGAAAAAATGGAAGAAAAAAGAAAAAAAAATGCACCTGGCAAATAAAAATAAAAATAAATCGTAATGAGTATATATGGAGCCAGGGGTTGATCCCATGATGTTATGCTTCAAGGATGGAGAAACTCTGAATCTCTTAGACTACAGGAATTCCTTTTCTTCCCCAATGCTTACTGTGCCTATGCGCCAAAAAAAAAAAAAAAAAAAAAAAAGTGGTGGGAAAGCCAAACCCTGCCACTCCAGCACCCTTACTTTTTCTTGTTTTGTTTTGATTTGTTAGTTTTTTACTTTATTTTCCTTCTCTTTTTTTCTTTCACTTTTCTCTTTTTCACTCTTGTGGGTTACTGTACTTCTTACAAAGAATTTACAAATATAGAAGTTGTATTTGTAGGCACTTAAAAAGTAGTCAATATTCATTTAACCAGTATTCATTATGTTCTAGGCATTATGCTGAGCATGGGGGAATATAAATTGTGAAGAAAATAATGGTCATAGTTGTGTGTTTGGTGCAATGGAATAGCAAAAATCCTAGAATTTTAATGGGCAAGAAAGTCTTTAAATCTAGTCAGAAGAGCATTATGATGGGAAGAGAAATAGATGAGGAAAATTTTAGGATTGTTATTTAATGCATATGTACAGGTATATATAAATTTGGCAAAGAGAATTGCCTCCAGTAATCCTTGGCACTTTTTTTTTCTTTTTTTTTTTTTTTTTTTTTTTGGGGGGGGGTCACACTTGGCAGCGCTGAAGGGTTTTCCTGGCTCTATGCTCAGAAATTGCCCCTGGCAGGCACGGGGGACTATATGGGATGCCAGGATTTGAACCACTGTCCTTCTGCATGAAAGGCCTCCATGTTATCTCTCTGGCCCCAATCCTTGGCATTTTTAAAGAAAGTGATGTTATTTATATCCTGTTAACTGATCATGAGAATAAGAACTAGTTTGTGTGTGTGTGTGTGTGTGTGTGTGTGTGTGTGTGTGTGTGTGTGTGTGTGTAAGAAAGAGAGTTTAAAGTACAGAACATAGAATCTGTGTTTGATAGACTTAAGTTTTGTATATGGATATTTAAAAAAATTTTCCAGTTACATTACTGGTCAGTGATACTTGTTTTTTTTTTTTTTAACTAGCTTGTGTGTGTGTGTGTGTGTGTGTGTGTTCCAGTTACATTACTGGTCAGTGATATCTGTTTTTTTTTTTTTAACTAGGTATGTGTGTGTATGGTGTGTGTGTTCCAGTTACATTACTGGTCAGTAATATCTGTTGTTTTTTTTTAACTAGGTGTGTGTGTGTGTGTGTGTGTGTGTGTGTGTGTGTGTGTGTGTTCAAGTTACATTACTGGTCAGTGATATCTGTTTTTTTTTAACTAGGGGTGTGTGTGTGTGTGTGTGTGTGTGTGTGTGTGTGTGTGTGTGTGTGTTTTCCTGGGAGTCAAATCCAGGGTCTCATATGCAAGGCCAATGCAACTGTTGGATCCCTTTTGTGACAGGAACCACCTGGCAGATAGAACCCCATTGGAGCTACTGTGGGGACCCTTTAGAGCAACAGTTACAGAGATTTTCCTTAAGGTAAATGTCTAGGAGACACTGTTCTAGAGATAAGGAAGGACAGCACAAAGAGGGGCACCATCCACCCCATGATCAGTGGTTCCTAATCTGACCTGACTCTGGGCCATTTCTCCTCCCTCACAGACAGCTATGGTTAAAGGAGAGATAAAACCTATCAATATTGTGGTGTTCCAGAGACATTACTAAGTCTCCATGTTCATCCTTATCTTCTTGGCACTTCGCCTACCCCAGGCTATGCTTTCTATGTATCCCAGTTCCTCTTGTCCTATAGAAGCATTGTTGGAAGGGAATAAAGTGTCTGTTCATCAGCCAGACCAGTTGGCCAGAAAGACCAATTCTTTCCTGATCTCCAGCTTTGGCGGGAGGGGATGTGTGTTCTTGGTCTTCAAATTCACTGATGAGACAGAAGTTGACCCTTGCTGGCTCATTCAGGGTTGACACATTCAGCCACTGGCCTACACATCATCCTTCTTACTAGATTTTGAACAAGTGTATACATTAGCATAGTGTTTGTTGGTGTGTGTCGGTATATGATTGTTTTCCACTGTCCGATTTTTGCTTGGTTCAGAGAGTGTTCTCTTATCACCTGTAATGTTTTTCTAATTGTATTTCGATAGGAACGCATCAATGAGTGTGATGAGAAAAGCTTGTCAGTTTTAGCAACGATCTTAGACGCGATGAAACCATGTAAGAACGTGGAAGTCCTCCGAGCGGGGCTGCGGTAAGAACTCTCTTCCTCCCTCCTTATCTCCCTCTTTTTTCCTTGTGCATCTTACATGAAACCAAGAGCAAAGCTGAGCTGCTATTTTCATGGGAGGGGACATAGAAATCCTGTGAGTAGAGCCTTTAATACTACATAATACTTAAAACCCTAGCTTTGAAGCAAGTCAAAGTTGGAAATAAAGCTGCTTTAGGGATCCACTTTAATTTAATGTAGTTAATTTAATTTATGTAGGTAATATTATAATTGAAAATAAAAATATTAGTGCTAATATGTACTCAGGAGATATGGAATGTATTTAGTTAATCATTGTACTTGGCACCTGGAACATGGCTTGAGTTTTAACTACATAACATGGATGTGACTGAGTCCATGTTAGAGATCAGTGAGAATAATAGTTAATTCCTCTCTTCATTGACTATATTTTGAGATACCTTCCTGTTGTATTCTGATGTGGTTTGTTCCCTGGGAAAGGCTGCAGACCAGTGTGAGAGGGAAGAGTGCTAGGTGTCTCCCGGTCAGTTCACTAACTGCTTCCCATTATCTTGGGCAATAGACCATTTCTCTGGCTTCCCCATTCTTGTCAGGACATGAATAGTAAGTAACTAGACAGAGACCTACTAGTCCCTTGGGGGCTGGATCAAAGGCCTTTGTCAGACTCTCTTCCAGTTTAGTTACATGTGGTCTTGATTGCATTTGATGATAGGATCCTTGTTGATCAGCAAGTGTGGAATATAGAACATGTCTTCACGTTACAAATGGTGATGAGATGTATTGGAAAAGATGCACCAGTTGCTCTGAAAAGGAAACTGGAGGTAAAAACCTAAATGTTCTCTAGCGGGTGGGAAAATTTGAAAAAGTCTCACTTCCTTAGTCTGGTTGTTCAGAGGTTATTACTGCAGTGGGGGGCTTGATTTGCTAAAGAAAAACAGTTGGATTATTGTATGCACAGTGATGCCTTTTATGTATCACTTGGAATCATTTTCCTCGAGCTTTATCTTTTGACTTAAAAATGAAAATTTTATTGATTTACCCACAAATGGCAAATCAAATTTTCTTTTCTTTCTTCAGATGAAAGCCCTGCGGGAACTTGGCAGATTTTCAGTTTTGAATAGCCAGCGCATGTTCGAGGTACTGGCCGCCATGGGCTACCGGTCTGCTGTCCTTCTGGACGAGTGCAGCAAGATGGTCATAGGTAAGAGCATTGGGCATCTTTGACATAGAATCTGACATACACTTCCGAACCACACTTTGGTTTACTTTAAAAATTGTGCTTGGGACTGGGAAGGTGGCGCTAGAGGTAAGGTGTCTGCCTTGCAAGGCTAGCGTAGGACAGACCGCGGTTTGATCCCCTGGCGTTCCATATGGTCCCCCCAAGCCAGGGGCGATTTCTGAGAGTATAGCCAGAAGTAACCCCTGAGCGTCAAACGGGTGTGGCCCAAAAACCAAAAAAAAAACAAAAACAAAAAAAATTGTGCTTGGGGTCGGAGCAATAGCACAGTGGGTAGGGTGTTTGCCTTGCACACAGCCAATTCGGGTTCCCTCTCCAGTATCCAATATGGTCCCCCAAGCCTGCCAGGAGTGATTTCTGAGCTCAGAACTAGGAGTAACCCCTGAGCACTGTCAGGTGTGGCCCACAAAACAAAAACAAACAAAGAGAAATTGTGCTGTCAAGTGAGAGAAAGAGGAGAGCTGGTAGGGTGCTTGATTTTTTGTGGCCCACCTGGGTTTGATCTCTGGCATTCCTTGGAGCACCTGACCACCCCTCATAGTGATACCTGTGTGCATAGCCAGGAGTAAAGCCCAATTGGAGCCCTAAACCCCAAACCAAACAAATAAAATCTTTTGCTGTGTTATGAAGAAATATCTGATGATGTGGTTAGATTTCATTTTATTTTTACCAAAGATTCTGTTTATTTTATTTTGTTTTTACAAAATGTTGCCTTTTTTTCCTTTTGGTTTTTGGGCCACACCCAATGATGCTCAGGGGTTACTCCTGGCTCTGCACTCAGGAATCACTCCTGTCAGGGACTATATGTGATGCTGAGGATCGAAGTTGGGTTGGTCACATGCGAGGCAAATAAACGCCCTACCTTCTGTGCTGTCACTCTGGCCCCAAATGTTGCTATTATTTTCTTTAAAATAGAAGTGTTGAGTCTAGGGTATATTAGACCATGTGTTCAAAACCCTCTGGTAATTTTGATTTCTTTCACTTATCCTTATAGGTAATATTCATGGGTGTCCTTTAAAAGTCTTGATAAACATATTGCAGTCATGTAAAGATCTGCATTACCGTAATTCAAGCCTTTTCAAGGGAATAGCAGATTATGTGGCGACAACTTTTGACATCTGGAAGTTGAAAAAGGTAAGGATGCTAACAGTTTAAAGCAAGTTTCAGTATGTGGGGAGGGCACTGGCCTTGCAAGCAGCTGACCAGGTTCCACTCCAGTACCACGTAGGGTATCCTGAACCCACTAGGAGTGATCTCTGAGCATAGAGCCAGGAGTAAGCCCTGAGCAACTGCCAGGTATGGCTCCAAAAAATCTAAAACAAAAGCCCCCCCCCCCCCAAACTAAGCCTCTGAAACCTTATGAATTCATAAGCATGTTATTTGATTTAGCCTTTTAAGTGGTTTTTAGCAGAATAGCAGAAACAGGAGCTCATTGTTTTTTTTTCTTGGGTTTTCTTGTTGACTTAGCATGTGGTTTCTTGACCCTTCTCTCTCTGGAACAAGAATCTTGATGACTGAAGTTTGTCATTTTTAATTTTTGAGGGTTGATCTGTATTGGCCATAGTCAGAGTTACTTCTGGTCTTGGCTCTGTTCAGGAATGATGCGAAGGAGGCTTGGAAGTCTATATACAGTGCCAGGGATTGAACCTGGGTTATTCATGTGCAAGACACTTGTCTTACCTATTGTACTGTCTCTTGCTCCCATTTTATTTGTTTTGTTGTTTTTTGTTTTCAGAGGGTTGTATAGTATTTTTTAAATTTATTTATTTATTTTGGGTTTTGGGTCACACTCGGCAACACTCAGGAGTTAATCCTAGTTCTGCACTCAGAAATCGCTGCTGGCAGGCTCGGGGGACCATATGGGATCCTGGGGTTCAAACTGCTGTTTGGCTACATGCAAGGCAAATGCCCAACCACTGTACATTCTCTCCAGCCCCTAGTTGTATAGTATTTTTGTAGGAAAATTAGGAATCATCTGATTTTCCACTTTTTCTTTGTTAAACTTAGAATAACAAAGATAAGTGATAGTACAGATGTATGCTTTTAAAGATGAAAATATCACCACTTAATGATTAAATCAATTTTTTATTTATGGGAAATGCTTTATTTCTTCTTATAGGAGACCTTTTTAGTCCAAGGGCTGTGCTAAAAAGAAACACACCCAGGACCGATAGCAAATCAGTAGGGCACTTGCCATGTAAGTGGCCAACCTGAGTTCGGACCCTGGAATCCCATATGGTCTCCTGAGCCTTTCAGGAGTGATTTCTGACCACAGAGCCAGAAGTAGCCCCTGTGCACCACATGGTATGGCCCCTAAGCAAAACGAAATAAATACACACAAAGGTAGCAGCTGGTAAAATACATTTCATAGAGACCAGTGGTAACAGGGCTAGATCACAGGTAGAGTCACCTTGGGAGGAATGGTGAGTGTTGGGTTTATAATGGAAACTCACTTCAGAAAGAAGCACCAGAAATGAGTGGAAAATTTATATTAACTATGGTATTTCAGTGTTACCACTATACAATATAAAAATTAATTTGTTTTTAGAAAGTTTTGAGTTGTGTCATATTTTACAATTTAGAAAGTATTGGAAGAAGGAGAACTTAAAATTGAGTTGATCCTGTAAGTATTTAAAATTTATTTCCAGACCTGTTTTATGAAAAGTTGTAGGAAAAGATTATTTTTAAGGAATTATTCTATAGTGAAACAGATATGGAAACTACTTCATACTCTGATTCTCAGCTTATATATATATATATATATATATATATATATAAAGATTGTTATCTAGGTACGTGATCCAATAATGAATGAAAATTTTGTGCAGAAAATTTAATTATTTGGGAGGCCAGATAAATAGAATAGTGGGCAAAGTGCTTGTCTTTGATGAGACTGGCCTGGTTTATATTGGTCCCTGGGACTCCATAACCTGCCTGGAATGATCCCTGAGTTCAGAGCCAGGAATAAGCCCTGAACACTGCTAGATATGTTCCAAAATACAAACAAACAAACAAAAAAACAGAGAAAAGTTTATTTCTCTTTAGTGAATATAGTTGATCAGGAAAGTTGTATTGTCATTTCAGTTATTTTGATCTAAGAAGTTGTTAGCAGAATACTTTTACTGTTAAAGTTTTCCCTTGAATCTCTCTCTTTCTTTTTTAAAGATTATTTTCCTGCTCATTTTATATGAAAACCTTGGCTTTCGACCTGTTGATTTGATGGACTTACTTGTAAAGAAAATAATTGAAGACCCTGGCTTCCTAAATATGAAAAGCATCATCTCAGTGCTTCAGATATTCTCTTCTCTCAATCACATTAACGAACAACAACCTCCAGAGTATGTACTTGTCCTTTTTCTACTTTTTCTACTTTTTATACTGCTGCACAGCATACTTAGAGCAGTGATTGCAAATCCTTGCTTCCATGGCCATCGTTCGTATCAAGAACTAAAACTATTGCTTACCAATTTGTATGTTTAAAGATAATTTCCTTAGTCTTGCTTGTTTTCTTTGTTCTTTATGATTTATTCAGCAGAGGGGTTTTCATTGCAAATTTGTCAAGCATATTTTCTAAGCTCCTTAGGTCATGAGCAGAACTGTTCCTTTGGTCCAAAGCTCTGAGCATAACTATTCCTTTGCTCTCAAACAACAATTTTGTATTATTTTTGTTTTAACCAGAGCAGTATTTCTCCTAATAAACAGGACATCTTCAGACAAAACCAGGCTTTTCCTACCTCTGCTTTTCACCAGCTCAACTCTCACATCATGTAGAGAATCTCATTTGTTCAAAGGGTACTTAACAGCAGAGTCTCTAGAGATATGTTGCTTAAATGTGTCTCAAGTCTGCCATTCCAAGCAACTTTGCTTTTAGAAAGAGACTTATGGATGCCTCAGAATTCTCATCTCTTCAAACAACGGGAAGAAATTAGCATTATTTCCAACCACATTGGTTTTCAGAGGATGGATTGAACTGGTTTCTGCTCATTTCTTAAGTCCCAGAGTATGTAATTACCCTTTTCTTTACTTTTTCTACTGTTATACACATGTTTAGAGCAATGACTGAAAATCCTAACTTTCCACGTCAATGCCATTATTATCATATGGGTATGGGACTTTGTATAATTTTCCTTGATTTATTCTTCTGACAAAAAAAACTGGGGCATTTGGCTCCACACTTATTCAGCTCTTGACTGCCCTTCCCTGCTCTGCACTCCACATCCCACCATCTAGGGCCACGTCACTGTTGTCACCCGGCCCTGTTGGATTCTTCTCACCCGCTGAACTGTTGGCTGTTCCCTAGGTCCTTGGTCTCTGCATGGGCCCAGGGACAGGTGCTGATCAACTGGAGTGAAGATTGAAGAACTCGGAAGAACTTTCTTTCTTCTTTCTTTTCCTAATCTGCTTACCCCAGAGTTCTCAGGCATCTTCCTTTACATCTGCATTGTCAGTCAGGCCTGATTTCAGGGGATCCTTGTCTCTGCTTTGAGACTCCATACCCTGTGCCTTACTCTTTAGTCACTGGTATCCACACACTGTTACACAGACAGCATGTGCTTCTCTGTGTTTCATAGGCTTACTAGGCTCTCAGTGATATTCCTTTTCCCCATCTTATCCATCTAGTAAAATTATTCTTATCAGTCTCTCCTCCATACCACTTTGCACTTAAGAAAATAATCAGTAATGATATGTAGCTTATGCCCTAAGAATCAGGCAAAAGTAGATTGAGAGGGTTTCGACACCACTTTTCATTGATAATCATTGATAATCACCATGGTCATGGATTTGAATCTTTCTCCCTTACTTCTGGTTGAACTGCTTTTGTTATCCTAAATACCATACTCTGGGTGGTATGGTTAGACATATAGTTTTTTTCACTCAGAGTACTGGTAGACAGGTTTTTTTTTTGTTTGTTTGTTTGTTTGCTTGTTTTTTGTTTTGGGGTCACACCTGGCAGTACTCAGGGGTTACTCCTGGCTCTCCGCTCAGAAATTGCTCCTGCAGGCTTGGGGACCATACGGGATGCCAGGATTTGAAATACCGTCCTTCTGCATACAAGGCAAACACCCTACCTCCATGCTCTCTCCGGCCCCTGGTAGACAGCTTTAATTACTTATAGCACTGTAGTGTTGTTCTAGATATTAGAGATAAAAATCTAGATGTTATATATATTATAAATATTATATAATATCTATAATATAATAATAATAATTTTATTTATAATAATCCAATGCCTGACAGTTTGAACTGCATTGAAAGCTGTGGGTTCTGCCATGGTTCAACCACGACCTTGTCTTGTGTTTTTCTACTTAACAGCCCACTTTTATCTGTTTCTCTTTAGGTTCCTAGAAGTCCTGACTAGTACCCTAACAGGTTATCTTCACCACATCTCTTCAGAAAGCCTGCTGAGTGCCATGTATTCCTTTTGCCTTATGAATCACTTTCCCCTGGTCCCTCTTAATCAGCTACTCAAAGAAGATGTCATCAAGGAACTTCTGAGATCAGGTGAGAAAGCAGAGCACAGTGGTGACTCACTGAAGGCAGGGCCACTAGCTGCCCTGTGATTCTTGAACAGAACTATAGGGCAGTGTTTGTTGTTTAAAACATGCTGGAAAAATGCTAAAGAAGAAAGGATGGAAGGCAGAGGTCAGATCTCCAACCAGCAAACTAGTGGAGCCTCTTTCGATGGCCGATGCTACATAGAAGACAGGGATCATTATTCTTTTTATTTACACTTACTGGGCCTAGTCTAGTTCTTCGTGTGTTAAAGGGGTGTGTGCTTCTCAGTGCTTATAGAGTATCACCTTTGAAGCAAAATCAAGTCAGCTTGTGTGACTAGAGGAGGTACTTGATTACTTGTGACCCTTGACAAGAATATAAACAATCACATAAAGAATCTACCCAACAGTTGTCAAAGTAGAAGGGACTTTATTAATTCTTGGAATCAAGTTATCTGTCCACTTAAACGTAAAAGTTCATTAGGCAAGGCGCACACATTTTGATGATAGGAAAATTGAGTAGTTTATATTCTTTTTATTTGGCCATTGGGGAGTGGGGAGCCCTACACTGTGGCTTAAGTTCTGGCTTTGTGCTCAGGGATCATTCATGGTGGAACTCAAAGGACCATATGGGGTGTTAGGGATCAAATTGCATCAGCCATGTACAAGGCTTATGTGCTTGACTATTTCTCTGGCCCCTGATTAAATTATTTTAAATCAATGCCATACAATTATGAGACTTGAATTCTAATCTCAACTCTGCCTTTAATCTTGAGGCACTTGCACATTTTGGGTGTGTTTCCTTATCTATGTAATAACAGGCTAAATTACCTTCAAAATAAACAACTTTGAGACTTAGAAACAGTGTCAGGTACTTGCCATCGATCTAGATACTGTGGGAAGAAGCTAGACAGAGATCAACATATCATCAGATTTATGGCGCACAATTAGAATTTTATGGATGCTAATGCTGTAGTGGTATTACAGGTATTATATATATGTATATACATATATGTATAATATATATACACTCCTGATAAAAATTGAGCATACTTTTAGATTTTAAACATGGCACTAGCCAGTATGCTCTGTCACACAATAATAGTGCTTTAGACTTCTAACTGCAGCTCTAAAATGTTTTCTTCACTTTACATGTTCTTTTTTAGGGGAGAAGAATGTACGCAAGCTCTCTGTTTTGGACAGTTGTCTAAAACTCGATGATGTTCCTTATCACAAGGCCATAGACTTAGCCCTACCACAGCTCCCAGCCGTGCCACTGAACCCAAATGGGAAGGTAGCAGAGGTGCTCAGGAGCCTTGTGGGAGAAGGATGCTTCTCGAGAAATGTCCGATTGCAGCATCATTATTATATTGGTAGGGATTACCTATGATTTTTATTTTATTTATTTTACTTTTGTTTTTCCTTCCTGAAAAATAATGGGGAATTTGTTAGGGCAGTTTTGTGTCGTACAGTGTGGCCTTGGGCCAGTTCTTCCTGAGTTCAGATGCTTGTTCTGCTGTGAGCACTGTTTTGGTACACTTAAGCAGGCTCCTTTGATTTAAGCAATCCAGGGGCAACAATAGTGCTCATGACAATGATAGAAATTAAATCCAGATTGGCAACAATGCAGTATACTTGTATCTGGCCATTATTGTTCTTGGGACTTGCGCTATGTGATGCGGTTGAAAGGCAGTCCCTTTGAGTAGTGTTTGAAAGACTGATGGATGTTATTTTCTTGCAGATTTTGAAATCCGATTGGATACTAACAAGAATCAAGCGCTTCCATTTTCTGACACAGATGCGGTCACTTCTGCCGATATTCAAAGGTTGCTTTCCTGTCTTCATTTGTGGTGTTATTGGAATTTAAACGTATAATGCTCAAAGGTTTTATATTCAAAAGCAGTTATATACTATACACATATTTTTTTTTCATGAAGCTTGTAATGCAACAAGAGGCTTCTCATCCACCGGGCTGCTTCTACATAGACTTTTTCTGTGTATACTTTCCTTAAAGAGCTGGACTAGTGTTAGGCCATATAATGAAATAGATTTTATTTTTTAATTAGATTTTTAAGTTACATTGATTGATTACAACTGATACACAGTTGTAACAACCAGTGAAATTTTGGCAAGATAATGTGTCAGTGATCAGAGAGAATAAAGGCTTCTGTATATCTGAAATAATAGATATTTTGCTGTAACACATGAGCACCTTTCTAATGGTAGAGGACCTCCAGCTTGTACATTAAATGGTATTTCATGAAGGGAAAGACATAGTCTTAGTTATAGGCTTAGTTATAGGTTTTTTTCTTGATGCACACACTACAAATAGGTTCTCTCTGGGAGAAATGTGATGCTACCCCACGAGAGAATGTCCTGCCTTTTGAACAGGAGCATAAAATTCTTGCACATACCCACCATCAGACCAGCTGGCTAGGAAGACCCTGCATGGCCTTGTGGAGTACATGAAGATGAGGCGCCTGAATCCTGACTGCAGGGTATCCAATCTCCTCTTTGCTGTGTAGAACAGGCATATTCACAGGGTTAAGAAAAGTAAAGAAGGGGCCTGAGCGATAGCACATCAGGAAGGGTGTCTGCCTTGTATATGGCAGACCTGGGTTCATCTTCAGTCTCCCATGTGGTCCCGTGAGCACTGTCATTACCCCTGAGTGCAGAGCCAGGAGTAACCCTGAGCACCTCCAGATGTGGCCCAAAAACCAAAAGAAAAGAAAAGTTGAGAAAGCTATCTGCCATTCTCAAAGCTTTTTGCCCATCCCTCTCTGTTATCATGCATTTCTCTAACCTTTCCCTTTTTCAGCTGCTCTTTTAGTATATGTGTTATCTTCCTCCTGTCATAAAAAAAGAGAAAAACCATTTTTATTCTGGGCTTATTTAAAGGTCACTTTTGAGGTGCCCAGTGCCTGCCATGAGTGATCTCTGAGCACGGAGCCAGGAGTAAACCCTATACAGGGCCTTGAGTGGCCCACCTCTCTCTCTCTCTCTCTCTCTCTCTCTCTCTCTCTCTCTCTCTCTCTCTTCTTTCTTCCTTTCTTTTCTTCTTTCTTCCTCTCTTCTTTCTTCTTTCTTTCTTCTTTCTTTCTTCTTCTTCTTTCTTTCTTTCTTTCTTTCTTTCTTTCTTTCTTTCTTTCTTTCTTTCTTTCTTTCTTTCTTTCTTTCTTTCTTTCTTTCTTTCTTTCTCTTTCTTTCTTTCTCTCTTTTAGTTTCTATCTCTCTCTCTCTCTCTCTCTCTCTCTCTCTCTCTCTCTCTCTCTCTCTCACACACACACACACACACACACGTATACACACAAGAAAGTTCACTTTTCTTTTCCAGGGCTCTGCTACTCTGGCATAATAATATGACATAGTAACTTGCCCTATCTGAACTTTCCTCCAAAATAAACAGTTTCTCTTTCATTGTACCAGGTAATATCAAGAGTGAGAGTAAGAGGAAATAGGACATAAATGTAATTTCCCCCGTGAATTTTATCTTTCCCAAACACCAAGAACAATGGGGAAAAAAATCAATTGTGTCTTCTACATTTTTTTATACACTTGTTGTCTCATTCTTAAACAATCTAATAATTCATCTTTCACAAGCTGCTCCTTCTAGATTGTAAATACTGCTGTTTCTTTGTTTTTATTTTTAGACTTATTCCTGGCTCTATACTCAGAAATGTCTCCTGGTGAACTTGGGGGGCCATATGGGATGCTGGGGAGTAAACCAAGGTCAGCCACAGACAAGGCAAATGCACGACCCACAGTGTTATCTCTTTGGCCCCCAAAATACTGCTCTCAAGAGACAAAGTGTACAAGGGGATATGCATTTGATATTATCTACTCGTAATAAAACTAATGATGTCAGGCAGTACTAACAGTGTACAGGAAAGCCTTAATTTAGGATACTTTCATAGCTAAACCTTTTCCTCAACAAGACTGACTTAAGATGACAGAGACAACACAGGGACACTTATTGTGTAAAATACGATAAGTCTTGGGCTTCAGAAGCAACCTTCAGTACTGGAATATCTGCACACGAATGAGAAGGATGCAAAGGAGGACAATAGGGAAAGATGAGGTCTTTGTCACATAGAGACTCCAACTTCTAGATCTCCAAAGAACAAGAATGCAGCAAGATTAGAAAGACTCATCTCTGCTTAAAATAATCAATGTACAATGTCATTCTAGACTGTTGTGAGGGATTGCACTCATTTTGTTGCTTGTTTTTATTTCCAGAGTAGCTATCCTTTGTGTTCCTAAATCTGTCTACTGTTTGGATTCAACTCATCCCAAAGGATTATTTGCTTTGAAAATTCGGCATTTGAGGGCAATGGGTTTCTACGTGATCTTGGTAAGAAAAATCATCTACGATATTCCTCACTTAGGGATGTTCATGTGGTCAGGAGTGTTGTGGTTGAAGTTGGTCACCAGGAGTCTGAAAGACTCAACAGTTTGAACTTTCTGAACTCATCTTATTGCTGCTTTCTTTTGAAAAGAATGTTCTTAAGGCATGATTCAGTGTCTGGGGGGCTAATCACTGTCACTCACTCAGGGACTGGGTAATTTTCCTGTTTGGTTAACTCTTTCATGCCAACAGAACAGTGGAGGGTATTACCCTCTGGCTCTGATTGGTTTTTGGTGCCTCTGCCATTCTAGAACATTCACTTCAGATATGTTTGAATAATAATCTTACAGCTAGATTCTGTTTTTTTTTTTTAATTTTGGATTTTGGGCCACATCCAGTGGTGCTCGGGTTACTCCTGGCTCTGCATTCTGAAATCGCTCCTGATAGGCTTGGAGGACAGTATAGGATACCAGCGATTGAATCCAGGTTGGCCCTGTGCTAGGCAAATACCTGCTGTGCCCCAAAGAGTCTTAAATATTTATATGAAGTCTAGGATCTCTGAAAGTGCTACTCCCATGGCCTTGAATGTAGGTGAAATGTAAACTTTGAAAACTTTCACTGTAGGTACTTTGCTATCTAAAGTTGCCTTTCCTGTAGATTGAGTTTGCCCCTTTGGCTAAATAGGCCAAAATTTTAGATTCTCATTTATTTTGATTTGACGTTATTTTAAAATGTTTGGATCTCAAAACTAGCCTTTGTTTTTACATATCTTCTTGCAGACTAATTGTTTTCCCTTTCTTTAATAAAGCTCAATAATTGGGAATTGGAGAAATTAGAGCTAGAGGAAGCGGTCGCAATTGTGAAGACTGAGATCTTTTCAGAGCAAGCCCTTCCTGCTGCCGATGTGAATTGATGGAGCTTGGGTTAAAAGACAGAAGTGATCTTTCCAGAGGAGGAGACATACATTTATGAAAATAACTTTAATAAAGATTCCAATTCAGTTATTTATGGAACTCACATGACTGCTCATTGTCACAAATGTTAAGCATGGAAAAATTAGAATTATTTTTAACCTCCTGCAAAAGGCTGAATAATTTTTGTTTTGTTTTTGTTTATTGGTAGTGTTCAGGGATAACTTTTGGCTCTGTGCTCAGAAATTATGCCTGGGAGGTGCTCAGAGGACAATATGGGATGCTGGTGATAAAATCTAGGTTGGGTACAAGCAAGGCAAAATTGTCCTCCTCAGTGTGCTACTGCTCTGGCCCAAGACTGTACGTTTTGTGCACTCAGATTCATATGTTGGAGCCTTACCCCCAAAGGTATTTGGAGGTACAACTTGAAGATAGATTATGTGGATGAAATATCTCAGAAGTAGATTAATACTGTCTTTATAAAAATGACACAGTTTTCTTGTTACTGCTGCTCTGTGAGTACCTAGTGATAAGAAGACAATTTGTACTAGGAAAGAGATAGTCACTACATAGTGAGTCTGCCCTTGCTTTCCTCTGGACCTTCTAGCCCTCAGACTGTGAAAAATACAGTTTTGCTGTTTCATAAACAACCAGTACCTTGGTACCTATAAACACACACACACACACACACACACACACACACACACACACACACACACACACACACGCATGCACACACGCACGATCATCCCAAACACCTTGCTATTTACAGATATTATCTTACTATTACCTTCATTCTCATAGAATTAGCTATTATTTTTATTCTCTCTGGACTTGCCTGTATCTCTTTTATGAGGAGATATTATTTGCCTAAGATGGCACAGATAGCAGGATAGGACTTAAGTCTGAATCTGAGTCATAAGTCTCTATGAAAAAGGTACTTGAAGACCTCTAAGTTAACAATTAAAAAGAAAAACTCCAGCAATTACTCCAACTGTCCATTTTTTTTTTACTATACCTAGCTTGCATTTAGAGAAGGTTAGTGCTGAAAGGAACTTTGAGCAATTTTTTAGTCCTCCCTTATTTTATGGTTGAGAAAGTTTCAGCTTCAAGTACTTGATTTTTCTGAAGGCCCAGCTATGTCTCTTGACTTCCCTGTCATTTCACCCTCTGCTGCTCCTTAGCTTGCTTTTGATGCTGCATTTTGATTTAAGATCAATTATTACCGAGTTCTGCGCACTTGAACAAATAATTTAATCCTTAGAAGCTTTAGAACAAAATGAAAAGCATTCTGCTCTCTAGTTAAGAGTCATTCCTTAAATATTAAGGGTGTCTCTTCTCACAGTCATTATAACTCCTACTGAAACTCATGTGGTGGGCTATGTCATATTAAAACACCTCTGGACAGCAAAGAAAGCCATGATCAAAAAGAGAAAGCAACACTGGGAGAAGATATTTCCAGATCACCTATATGATAGAGACTATATTTAAAAATCTATAAAGAACAACTCAGTAGTAAAACAAAATAGGGCCATCCCATTGAAAAATGGGCATAGGATCTAAATAGGCAGTTTCCCAAAGATGACAGTGGTGGCTAGCAGGTACATGAAAGGGTGCACTCCGCCACTAATCACCAGAGAAATGCAAGTTAAAACCTTAATTAGATATTTACTCACACCTGTCAGATTGGCTGTTCTCAAGACCATGAGTATTGGATGTGGAGAAGGAGTTACAATGGGGGTTAGGGGTGTAAATAAGTATAGTCATGGAAAACAGAACGGAGGCTCATCAGAAATTAAAATAGCTACCAGATGACCCAACAAGTGCCTAAAAATACTAACTCAAAAGACCTCATGCTCAGTGTGCGTTGACAGTAGTTCAGATATGGGAACTTATGTTTGTAAACGTACAACTATGGTGGAACTGAAGAAAGAATGAAATGGTCCCATCTACTACACACAGGTAGGTCTTACTTGCATTCTAAGTAAAAATCTGTCCGAAATTCAACTGTAATCTCAAGTGGACTCTAAAAATCTACTGACCTCTGTCAGGAGCCCAGGAAAACCAGGTCTGGAGCAAGTATTACTGCAGGAAATAATCCAAGCAAAGTTGAGAGTGAAATAAATACACATGGCCAAATAGAAATCTTTCTTGTCAAGCCAAGGGAGCACTGCCTGCCAGACTGCAGTTTTTATTGAGTACAGAGACCACCTCCAGAAAGGGGAGTAAGGACAAAGCCTATCCGGAGCCAGTCCCACCTAGGTTTGCTTAAGATATGCTAAGTAGGAAAATCTCTGTTTTCGGTAAAACCAAGTTGTAAACAAACATAAAGAAACCAGGGATGATTTTTGTTTTGGGTGGAACCAAATCATAAACCAGTAGATCTTGAAGATACAAAGGACAAATTAGTGGGTGCCACAGGCCAAGGGTGGGGATGTGGACACTGGGTGAAAGTAGTCAAAAGTACAAACTTGGTTATGAAATAAATCCTGGGCATTGTCGTATACTGCATGATGATTATTGCTGGTAATACATACAGTGTAGTACAGTCCAAGTTTGCTAAAAAGAGTAGATAATAAAAGTTCTTCGCACAGATTTTATAATTACAAACTGTTGCATGAAGGTTTAATGATCATGAAATAAAACAAAATTGACTTATATTCCTGAAACTAAGATAATGCTATCTTTCAACTACATCTCTTTTTTTGTTGTTGTTGCTGTTGTTTTGTTGTTTGGGCCACACCCGGTGATGCTCAGGGGTTACTCCTGGCTATACGCTCAGAAATCACTCCTGGCTCTGGGGACCATATGGGATGCTGGGATCGAAGGAGGACCATCCTGGATCAGCTGTGTGAAAGGCAAACACCCTACTGCTGCACCATCACTCTTGCCTCTACATCTCATTTTTTAAATAATTAAGTATAGTTGATGATTTTACTCCCCCATGCCCTCATTTTAAGGCATTATGTGATTTCTTACTCCCCTTTTGACTAACAACAACAACAACCTGAAAACTTGGATTGATTTCATGGATCATCTCTTAAAATTAGAGAAGATTATCAGAAAACAAACTGCAATTTTTTACATCCAAAGTGTACTTGCCTTTACCCTTCATTTTAAAATGAATGAACCTATTATATTAGTATGTGACTAATTACAGTAACTATGAAAAAAATGAGTTCATAGGTTAAGACTTTATTCTGGTGATATGCGAGTCAGTGGAATTTACCTTTTGAAATTAGATGGATGAAAAAGACTTCAATATTTTTATCTAAATCCTTATTCTTGTTTGCTTGCTATTTGGAGCAGTGTTAAAGATAATGTTGTTTTAAAATTCTGCTGATATCATAATTGTATCAGTTATGCACAAAGACAACATCAAGATAAGGGGCACTACATGATCTATTTATGACTTCTATATCAAAAGCTCCTCCAGGTCGATAAGGAATGAGAACATTATAAAAAAGAACAAGGAGCTGATTGCTGTGAAAAAATTTAGGTGCAGTAATCTGAGATATGCTCCTTTAAACACACATTTTTTGCCTTTCACATTCACAGTTATTTTTTTCCTTTAAGAATCACAGCATTGTCAAGGTTGAATGCTTTGGGCTAGGCAGCTGCTGTGAGTAATAGAATCTTTCTGCAATGCATTTGCAGGCCCCCATATTAGTAAAAGTAGCTCTATTTGAGCTCTTTTAGAGTATAAGTGACATTTAAACAGGCTATATTTAAATATGTAGTTCATTAAGTTTCTATGTAATACATAGGGGTTGGTTGTGTAGATATGTGACTATAGTGCCTTTTTTGGATATCTCAAAACATAGACACATAAGTAAACATATGATAGGTCTATATGGTGTCTACCTAGAGCTGTGTTGGGACATGTTGCCTAGCCCTTCTTCAATCTCAAATGACAGAACCTTTCCATGGAATCATACAGAGATGTCCTGCTCTGATCCTTGCAGGTATGTGGCTCACTCAGCAGCAGGTGCTATAGTTCAAGTTATTGAACACATTAATTAAAATATTTTTAGTGAGGTTCTGTGATGTTCAATACTGACATTGGTGGTTTGCATGCACAGAATTCTTTTTGTTTGTTTTGGGGGGCTTTGGCAACAACTGGTGATGCTTAGGAGTTACTCCAGGATCTGCACTCAGAAATCACTCCTTGCAGGCTCTAGGGACCATATGGGATGCCAGGGATCAAACCAGAGCCTGCCGCATGCAAGGCAAATGCCCTGCCCACTGTGCTACTGTTCTGGACCAATTTGCACAAAATTCTAACATTACACTTATCACCAGTGTAACTAACCCTCCTCCCCCAAGAACCCCAGCATCCTTCCCTTTCAACCCTACTCCTTTAACCCCCAGCTCCATTGTGTGATCTGTTCTCTCATACAGCTGCCTTTGGGCATCCATTACACCCTTGCTGTGTATCTTCATAGCCTATGTATTGGAGTTCATTCTGTATCTGTCCTTGTCTTCCTGCCTGACTTCATGCAGCATGATATGCTCTAGTTCCAACTGAGCTTCTGCAAGTTGCATGACCTTATTCTTTCCTAGAGCTGCCTAGGGTTCCTTGCGTAGATATACCATGACTTCTGAATTGTGACTGCACACATGCTTGACTTCACATAACACATTTGTTCAGATAAAGGAAGCTCTGTGAAACTGAGGGCAACTGAGCCATGAAACCCAGGATGCTGCCTTCCTTGGACATCTAGTGGGGACTTCTACTGCTAGTGGGGCTTGTGCTCACCCTGAAGACAACCCAGAGACTCGGGCAATGGCATCTTTTAACAAAGTTACCCATTGAGCTGTCAGTGTATTTTAGCTCACTGGGGAGGTTCTGAAAACTGGTCTCAATGTTTCCCACCTTCTGTGTCTGAATATTCTAGTTGTGACCCAGCTTCTGCCAAGCAGACAGACCCATTTAAGATGAAGAAATTCAGTGAGATGTGAATCGTATTTCTGGCAGCAGTCATGGGTATCTGATTTTTTTTTTTCTGATATGACAGGCAGTTGCAGAGTCTCCTAGTTCTGTGAGGCCAGCTATAGAGAATCCTTTTCTTTTGTGGGAAGGATGCTCCTCAACAATGCTCAGGGATCATGGGCACCACTCCCAGAAGCACTCAGCCAACTGTGCAGAAGGTTCATCCAGGGCTAAGACTGGAGGTGGTGGTGGAACTGCTCAGGTTCCGTGGTGCCAGAGACCACGCATGCTACAGACTTCCCTGCTGGGAATGACAGGGGTGGGACCTGTGTCTCATACATGTCAAGCATGCACCCCTAACCCCTGTGTTGTCTCATGGCCCCTGGAGTGTTGTTTGCAGAGGGAATAATGGAACATTTTCAGGACGTTTTTTGCTTCTGAATTATGTGCCAAGGTTACAGATCTGAAAATCCAGTTTTGTGGTGATAGTTTGAGAACAACTGGCAGTCAGATTAAAGACCACTTTTCAGGGGCCGGAGAGATAGCATGGAGGTAAGGCGTTTGCCTTTCATGCAGAAGGACAGTGGTTCAAATCCCAGCATCCCATATGGTCCCCCAAGCCTGCCAGGAGCGATTTCTGAGTGTAGAGCCAGGAGTAACAGAGTGACCCCTGAGCACTGCCAGGTGTGACCCAAAACCAAAAAAAAAGACCACTTTTCAGTGCCAGTGAGGAAAACCCAAGGAAACTTGTGCAAAAAAAACCCCAAACTTAATGGCAAAGCACATTGTATGTGTGTATGTATGCATGTATGTATATATGTATGCTTTTGGGTACATTTGGCAGCACTTAGAGGTTATTCCTGTATCTGCTCTCAAGAATCACTCCTGATGGGCTTGGTGGGGGCATATATGGGATGCCAGGGAATGAACCTGGTTTGGCACATGCAAAGCAAGTGCCCTACTCTCTGTGCTATTACTCTAGTCCCAAAGCATATTGTATTTAAATGAGAGGTTTAATTTCTATAACCAGCAGCCAAATACTCACTAATACAGAAGAAGCTGGTAGGTGCAGCTAGATTCAGTAGGAACAAAAAAACGGATGTGTTTACGCTAAAGAAATTCACTGAAGGTTTAGACATGCTTCATGTGCCAACCCACCTCCCTCCTTTTGATCAATTTTTCACCAAATTTCTTCCATGTTTTCAACTTGACAATTTGGCCAGTTCCATCATAGGTCATCTCTCTCAGCCCCATGACCCTCAGCACCTTGAAGTGAGAAGAAAGGCAGTATAAATAGCGCCCAACTTTCTACTCAATTGTCCTAGGAAATCCATTCCTTTTGCTTCAAAAAGAAATGGAGAAATATTTCAACTTCACTAAATATATAAATCACCCTTTGTTTTGTAAGTTTTATGTGAATTTAAAAAAAGTTCAATGTTCGGCTTTTAAAAATTACTTTATTTAAACACCATGGTTACAAGGTTGTTCATAATACAGTTACAAAGTTGTACATGATGGAGTTTCAGTCATACAATATCCAACACCCTTCACTAGTGCACATTTCCTGCCACAAATATCCCGTTTTCTCCTTCTCCCCATGCCGACTCTGGGGCAGGCATTTTACTCACACCCCTCTTCCTTTTTTCCCCTGTTTAGACACTGTGGTTTGCAATTTTGTTACTAAAAGGGTACCATGCATATCACTTTCTCTCCTTTCAGCACTCAGTTCTTGTCCAGAGTGCTCATTCCCAACTCTCATTGTCCTAGTAGTCCCTTCTCTGCCCTCACTGCACTTCTGGCTCTTTGTAACAAGCTTTCTACCATGGTCCTGTCCTCTTTGTCCTCATCTCTATTGTCTTTGGATATTAATACCACACTTTTTTGTAACTTGGAGGTGCTTGAATGTAGCTTATGTTTCTCAGAAAACACTCCACCTATCTTTTTCCTTTATCTTTTCTTTTTTAATATAATTTTTATTTTAATTATAGTGGCTTACATATTGTTCACAGTAATATTCCAGATACACATTTACATTGAGTCAGGGGAATTCCCACCACCGAATTGTCCTCCCACATCTGCTCCCATCCTGCCTCCCATATCCTCCACTCTCCCGTCAGGGGCTGCTAGAATGCGTGTTCCCTTCTGTGTCTAGTTTATTACTTAGTAGTCTTATAACTGTTTGGTCTTGATGCCTCCATTACTGCCCCCTCTAATTGGGAGGCGGGACTAGAAAGTTCAAGTTATGTGGTTTTGTTTGAGGAAGAGAAAAGTAATATAATAGGGTAAAAGTCAACTACGCCGATATGAGCAGAGTCATTCTAGAGGCTCTCATCCTTGATTTGAGGGACAAAGAGGAAAAAAAGAAGGTGAAACACCACAACAGTTCAAAAAGAGGAATCAAATAAGATATCCAGTGAGCACTGCAGCAATAAAAATATGCACTACATAGTTGCCATGGTCGTGAGATAGGAAATATGACAAGGCCGAAAAGGAAGAAGAGAAAAGAAAGAAAAAGTAAATATATAAATAAAAAAATGAACAACTACTTCAATATCCACCCCAAAACAAATAAATCGACAAAAACTAGATAAAAAAAAGAATTATTTAGTGTTTTTTGTCTCTTCCCCCCTCCCCTGCATAGGCACAGTAAATATTGGGGTCATTCGAAATGGGAATCCCCTTGGCCTAAGAGATACAGGTTTTTCTACCCTTGAATATATTGTCATGGGATTATCTATAGACTCCTTTCACGTTCATTTACTCTCTACCTATCTTACTTGATATTAGTCTCCAAGGAAATCAGCTAAAGATAAATGCTCTGGATGATCCTATAAAGTTGTGTCCATGGTTGTTGTCCTTGTTCCATCAGCACATGGTTGAAATGGAGCTTGTATTCGGTCCAGTTCACATACTGTTTTTAGGCCAACGTCCAGCTGTGCTCAGGGCTAATTTCTGGCTCTGTGCTCAGAGATCCCTCTGAGCAGGGCTCGAGGGACCATATGTTGTGCCACATTTGAGTTTAGGTCAGTCACATGAAGGCAAACACCTTACTCCCTGTACCATCTCCCTGGCTCCTAGAATTTTTTTTAATGCTGAAGATGAATATATCTTAGTTTCTCTCTAGCTGTCATCTTCTTCTCTTCTAAGATTCATTATTTTTAATTAAATGTTACTATATTTAAGGATTTTTATTTCCCTTTATATATTGATTTTATTCTAAAATATTTCAAAGTATCCTTGCACAGTGGATTTAATTTGTTAGAAATTGCAAGACATCACAGAGGGCAAATTTGATGAACTAAGGGTATAATTAAAGTCTAAATGCTAATGATCATTTATCAAGAGGCCTTTGTATGACAGGTACGGTGCTTGCATTTCACACCCTTAATATCATTCTGACCTGACTAGAACCCTATTTTGTGACTATTAATAAGTATCAACTTACTTTTTATAGAACAGGAGCTTAACATGATTTTCCTGGGAGAGCAAAAGGAGATAAAAGATAGTGCTGTATCTACAAGAAGAATCTTCCTCACCTGCAAAGCTTGTGTGTTAAGCTAGTATTTCTAATGACTTTTCTTATGTGTTCAACATTAAACTGGTATTTCTAATGGTTTTCCTGATAATTGCAATCACTTGCATAGTTGGTAAAAATATGAATGTCTTATCCTAAGCACATCAAGTAGAAATCTACAGAACAAAGACCTGAAAAAATCTTGCACTGTTGAGGTCACAGTATCACCACAACATTTTATTAAATAGGTCTCATGCATAAAGAGATTATCTGTGGCATTCACAGATATCTTTGAAGGCTCTTCACACAACAGAGACTCAAGTATAAGGAGCATTAGTTGAAGCCTATTAGTATTGGTTTCAAAGTGCTCTTAGATATCTATTTATTTGAATGTTCTGCTTTCTCAAGTCATTATGCATGAACGGATTTGTAGTTATGAAGAGGCAATTTGAATAGAATAAGGCAAGACAGCATTTTGCATCAGCCATAGGATAAAGAATTCTGCTTTGGGATCCTGGGTATGTCTGTTTACCTCTCTGAACCTTTTTTCTTCATCTGTAAAATGGGGGTGCTGGCATTGTTTGAAGGAGTATTGTAGAAATTATAAATAAAGATGAGGTTCAGGGTCTGGAGAGATAATACAGAGGGTGAGGAGCTTGATCTGCATGTAGCCAACCCCATGCAAATAAATTGGGAGCATCACCTATTTTTCCCTGAGTACTGCCAAGAGTAAACCCTAAGCATAGCCCAATGTGGTCCTACCCCTGCCCTGGTTGAAGGTACAGTTGAACCTTGAACCATACAGATTTGAACTGTGAGTATTCACTTATATGTGGATCAACAGCACCTCGGAGGGATGAAAATATGTTGACAGTGGAAATAAATGCCGGGTGAGGAAGAAGACATAGAAATAGAGCAGCACAGAACACTGATGTCAGGCATGTCAGCAGAGGCTTTCAATTTCTCAAGGCTGTGTCTGACTTCTCTTACAAAATGAATCCTTCTATGATCTGGAAACCATAGAGAAATGGAACAGTAGAAGAGGAATTTGTACTTTTTAAACGTGAAAAAGAAAAAAATCAAACTCTGTTTCTAAAAAGCTAGACCAAGTGTACCTGCCTTTCTCTCCCTCTTTCTCTTCCTTGTCCTCTTTCTTCCCCTTGTCCACGTCTTTTGCCTCCACTAAGTCAGCCAATAAGGCCTTCTCTTCTTCCTCTTCAGTGTACTCAGCATGCATGTGAGGAAAACGAAGACCTTTATGAAGATTCAGCCCAGATAAGTGAATAATAAACAGAGAACAGGTGTGAATTACAGTTCTCATCATCACCAAGTCATCTGGTCCACAATAGCTAAATTTTAGAGGAGTCAAAAGCTGAGCGTAATTTTTTGGTAGTGGTTCTTGGTCTCTTACTCCTAACTCTGTGCTCCAGATTACTCCTGAAAGTGCTGAAAGGACCCATAGGTGCTGCTCAGATCAGCTGTATGTAAAACAAGCATCTTACCGTACCAGCTTTGACAAGGATCTTAATCAAAAGGGATTTGGAGTCCATTTTTTAACTCCATACATCAAGTGTCATCTGTGTATACCATGTCATGCCATAGCTGCTTAATGATAACTGAATGGATATAATAATAATAATAATAATAATAATAATAATAATAATAATAATAATAATAATAATAATTAAAAGCCAATTTCCCTTGGTGGTTGAAATGTGCACCACAACAATTGTCAGTCATTGCTGCATAATGAGCTGCCAGTTGAATGCTTCCTTTTGAATTAAATCTGGCGCTAAATATTAAAGTAGGTTTGCGAAGACACCTCCATGACCGTTCTCCTATAGATAAAGGGGGTGAGGGAAACCCATTATTTAAAGGAAATTTGGGGGTGGAACTTGCAAGATGAGAATGTCCGCTAGGGGGTGCTGCGTCCTTGTGAAAATTCAAGAGGCAAACTTGGTATTTTTAGAGGTCACTTGGTTGCTTCTGGTTTGAATTTTAAATAAGAACAGGACAGCTCCCTGGGATGTGTGGGAAAAATGACCAGGAAGAAAGAGTCTTTTTTAGCTGGATGGAACATACAATACTCTTGCCCGTGAGGCCCCCATAAGGTCTGGGTTTGCTTTAGTTGGAAATAGGAAACGGGGCTTAGGCCAAATTGTATTCAGTCTCAGGGAGCCAGGACAGAGTTTGACAGATAGAAAACCATTTATAACAGTGCCCGGGGAGGGGGGGACATTTCAGCGTGGAGGGCTAGTGCCAGCCCCTCTAGGGACTGGGTGTGGGTCTGAGAGCTGCTAGGTGCCCCCCAGAATATTCCCAGGTGCATGCCGATGATTTGTATTTAACCAGAATGGCCCATTTACTGCACTGTGTGTGTATAGCTGTGCATTCCTCAGTTCCTCTTGTTCTTTCCAATCTCAGTTTCTGGGCAACCTATTTTTCTTTCGGCATCAGAAGCGATCGCATCTGGGAAGTGAGTCTGATGAATTCTCTCTGGCAACCGGCATCTTTCAGGCTGCCAGGTCCTGGGGAAAGAAGGGAGCGAAAATGCTCTGGAGTTGGTGCAGAGCCAGCAGGTCTACCTGTCCTTGAGGTCCTGGTGATGGGTGATGGGGCGGGGGCTGGGCAAAGGCGCTACTTCTGAAACTCCATCTCCCCCCATCCCCTCCTCCCTCTGGGTTCATTTCCATTTTGGCAGGATGTGACTTTGGTTTCCAAGGGAAAGAGTTCACATGTATGAAAATGTCTCCGTTGCTCAAGTTGCTTTGTGTCCTCCACTAAAGCCCCTGCCATCACCCCCATCTCTCAACACATTTCCAAATGTGGTGTCTTTGGAAGGTAACCATGGCAACTAAGCTTATTCAGAAATGGCTGAATGGAGGCAATAAAGGGAGAGGTGGGCTTCATGGTATTTTCCACAGGGAACTCGGGGACACTGGGAATTCTAAGAAGTGGACAGAGGGAGGGTTGTTAACATGTGACTAGGCACTGTTCTTTGACGAGGCATTGGATTTGCGCACCTGACCTTACGAGATAGTCCTCATGAGCCTTTTGAACAGGTATCAGCATGGTTGCTCAGATGACTGGTCCATGGGGTGAATATGTTGGATTTATTGGTCCTGATATCCAAGAACTGTGGCCACAAATGTGCTCGAAAGTCATCGCCTGTATCCAACGTGTCAAGAGTGAGTCACAGAAACGTAGAAATTGTTTAGGACAAGTCTGGCCTCTGCCCCATCCATTAACCTCTTTCTGTCCTATGTACCTGTAGAAACTCTCAAGAGTCGGACAGAAGCTCAGAGCAGATCTTAGAGATTATTACATCCATTTCCAGGCTAGGGGATTGGATTGAGACACTTTGAAGTGAGGTGACATTCCCAAGGTCACAATTTTGGGGAAAAGAGAAATGGACTCCATCTCAAAATCATTTTTTATCTAGCTTTTTTCTAACCTTTTTACATGGTACTAGAAATTATTTCATCTCACCACTCATCTAACCGTTTACTTAGTCATCTGTTCTGTAATCATTTAAATGTGATATACTATATGTGATTGGTACAGGTTTCAGGATTAGAAGGGACTCATCAGGGATGGATTTTATTGCATACAGAATGGTGCTATCTTTGACCTGAATAATGTGGAAACACACTACAGAAGCATCCTCTTGGTAACAAGAGAGAGATGAATATATTCTAATTAATGTAAAACATGTCTACTTTATGTGTTCCAGATATGAAAGCATAAGTTTATATCCATAAACTGCCTACAACAATTGCAGAGAAAGATGGAATGCTTGGAATGTTAAACTTAATATAGTCAAAGACTCACACAAGAGATGCTAATCCTAGGAATCTGGAAGTTTCTGAGACAGGGAATCTATTCTACAGTATGTGTTTGCGTGTATGTATATATGTACACATGTGCGCATGTGCATGCACATGTGTACATATGTGCATTTGTGTGTACTGCTATGAAGTGAGAGTGCATGCAATGCGTTTTGGGAGTAAAGAAATTGTGGAGGGGGTGAGTGTTTACACTGCAAAAGGATGGGATTCAATTAAGCCAAGTGGGTCTCTGGGTAAGGGGAGGAAGGACAGAGAAAGAAGGCAGGTGCCTAGGCTGGAGGGCAGGGCCAGAGGGGGGCCAGGACTCATGGTTCACTCAGTGAAGGCAAGACTCAGGGCGACACACTCAGATGCTTCAACTTAAAGTCCTTTAAGGACTTGGGGCAGGCCATTGAACTTGGTGGGACCTGAGACAAGGCCTCTGACTATAACCTGGAGGAGCTCAAAGACTAGAGGCTGCTGGGAGCTGCTTGTGAGTGTAGAATAAGCAAATGGCAGTGGGAGAAGGGTTTGCACTTCTGGGCTCTGCAGGGGAGAGGGAGGCATGGATACGCACAGCTCCGGTGGATGCCTACAGATGCTGAGGAGGGTGGCAAGCAGAGTCATTCCAAAATGCACTTTCCCTAAGGACTTTCTGCCTGGCACAGCCAACACAGCAGAGGCAGCTGAAGAAGAAATGCTTGATTGGGGACAGGTTGGGGGGCACTTTGGGATCTAGGGCCACAGCTAGTGCGAAGGACAGTAGAGGTGATCAGCTATTTAACACAGACCCAAAGTCCTTCATAAAGGAAAAGCCAGGAATTGCACAACACCCAGTAGACCTTTGCGCCTGCCTAATTCTTCCTCTTCAACCTACTGAGGGGAGCACCAGGAGTGAGAGAAAAAAGAGGGGCACCTGAGCTTCGCCTGGGATGATCCAGGTGGCCCTGGGGACCTGAACACCACTAGCATGGGCCTGGATAATTCCTGCATGCAAGACCTGAGCAGAACTGGGCCTCACCATAAAGCACTGGTCCAGCTGTCTGACTAAGAATAGCCAGTAGGAGCCTTCAACCTGCTACTTGAACACTGCTTGGCAGTTGTTGAAGAGGAAGAATCACAAGCAGAGGAAGAAGAAGAAAGGCAAGAGGATCAACAACAACCAAGAGTAGTTGCTTATTATTGGTGTCAAGAAGGAAACCTCTGGTTGGGTGGAAAGGTGATGATTAGACCTGTGGATGGATATTTTATTTTAGTTTTGTTTTGGGTGGGGCACACTCAGCAGTGTTCAGAGGTTACTCTTGATTCTGCGCTCCAGGAATTATTCCTGGTGATGCTTGGGGGACCATATGGGATGCCAAGGATCGGATTTACATTGGCTGCATACAAGGTGAATGCCCTTTCCACTGTGCTATCACTCTGGACCCTGAAGATGGAGGTTTTAATATTCGAAAGCAAGCCTAGTCTGTTGCTCACAGGATGCCCAGAATTCTCTGATTTGTTCATAGATGTCCTTCCTGGAGGGAGAAAGAGGGAAGGCAGAGCCAGCATAAGGGATGTGGGTGTCTGTCTGCAGCTCCAGCTTTTTTGTCTCATCCAAGCTGCAGTTTTCCAAGGAACCTTCATTTTTCACTCTGGATTCAAAGGTTCCTTCTAGATAGAGTCTGTCCTCGGTGTCTTTTTCTCTTGTCACTTCTGGCTAAAGCTGGAGCTCTTCAGCTGGGTCTCAGCTTTTGTTGCAGGTCGATTAACCAAGAAGAAAGGATACTTTCTCTCAGTTGCAGGCTAGAGCTGGGAAATTCCCATAGGTGACTTTGTTGGCCCTTCGGGACAAATTGGAATCCAAAGAGAGTAAACATCCCAATTAGAGAGGAGAATCTCTCACCATAAAACACTCTCCCCTCCTGCCTGGAAGAACACACGCTGTCACATGGTGCGGGGCTCCAACCAGATGTATTCCTTGGCAATTACTCATGCTCACCAGGGCAAGGAGTTTCCCCTTTGTTTATTGTTTTATTCATGATTAACCAGCAGTGTAATGATAGGGTTATCATTGAAGACATGAAGAATGAAACATGTTTGAATGAAACATGAAGAATGAAAATGTTTGAAGTGCAAATTGCAGGCAAGATGCTAACCCTAGAATCTGGAAGTTTCCGAGGCAGAAAGAGTCTATTTTACAGAGTGTGTGTGGGAGGGGGGCTGGGGGTCCATGCACACATGAATGCATATGTGCATGTGTGTGTGTGTGTGTGTGTGTGTGTGTATAAAGTGATAGTTCATGCTACTTGGGGAAAAGGGAACTGCAGATGAGATAAGTTTACACTGCAAGAGGATGAACTAGAAAGGGCCCATGTGTTTGTTCGGAGAGTTTTCTGCCTAGGACACTGCTTTGCATTAAAAATTTGGAGTGCTTAGAGGTCCCATAAGCTGTTCTTTTCCTCACCCAGAATGAATATTAATCACTACCAGATCTTCAGGATATTTTATGCCTTTGTGAATCTACATGTCTTTGTTTTGGAGAGGTGGTATCTCTTTCAAAAGTTCCCTAAAATTCAGCATTCCCTGGGACTGCTATTGAGTTCTCAACACCCCTGACTCCTACTTTCTTTATCCTGAACCATGGTTAGGTCGTCCTGTGTGTAACTCATGATTTTTTAGGCCTAGACCTAAAAGGAAAATATATTTTCTTCCCTTGAACAAATGTGTTTTTAGGCCTATTTGCACACATAACAAATGTTCATCTTCAATATTCGACTTCATTTTCCACCAATCTTAAAAAAAATTGTTGCCTTGCAACTAAGACATTGATAAAATGGAGCTAAACACTCTAGAGTTAAATATAGGCATTAAGATGTAAAAACTAACCCTGAAAATTGTTCCAAAAACAAAAATATACCAAATATTTCAAACAATGACAGCCTCATGAAAATGAATATAGGGTGATTCTCCCAGGAAACTATTTTAGTCAAAAGTTACAGATATAATACATAAAATTAGCCACTATCTTTTAAGCTTTTTTTTTCCCCTCAAAGCTTAATAAAATGCAATAATCCACCGAGGAGATGAAATATTTTCTGTCCACTTTACAGTGGAAACCATTTTGTTTTTCCAGATTGGATTCTAGAGCTATGTGTTCTATGTTATAGAACCTGACACCAATCAGAGAAAAATATTTTTCATATTATTGTTCTATATTCATTTCTATTTAATTTATTTTAATTTTTCAGGGGGTTCAGGAGACATCCCTAATAGAATTCCATTGTGGGCACAACCTACAGTTCAGTGTTCAGTTGTGTCAATACAAAGCTACCTGAGCTAGGGGTTCTGGATTCTGGTTATCAGGGTTACATTCATGTGATGCTTGGGGTACCATTTGGCATATGGTCTAGCCCTTTGGAGTTATCTCCCCACTTGAAATTTCTTTTTAGATTTGTGCTTGGATGGGGAAATTTTATGACATAGTGTTCTATTGCATACTTTTTGTGAATGAAATTCATTTTGGATCAGAAAATTTTTCCCATTTGAAATATTTTGTCTTTTGTGTGAACTCTGTAGAAGTAGAAGAAATAGAAGAAAGGTCACAGGATCATGAGAGTTGGACTCCCCAGTTGTTTCTGCTATTCCACTTTCTAGGGTCATGGTTTCCTCATTGTATAGTAAGACATTTGAATAGAGCTTCTCAAAGGTATAATTACTTAATGAATGATTAGCAGAAGCTCAATTTTTCTTTTGGAGGAAGGGCACACCCTGTGATGCTCAGGGCTGACTCCTGGTTTTACACTTAGATATCACTCCTGGCAGTGCTCAGGGAACTAGATGGGATGCCAGAGATCAAACTCAGGTTGGCCACATGCAAAGCAAGCGCCCTACTCATTGTACTCTCTCTCTCTCTCTCTCTCTCTCTCTCTCTCTCTCTCTCTCTCTCTCTCTCTCTCTCTCTCTCTCTCTCTCATTAGCTTCAGAATCGTATAGTTCAGATCTTGTCCTTGTTCTCAACAAGGATATATGCTCCTAAGACTATAGGAGTGGGCCGTCCAGGGTCCGGGAATAGAATACACACTGCTTCATAAATCACACTCAGCTTTAAATCACAAGGCAAACAAAAGTTTTACACAGTTCCAGTGTCAGCGTATGGGATTTAATGAGCTCCATCTGCTTGACCTCTGGAAAGAAATACTTGGGAGAACTCTATCTGGGAAGAGTCTCAGGGCATTGGCATCTGGTGTGAGTTACTCAAAGCGAAGGAAACCGATCGCATTTTTGTCTTATTGCCAAGCCTGGAAAGGTAGAAAGATTGTGGAATCAGTGCGCTCACCTTCTGAGCTCATGCTGAAAGTGTTTGGAAAGTGTTCCAAATTTTCCCTCACTCTCCAGGAAGTTCTGATACTAAGAGTTTCACCCTAACTTTTCCCTCAGCTCTCTCCCAGGTGTGGTGGGGCCTCTCATCAAAAGCAGACAACTCAGGCCTGGAGCAATAGGACAGAGGGCAGGTGTTTGCTTTGAGTGCAGCTGAGGAGGGTCATCCCTAGTAGCCCATAGGATCCCCTGAGGGGTCTCGGGAGTGAAACCTGAGCAGAGCCAGAAATAAGCCCTAAGCACTGCAGGTGTGGCCCTCCAACCCTGCAAACAACAACAACAGCAGCAGCATGCCAGTGCCTTTGACCAGTGGACCTTGTTTCGTGAATTCTGCTACACTTTGAAAAATGTCTCAAACCCAGACATGAACATGCACAAATTCTCTTATGCACAAAAGGTTGGAAAATTTCCATGGATTTTGTAAGTGTTAATGCTAATAGGTTGGACCTGACCATGTTTAAAAACATTTTTTTTAGGTTTCTTGGTTTCTATTCCCCATCTAGGACTCCAGGTAAGTAGGGTCTTCAAATTTTCAATGGCATTTCTCACAGCCTTTCCACAGCAGATGAACCACCATCTTCTCCAGATGAACCACCACCCTTTTCCACTTGGAAGATGCCTATGACAGATCAGCCCAAGTCACATGATTCTAGGGATGTCTCTCCTACCTGCTTCTGCATCTGAGTGTAGTTGTGTGTTTTATCTCTTAGCTGAGAGAGAAAGAAAGGATGAAAAGTGCCCCTTTTCATGAGATATAAAAAGAAAGAGGAAAAGAGAAAGTGAGAGAGAAAAAGAAAGAGAAAGTGAAAAAGAAAAAGTGAGAGAGAAAGAGAAAGAAAAGTGAGAAAGAGAAAGATTAAAAAGGAAAGAATAAGAAAGTGAAAAAGAAAGAAATAAAATAAGAGAAAAGGCAAATAAGAAAGGGAGAAATAGAATTCTTCATAAGTGAAAATTGTCAGATTCCTCCCTTGACTTTCCCGAGTGAAGTCTGTTGGCTCTTGGTCACTGTTTGGTGAATAATGGGGAAATGAATGGATGGACAGAAAGAAAGACCTTGGAAATCAGGCACCTTCTCAACCCCATTTCTCTGGTTTTTCTTATATATGATCATTTCTGCTTATGCGAAGTTTATATGATTCTTCCATACTTTTTGGAAGCTATTATTGAAGGGTAAGAAAGCAACTGACATTCCTCTGGCCTCAGGAAGCTGACACAAGGCAGTAAAGTACCAAACCAGTAAACAGGCCAGGCAGGTTTTCACAAAAAATAATTTTTCTCCCCAAGCTCATTAGGTATATGGATGGTCCCTTTTCTAAGAGATGTGCTTTGAATGCAAACATTTTTGATACAATTTTGCAAGTGAATAGATCTCCCAAACTGCAACTAAACAAAAGCTTTGTTTTAGATATGCCTTTACAAAATGAGATTTGATTCTGATCTGTATGTCTTGACTTTTATTTTCATTTCAGTTCAATCTTGGAAACCCTGATATGTCCAAACTCTAAATCAGGTATTTTTTTCCTTAAAATCAGGTTCTGAAAAAAAAATAAGATTCATATTTTTAAAGAAAGATTATTTTTGGAAATTATTAGCACTGGACATCTTTAATAAAAATTCAGAAGAATTCATCGTGATATTTTATTATTAGCTTTTTAATTTTAATTGTTTTTGTTCGTAAGTCACACCTGGCTGTGCTCCTGGGTTACTCCTGGCTCAGAAATCGCTCCTGACAGTCTTGGGGAGCCATATGGGATGCCGGGAATCAAACCCGGATCCATCCTGGGTTGCCCACATGCAAGGCAAATGCCTTACCACTGTGCTATCATTCTGGCCCATCATAGTGATATTTTAATAGGACATAGTAGCTTTCAAATACACCCTCTTTTCCGAGCCTAGAGTAGTTTTGCAAAATGAATAGGGCAAAAATTAAGTAGAGAGATGTAGCTCACAGAGTCTAAGGAATTTAACCCAAGCCCAGAGCTAGGCAATGGCAGTGGGAGTGCCAGTTATGAGCCTCTGGGGAACCCCATCTCTAATTTTAAATATTTATGAAGGAAGAAGCACTCACATTGGAACATAACATTTTGGGGGACACATTTACAACTCTCAAATCTTCCAAAACAAAGGAATTCATATTGGAGAAAATGGTTACACCAGACACTTCTCTGGGTTGTTTTCATCATCTAATAAGAGCATGAGAGAAAATATAATTGAGGAAGGAAAGCATTTCCAAATGACCAATCATTGGTTGAAAAGATTTATCAAGAATGTAACTGAAATTACTTGGAGAGGACAACAAAGTATAGGATTTTCTGTCTTGCTTGTGTTTGAACGGGTTTTTCTCCATTCTCAGAGGGACTCAGACAATGATGAAGATGATCATGATGTCATTTTTTTGGACTAAAGATTAAGGTGGTAAACCTATAAGGAATACAGTTTGAAATAATGAACCATTGAAAATTCAGTAAATCAGGTGTTCCCGTTTAACATGCTCCTGTTAGAATAATGGAATTTGAGGGGTTGAAAGAGAGCTTGTTTCAAGATGATGCATGGTTTCCCAAAACCCGTGTTTAACATATTGCCGGAATAATGCATATGAGATGGTTAAAAATGGAAGTAGGAAAAAAAATAATCCCAACACCCTTAGTGGAATTTGCAATTCATAAACTTACTGCCAATTTTGCATTATAGTTGCTATGGTAACCAAGCTAGGCTTCTGCTCAAATGTTTTTCAGAAGGGAAAGAAATAGTATATAATAAGCTCTTCAAGTATAATTCTTTTATTGTAGTTGAATTAGTGTGTAATTCTTATGTGAGTATTTTTCTAACCCATGAGCATGCGTGCCCTCCTTATCTCTGTATTGTTTAAGCCAAGGAGGCAGAGCTGGCTACTAGTGATGCTTGGTAATTCATTACCCAAATAATAACAAAAAGCATTTTCAACAGTAATTAATGATAAAAGTGAAAACAAAAAAAATTTCAGGCTGAGTATAGGAAATATCTCAAGCCAACTAGTAGGCTTGCTTATTGATTCAGAGAGCATTAGCCAAGCTTTAAGGCCAGATCACAACTCACCCTTGGCCTCTCTCCTTTTCTTTAGAAGAGTCCTGTAGAGTGAATACATGAGCACCAATTAGACCCAAATAATACTTTCATTTTGGCCATTTGGATAGAAAGCTATTTTTAAATGTTAATTAACAGTGTGTGTGTGTGTGTGTGTGTGTGTGTGCGCGCGCGCGCACGCGCGCGCTATGTTCAGCTTCTATGGAGCCAGGATAACAGCTGAGGCAGAGCCTTGCAGAGCTGAACCAAGAAAGAATGAAGGTCACTTAGGGTTTGATTTCATATAGGTTGGTTTTAAACAGAGAAGAGATAGGAACTTTGGGTTTTTTTTTTTTTATCAAGACCTTAGGCTTCTAACTGAGCTGCTAGAGCCCCAGTTTTCTCAACTGCATGAATAGAATAATCTTTCTAAAATTTAGAAATTATAGGACACTAGTACTTTGTTCCAAGTTCAACACGCGGATGAGTTGCTTATTGTAGATAAGACAAATTAACACAAATATTATGACTTAAAATGCAAATTTTGTCTTATTTGGGGGATCAGACATTTAAAATAAAAGAATCTTTAGAATATCTTCTTTGTTGTGATTATAGTCTAATCAGTCAGGTAAATCAGGATAATCTTCCTATTTTAAGATCAGGTGATTAGTGGCTTTAATTCTACCTCCCACCATGTAAATAAACATTTTAGTGGTTTCTGAGTATTAAAATAAGTTTAGGAATGGGGTGGAGGATTTTTTTTGTGTGTGTGTGTGTGAAGCTTATACAACTTAAACAAATGTTGCTGTAGCATTTTGTTTATCTATTTTGGGGCCAAACCAGAAGGTAGTTAGTGCTTGCTCCTGGGTCTGTGCTCAGGGATCACTCCTAGAGGGACCTCGGGGAACATATGTGATGCCTGGAATTGAACTGGGTTCAGCTTCATGCAAGATAAGTGCCCTGCCCACTGTACTATCTTTCTGGCACACTGTAATTTTTGATTACCATTATGATTATTATAATATTTAAAATGTGCTTACTATACCAGAAAGAGGATTGGACTTGGGATCTATAAGACAGAGCTTTCAAAATCTAGAATCGTCTTCAACAAGAAGTTGGCCTGCCTGCCATTTTTTGTTGCTTCCATTATTTAACCATTACTCTGTAAGATATTTGGGTGGGTCCTTTCAGTTGGGACCTGAAGAGTGATGGAGCAATATGACCAGGGCAGTTTCCTTTCCTCAGAGGCCTGCTCTAAATGTTTTTAATTTGGGAGAAGTTTTATGTTATTCCAATGGTTTTTAAATTTTTTGATCTCAAAATGCAATTGCATAACAATAATTCAATAGCTAAGAATTCACTTTCAGGAGGAAAGGTTTTAAAAATAAGTATGTATGTACCTTGAAATCACAAAGAGAGCTCTTAGGCATATTCTTTTCAGAAATGGTATTTCCACACTGTTAAAAAACATCAGCATCCCTTCACCATCTTAGAAGTCAAGGCCATGAAGAGCTCACCTGCTAACATGTCGCAATGCAGACGGAATGGTAGAGAATCAACACATGCATAGGAATGCTGATTAGCAATAGGAAGACAGTCAAACCCTGTTCCACTCAGAGCACAGTGACCAGGAATTCTGACAGCTCTCTCCCTGGGGACCTCATCTCCTTGGGATGGTTTAGGTGAGGGCCGGGTACTCTGAGAAATCACCCAGTTCCTTTCTTTCCTTAGGAGTCAGGGGTTTTTCTTCCTCTCATTCTTTCCCTCTGTCTCTTAGGTGGGGTTTCTGCATTATTTTTCCCACAATTCTCTCCAGAGCAATGAAGAAACTGAGAACATCTGTTTCACTGTCTAAAATGAATCTCTCCCTTCTGAATTCGAGGTGCTCTGGCTTCACTCAGTGTGCTCGAGTTTGGGGGAGCAATTTCTTAATATAATCACCAATCTTTCTAATTGGTCTATTAAAGAAATTTACTGCTTCTTTGTTCTTTTCCCTTTTCTACATATTTTTCTAATTGCTCTCACCCCCAACTCTTTTTTGGCCTCTGTACTGGTAATTTAGACATTTCTACTAGTCTCATTTTTTGACTAGTTATTTTCTCCTTCTTTGATGAAGTCAAATAAATTTTCTCAAAATAACTTAATGATGATCTTTTTATGAGAGCAACCACTCTTCCAAACTTGGTTTGCCAATTTGATTTGCATAAGGAATATGTGCTTGAAGTTTGATTTTTTTTACAAGTCTTTCACAGTTGTATTTTTAGTTACATAGTGACAGTGAATTAGAGCATTCCCACCACCAGTGTTGACCTCCCTCCACCATAGTTCCCAGCATGTGCCCTATACCTCTACCCTTTGCCCCCTGGACTGCTAGCATAACAGGTCCAATTTTGTGTTTATCCTGTTATAGTTTGGGTCTCTTGATTCTACTGTCGTTGACATTTGTTTGGGTATTTAGGGCTGATCATTTTTTATTTCCACTCTATGCTCCTGAGGCCATCTGGCCCCTGAATCCCATCCACTTTTTTTTTCCCTTTTCTCTGTTTGTAGGGAGACATATAAATGTGAGGCAGAACTAGGTGATTTATGTTCTATGGTTCTGTAAGGGAAAAAAAGGTGGGTCCTCTATCTAGAAGCTTTAAGTATAAATAATATTGGAGAAAAAAGAAAGAAAAAAAACAGACGGGATGCAAATGTGGCAAGTGTTTTTTCTTTGTTTTTTTAGTATCTTTTTTTTGCATAGGTGCAGTAAAAGTTGGGAAAAATAGAAATAAAATTTCCTTGGCCTAAGAGAAACAGGGTGTCTCTACCCTTGAAGTATTTTTGTATTGAAACAGACTATAGACCCCAGGCATGTGAGTTGTCAAACCCCTGAAGTTTGATTTTATATGTTAACCAAAGCAGTTTATTGTCTAAAAGAACTAGGGAGTATGACTCTTTCAAAAAAATCTACTCTAGTAAATATAAAATATATACTTACTTGCAGTTTTCCTACAATTTTTCTCTCTAGGTTCCTATATTTCTCTGATGCTATTACAATGGGAAAAGGTAGGATTTTGAACTAAAAGATTTATGACTTTGTTGATTTACATTGAACCCAAATGGACTCTTTTTAAAATAGCCTTCCTGTTGCATAGAAGAAGATAAATGCACTATTTACTGGTAGCAAGAGAACTGAGAGAGAGGAAAGGATGGTCTAACGCAAACTTCTCTCAGAGCAGGGACAGTCTTGGTCACTTCCATGTATACATTCAAAAAAGCACTAGAATAAATTGATGGTTAAGCATAATGCCTTAATTTTATTAAAAAACTTTCCTAGGGAAATTTAATATCCTCCCTCCAACTTCCAATTCTTTGGCTAATTCAATTATTTTAGTCTTTTGAAAATATGGCTAAAATATACTGAACTTCCCTTTTTCTAACCTTATTACACTTGAGCATTGCCACACACTTGATATCTAGGCTTAAATTGACATAAAATAGAGGGAAAGATTGTATCTGCTATATTTATAATTAAATTTTATGGCCATATAGATTTTTGTAGAGAAATTATTGCTTCTGGTGTAGATTGACCCTCTTTTATGTACCAATTCTATTATCAGAGTGGCCATACAATAATACAAACCAGGATAATGTAAAGAGTGAGAAGGCATATTAGAAATAATTATGCCTAAACAATGGGATACATTAGAATAGCTTTGTTCATACCAAAAGGCATGGTTAACCTATTGGGGAAAAAAACCTTATAGATTGAGTAGAGGAAAAGAAAGATAAATGTAAAACAACTGGGGACAAGGGCCAAAGGGACTCAGGTGCCTTTGTAGTGTTAAAAATGAACAACACTACTCAAGCCAGAGTCAACATAATGAAATCATGAACAGCCAAAATTAAAAATGGGCCTGTGATGATGCAGGCTGGAGCAAAGGGTTGTGGCATGGGATGACTCTGGGGACATTGGTGGAGGGATGTCAATACTGGAGGTGGAACTTGTGCAGAAACATTGTATGTCTGGACCAGAGCAGTGGCACAATCTGTAAGGCGCCTGCCTTTTACTCACTAACCTAGGATGACTGTGGTTCGATTCCCCAGGGGTCCCAAATGGTCCCCCAAGCCAGGAGTGATTTCTGAGTGCATAGCCAGGAGTAACCCCTGAGCATCACTGGATGTGGCTAAAAAAACAAAAACAAACAAACAAAAAAAACATTGTATGTCTGAAACCCAACTATGAAGAACTTTGTAAACCACAATGCTTTAAATAAAAATAAAAAAACTATATAGAGGGGTATAGATGAGATAGTGGGGGAAAAAAGTGCACTTACAAAGGGCTGACTCATATTATTATCCTAATCTAAGCTAACCTAACGTGGGTGAATAATTTTCTGATTAAATCCATTTTATTATAATAGTACTTTCTGTTATTAACTTTAGACAAAGGGGACAGAGAGGAAGCTAGACAAGTTCTGAGTTTCCTTTGAGAATTTTCTATTGCAGTGTAACCTTGCAAGAAAAATTTCTCCTCTACTAGAGGTTCCTGAGTATAAATGTGTTTTCAAACTCCAGACATTTTTGCGTGACTTTGTCAAAGGTCGACTATGGTTCAGGAGATTTTTCATATTGTTGCTTTTGTGATAAAAGAATTTGTATTTGAGATAAAAGATACTTCTATGGTACTTTAACTTTCTTTAGTAATGAAACAAGACTAAGAGATATTAGCCTGTATATAATACCACTGCAATAAAAACTCCACTTAGTAATATCAAAAAGATTGGCAATAACTGAGGAACAAAATATAAAATCACTATATGTTCATCACAGAAGGTCCATCATAGAAGAAACCAGGCTACTTGATAGGCCATAAAAGCTTGATCTTGTAACTATTTTTGTAAGATATTCTATTGGATTCTTTAAAGATATGTGGACAAATATTTTATTGCTCAAATAATCAAATTAATAGTTGAGCTATTATTAATCTCTGTTAATAATTGCCTAAACCAACTTTTTTAATTCAATGGTTTATTTGTCCATCCATTGACATGTATCTGTTCAACTAATATTTTTTAGCTTCCTAGTGTGAGGTAGAGACAAAAGGTTGAAACACGGATATTCAGTTTTTAGAAAAAAAAAATCTTTTTTTTTTTTTTTTTTTTTTGGTTTTTGGGCCACACCTGGCGTTGCTCAGGGGTTACTCCTGGCTGTCTGCTCAGAAATAGCCCCCGGCAGGCACGGGGGACCATATAGGACACCGGGATTCGAACCAACCACCTTTGGTCCTGGATCGGCTGCTTGCAAGGCAAACACCGCTGTGCTATCTCTCCAGGCCCCAGAAAAAAAAATTTATTGTTACCATGAATCACAAAGTTATTCATGATTGGGTTTCAGGACTATAGTGTTCCAACACCAAATCCCTTCACCAGTTACCAATTACCCCACCATTTCACTCACACAATTTTGTACATTTGGCTAGGACTGTTGCCTGTAGGTTTCCATGCATCACAGTATATTACCTTGCAGTACTATTCTTAAACTACACTACTTCCTCTTTGGTTGAGCATTTCCCTGCACCATTTTAGTGCTGTTTGCTTCCCTCAACTAATCTCCAAACCCTGATCCCAAATGGAAAGATTCTTATTGAAGACCAGTTCTCCTGATTTTTTGTTTGTTTCTTTCTGTGTCTTTGAGCATTTGTTATTTACATATTAGTTTCTTTATATTCTGCATATGAGACACATCATTCTGCATCCATCTTTCTCTCTCTGACTATCTTTAATCAGCATGATATTCAATGAGCACATATGACTCATATTCAATACCCTTTCCTCATTTTTCTACAATATCGGGCTCTCTTCAGATTGGTTTTTCTCAGTCCTGAAATTTGTAATGGTTAGTTGTTAGTAGGCATGTTATAAGTAAAAATATCTATGTCATCGTTTTGTGAATCCTGTTTTCATTCTTATCCTTTTCATCATTCTAAGGATGCTTGTGTAAGATTATTGGATGATTAGAGACACTTATGACTGAGATGAATTAGAGCAGTTATTCTGCTAAGAGGACCCTATGTTTACTGAAAGCCAACTCACCTCCATACATCAACACGTCTCCCTCTTCTTGTGATTTTAACTGATATCCATAGAGCTTCCTAGTCAAGTCTAGCCAAGTTCAGCAAAGCTGCTCAACCACCAGGCCAGAGGCATATGCAAGACATTCTTTTGAATGTCACTGTAGAGTTTTTTTGATTGGTAGCCTACATTGTTGTGAAATACAGTGAACAATATAGCCTCACACACTCTTGCACTGATGCCTGTTTCCTTGACACACATTTGCATATTTTTCTAAGACCCATTATGGAATATGTCTGCTTCCCTGATGTCCTCACACATGGAATAATATCTGATAAATGCAATTGCTCTTTCAAGATATTAGCTTCTAGTTGATTTATGCTGCTGAAAAACTTGAAGTGAAACTACAAAAATGTATACATATTGGTGAAATGGAGGGATAGATTCATGAACTTAGATGCCATTTATTGATTCTTTTCATTCTTGCTTTTTATGGAAAGCGTATTGTAAATTTAAGCTTATTTATGCAGACCTCACATTCTACCAGAGGATACTTTAAATAACAAAGAGACAAAACCCAACACAATATAAAAAGTATTACTGTATCTGGTCAGTCTTGCTTATTTTCAGGTTGTGAGACACATATTTCAAAGGAAACATGTAAGTATTTAAAAGTGATTGAAGCCTATAAAAGATAAGTCCTTTAATAGAACTTTTAGTATAGAAAGGTCATCAATATATAGAATTAGTGTAAGGCAAAAAAATTAAGTACTAAAATAGAGGTTCAGAATATAATTTATTTAAAGAGAAGTTTGTGAAGAGGTTGTATGATAGATGACAGTGTTAGAAAGGACTAAATGCTGGTACACAGAAATATGATTCTACATAAGTCTTTTAATTTAGTTTTTGTTCTGAGTTTTGTTTGAGGGCCGCATCAGGCAGCACTCGGGGGTTATTCCTGGCTCTGCACTCAGAAATCACTTCTGGCAAGCTGGGGAGATCATATGGGATCCTGGGGATTGAACCCAGGTTGGCTGAATGCAAGGCAAATGCCCTACCTACTGTGCTATTGCTCTGGCTCCACTCTTTTCACTTCTCATGCCTCCATGTTCTCGTCTGCACAATGGGAATAATGATCTTACTTCATTAAGAGAAGATCCAGAATGAGGTTAATAATTCAATCTTGCTTATTAATGATCATTCTTGATAATACTTTGGGTTATTCTTCTTATTCACAACTATGCATTCCTGAAATACTGAATGTGACTGGAATTTTATATCTTTTCACATTTGAAGTGTGCTCTTTGAAAATCCCTGCTGTGCATGTTGCAAAATCATTAACTGTTCATTAGAGGGCATACAATTTGGATTCATATAGCAGGATAATTATTTTTTAAGAAAATTATAAGATTATAAAACCAGAATGAATGGAGAACAAACTGATAGTTGCCTACTCAGTATTTATTTTTCCCTTTTTGCTTAATATGGCATTTTGGAGGCACCAGTGTGCTTCATTGAAACTGGTCTTTTCACAGTCTGCTTTCTCTGGCCAATGTAGATGGCTAATGAAATCTAAGCTGAGGGAAAAAGTAATGCTATAAGAGACTTCCTCCTTTTTCATTTTTTATTATTTGGAATGAAGACTGGGTGTTGGTCTAGAGACCCAGAGACATTGTGCAGATTTGATCATGGCAGTCTTACATTAAAGATGGTGGACAAGGTCAATAAATAATATTACAAGGATGACTTTTGATCACAATGACTAGTGACTGTTAATCACAATGCCTGGTTACTATTAGTCACCATGCCTGATATTGTTGGTCACAATGTCTGGTGACTATTGGTCACAATGCCTGATGACTGTTGGTTAAAATGCCAATGACTGTTAATCACAATGCCTGGTGACTATTGGTCACAATGCCTGGTGACTGTTAATCACAATGCCTGGTGACTATTGGTCATAATGTCTGGTGATTGTTGGTCACAATACCTGGTGACTGTTATATACCATTCCCGGTGAGTGTTGGTCACAATGCCTGATTACTCTGACACTGCAACACCATCCCAGTGTGCCCAACATCCCTTTATAAGAAAGCAATGATAACCTGTTTTGTTTAAATATCTGTTATTTTTTTCTCTAAAACAAGCAATTTATTCTAGCCCCTAATATATACACCAAACAATATTAGTGAAATTGTCACATTTGACAGGCTGGAGTGTGTATATATAGGTGGGCATGCATATATGTGCAAGAATCATAAATAAAAGTGATAAGTCTGAATGCAATCCCATGCTGATCGTCTGTCAAGACCCAACAAAACTAATACTGACAATGCAATTGTTAATAAGTAAAGGTTGTTCAGCACTCATTTAAATGCCAAGGGAGTATAGAGAACAAGTAAGCATAGAGAACTATACCATTTGAAATTTTCTCAATACTCTTCTTCTCTTTAAAACATTTTTTAAATTGAACCACTATGAGTTACACAATACAAGGTTGTTCATGATTGATTTTTAGTCATATAATGCTCCAACACCCATCTCTTTACTAATGTACATTTTCTGCCACCAATACACTCAGTTTTCTTCCTTCCACCACCTTAGCCTGCCTCTATGGTAGACACTTTTCTTCTGTCCCTCCTTATACAGACAGTGGTTCATGATACTGTTACTGAATTGGCCTCACACATAATATTTCAGCACCCAGTTTTTGTCTAGAGTGATCATTTCAAACAGTGCCTAGTCTTAAAAGAACAAATCTTCATTGAGAAGGTTGGTCTGTTGAAAATAAAAACAATTATTAAGCTAAAGTTGAGAAAAGAAGGAAGGGGGGGGGTCAGGAAAAGAGAATTCTGGTTCAAGAGTCAAGTTGGCAAAGCCAAAGAAGTGTGAAAGGGATCTATTTGAGGAAACTGAAAATGGTATAGAAATGAGACATAAGTAAGGGATAAGAAAGCAGAAGGAAATAAAATAGACTGAAAATAAACAAGGAGCAGACCTGACAGACTTCATGGGCTTCCAGTTTTGAAAAGCCAGTGTGAAGATGGAGAGAGGCATGAGTTGGCAGCTTGTGAACCAGGTGTGAGATTTTAGGATTAAATTGAGAGTGGAGTATCAGAAAAATCAAGAATGGAGGGACTTAGAAGATAACAAACAGAACTTGCAGCCAATGGGACTTGACTACTGGTTGGCCTAGTGTCAAAAAGGAGACATAAGCTTAGAAAACAGGTTTAAGCAGGTATTCATGGTTGGATCTATATTGGTGAACATTTGAAACTCATACAGGACATATTTTCTGCTTCTTAAAAGAATCCCAAATGTCTGTTTCCTATTTAAAAATAAGTTTAGCTGCAATTGACTTAGTGAAAATTAAATTTTATTGATAAGAAGGGTGAGCCATCTGGCTGTTCTCTAACTGGTTGATATCTATTTCCCTGAATATAATGAAGATGTAACCTCTGCCACAGGAAGCTATGGCCTGATTTTATTTATTTTCTGATAAAATGGAGCAAATCATGCCTGGACATCTGTGGAAAATGAGTTTCTAATAAAGCTAAGATAGTTAATGTCTAAATGGGAGTTTCTTCTGTGGTGATAAATGTCTATGATGTTGAAATAGTTTCCATAAAACTCAGCAGGTAAGAGGGAAGAGATATTGTGTAATTGTCAATGAAACCATAAATTGTCAATGGAACCATAAAGGGGTGATTGTTTATTGGGTTTCTTATCAAGAATAAACACCAACTTTTGTGAAAAATGAAAATGTTTTGATATGTCAGTTTAGTAATCGGAGCTGCCGCTTCAGAAAATAAATGAATTGCTTTAATATGTATTTAAAATTATGCTCAATGGTTAATAAAAAATGTGGAAGATGCCACTGGGGAAAATAGCAAGCAGTGACAATATGTACAAGTGCAGTGTTAATACCTTTTAAAACAGATATTAGCATATTGCTGACCATTCACTATATTCAAGAGTTGTATTTATTTCCTAATGGTTTCATGTAATTTTTGCTTAAAAATCTTTCACTGCTACCTTGCTGCTTTTATTGGTAAATAGCTGGCAGATATTAGCAAGAGGTAAAGGACACATTTAGTACCTCATGAAAAACAATGAACTGTGGCTCTGACATTGAATGTAATGGATACTCACAAGGCCAGTACACTATGGAGAGGAAGACACACTTGATGCCTTCCTTGCCTCAGTGCTTTCTCTGCACTCTGATTGGATGTGAGTGATCCTTTAAAGATACTATAGGCTCACAGAGCTCTAATGACTTATGAAATTATCATCAACTGGGTGACTGTAGACTTATGTGTAGACTATGTGAATTCTCTTTTCAGTCATCTATGTTTCAGTATTCTTTATGATCAGGCTAATCTGCTGTAACCAAGGATATATAATATATATAAAGCAGGCATATGCATCCAATCAGCCAGACATTTACTCTTTTGTATAATAATTCAGATATGGGGAAGGAGAAAAGACTAGTACATAGTTTTATTCCATTAATTATTGTAGAGTCTGAAGTTTCTTCTAACTCTATTTTGCCTCCTCTAAGACCTTTGACTTGAATTGCATAGTTAAGCAAAGATCATAATTACCACATGCTCTTTTCAGACCAAAGTAAGAGTTAAAGAACGAATTAAGAAATA